>NW_022589728.1:650613-688113 GCF_004348235.1 Phoca vitulina | reverse complement strand
ATCTTCTTTATTCATTCATCTATCAGTGGACACTTGGGTTCCTTCCATATCTTGGCTATTATAAATAATACTGCAATAAACATAGGGGTGCATATATCTTTTTGAATTAGTGTTTTTGTTTTCTTTGGATAAATACCCAATAGTGTAATTACTGGATCATATGGTAATTCTATTTTTAATTTTTTAAAAAGATTTATTTATTTATTTTTAGAGAGAGAGAGCGAGAGCATGTGCATGAGTGGGGGAGGGGCAGAGGGAGAGGGAAGAATCTCAAGCAGACTCCTCACTAAGCACAGAGCCCGACATGGGGTTCAATCTCATGGCCCTGAGATCATGAACTGAGCAAAATCAGGAGTTGGACACTTAACTGACTGAGCCACCTGGTCACCCCTTATTTTTAATTTTTGAGGAATCTCCGTACTGTTCTCCACAGTGGCTGCACTAATTTGCATTCCCACCAACAGTGCACGAGGGTTCCTTTTTCTCCACATCCTCACTGACACTTATTTCTTGTACTTTTGATTTTAGCCATTCTGACAAGTATAAGGTGATACCTCATTGTGGTTTTGATTTGCACTTCCCTGATGATTTGTGATGTTGAGCATCTTTTATGTGTCTTTTGGCCATCTGGATGTCTTCTTTGGCAAAATGTCTATTCAGGTCCTCTGACCATTTTTTAATTGGATTATGTTTTTTTGGTATTGAGTTATATAAGTTTTTTTATATATTTTGGATATTAACCCTTTATTGGATATATCATTTGCAAATATCTTCTCCCATTCAATAAGTTGCCTTTTTATTTTGGTAATGGTTTCCTTTGCTATGCAAAAGCTTTTTATTTTGGTGTAGTCCCAATAGTTTATTTTTCCTTTTGTTTCCCTTGCCTGAAAAGACATACCTAGAAAAATGTTACTATAGCCAATGTCAAAGAAATTATTGCCTATGTTTTCTTCTAGGAGTTTTATGGTTCCAGGTCTCACATTTAGGTCTTTGATCCACTTGAATTTATTTTTGTGTATAAGAAAGTTTTCCCAGCACCATTTGTTAAAGAGAGAGTCTTTCTCCACTGTGTATGCTTGCCTCCTTTGTCATAGGTTAACTGACCACATAAGCATGAGTTTGTTTCTGGGCTCTCTATTCTGTTCCCTTGATCCATGTGTCTACTTTTGTGCTAGTATTTTGTGCTAGTAGTATGTTTTAATGACTACAGCTTTGTAGATACCTACAGCTGGGATTGTGATACCTCCAGCTTTGTTCTTCTTTATCAAGACTGATTTGGCTCTTTGGGGTCTTTTGTGGTTCCACACAAAATTTTGGAGAGTTTGTTCTAGCTCTGTGGAAAATGTTGTGGTATTTAGACAGAGATAACATTAAATCTGTAGATTGCTTTGGGTAGTATGGACAATTTTTAAAATGGTTATAATTTTATATTTTATAAATCCCACCTATAAATTATTATTTTTTAAAAAATATGAAGTTCTTCAGAAACTAGAAAAATTAGGTCTTCTCTTTCCCTACAAGAATCTACACGTTTTCCTCTTTTTGCATCTCTGTGGCATTCACTGGCTATGGATAATGGGTCAGGTTTCAAACCCTCCTTTAGAAGCCAAACTCTTCAGGTACATATTTTCTCATAATACGGTGCTATGGGTGGTGGTGATTCTTATGGTCTTATAATAACAGGGTCCCATATAACTTTTTTTTTTTTTAAGATTTATTTATTTGAGAGAGAGAGAGAGGCAGGGCAGAAGGAGAGAATCTTAAGCAGACTCCATGCTGAGCACTGAACCTGAAGCAGGGCTCGATCCCATGACCCATGAGATCACAACCTAAGCCAAAATCAAAAGTCAGATGCTCAACCAACTGAGCCATCCAGGTGCTCCAGGGTCCCATGCAGCTTAAGCAGTGTGGATGGGTAGAGGTCCCTCTCAAATGTGGGGCAGAGAACACTGCTGGGAGACTGTTCCCACACCCTTCTCTCTCTTCTGAGCCCCTGACCAATCCTGGGCTCTTAGAGAGGTGAGGGGTGGGACGAGAACAGATGGCAGCCAATGACAAGAGAATGAAGGTGGAAGGGAGGCCTCTGGAGGTGGTGGAGATGTGCAAGTGGTAGCAGGTTGTGGGCAGAGTGACAAGGACAGGGTCACAGAGCATCTGCTGCAGGGCGTGTGTCTGCACTGTGTGTTGTCCTCACAGCCTGTGCCCAGGGGCCCAGCAGAGCCAATTCTTGGAAACCCCCACAGTCCACTTAGCCTCTGCAGACTCTCAGTCCTTCCTTCCCTGCACGGTTCCAAACAGCCTGTCAGCAACGAATCCAGCTTTGTACCATAGTCTATCTATGGTGCTGACAGAATTGCTTCATTTAAGAAAACAAATTGATCATACAACCTCCTTAGCATTCTGGGAATAGCAGAACAAGACAGAGCCAACTCCATCCCAAGAAGGCCCTGCCTCCTCCAGCACATAAAGCTTTTACAACTGCCCCTGGCACCTCTATGGGTTTTCCATATGGCCTTCATCTGTCTGGAAGACCTTCACCACTCTGTCTGACAAATCCTAACAGTCCCAAGGCCACCTACCTACTGCCTCACTGGCTCTTGCCCTCAGCCAGCCCTCCTGGTCTGTAGAAGTAGAAGCACTGAGTTGTCATCCTTCTCCACTAGTCTGTGAGTGCTCCAAGCCCCCAAAGCCTCATGTGCATTATCTTATTTAATCCTCAACAATGCTTTAAGGTGTATTCTATTAGCCATGTGCTATAGATGAGAAAATGGAAGACCCAGATGACAGGTGGCTTGTTAAGAGTCTGCTTTCTTCAGGACCACTAGGCTATACTGCTCTCATTTCTCATTTACAATCACAATCTTAGTTATGTTTTGGTACTAACACTAAAAGAAGATGCACAGAAAAGAAAATCCAAATGGCCTCAACAAAATGAATGAGTGCTCAACCTCACAAGCAGGCAGGGGAATGTAAATTAAAGCAACAACAGTGGGATCAGAGTTTTGCTATTCATAAAAATTATAAAAAGATTCAGAAATCTAGTAGTGGGCAAGGCTGGAGGAAACAGGCCTTCTTAGAAATTACTTTTGCAAATGTGAATTTTTGTATGCTTTTTGGAAATTAACTTAATATCTTTTAATATTAAGGATACACCAACAGTATGGCCACTTTAGAAAACACTTACACATTTCTTCAAAAAGGCTAAGCACAGGGTTTCCCATATGACCCAGCAATTCCACTCCTAGATACATACCCAAAATTTGAAAACACGTTGTTCAAACAAAAACTTGTCCATAAATATCCATAGCAGCACCGTTTACAATAGCCAAAAAGTGGAAACAACACAATGTCCATCAAGTGATGAATGGATAAAACAAGATGTGGTGCAACCATACAATGAAATATTCCAGCCATAAAAAGAAATGAAGTGCTGGGGCACCTGGATGGCTCAGTTGTTAAGCGTCTGCCTTCGGCTCCGGTCATGATCCCAGGGTCCTGGGATCAAGCCCCACATCGGGCTCCCTGCTCGGCGGAAGTCTGCTTCTCCCTCTCCCACTCCCCCTGCTTGTGTTCCTGCTCTCCCTATCTGTCGAATAAATAAATAAAATCTTAAAAAAAAAAAAAAAAAAGAAATGAAGTGCTGATACCTGGTACATCATGGATAACTTTGAAAACATTATGCCAAGTGAAAGAAGCCAATTTTGAAAGACTATATAATGTGTGATTCCATGTATGTAAAATATCCAGAAAAAGCAAATCTATAAAGACAGAAAGTAGATCAGTGCTTTCCTAAGGTCAGGGTAAGGGCTGGGGTGGGAGAGCATAATGGGGAATGACTGACAATGGGCATGAGGTATATTTTTGGGATGATGACAATGTTTCTTTTTAAAGATTTCTTTTCTTTTCCTTTTTTTTAAATAATCTCTACACCCAATGTGGTGCTCAAACTCACAACCTGAGATCAAGAGTTGCATGCTCTACTGACTGAGCCAGCCACGTGTCCCGACAATGTTTTAAATTAGATTGTGGTGATAGTTGCATAACTCTGAATATACTAAAACATTTTAAATGAGTGAATTGTAGCGATGTAAGTTGTATCTCAAAAAAGTTGGTTAAAAAATATATGAACCCTAAGATCCTGAAATCAGCTACTGAAACATCTCAGATGTATCAAAAACACCTAAACTCTCCAAGACAGAGCTAAGATTGTTCTCTCAAAGCTGGCCTCTTCCACCATGTCCTACTCCATTGAACAGTTCTACCATTGCCTTGTTGCCTAAGCCAGAATCTCAGAGGTCATCACATACATTCTCACCCTCCATCTATGCCTTGCTCCCTCTGTACTGAATTCACTACCCAACCTGTCTGTTTCCCCCAACTAAACCCACTTCCAGATTTACTTTGCTTCATCACTTGTCTCACATCTTGGGACTGGTGCTTGCCCTCCCACTTGCTACCACCCAAGGCCCTGGCCCTTCCACTCTGCTCTGCAGACAAAACCTGGAGTACCCGTCTCTCTGTTGATGACAGAGTACACTCCTGCTAGGGCCACCAACTTGGGCAGTGGTTGGGCCCTTCAGCCTAATCTCTGGTCACTCCATCCATCCAGATGCCTTTCCTGTCCCCTTCCAGACTCTGGTGCTCCCCCACTCTACCCTGTCAGCAGCCTTTATATGTCCTATTCTTTTTCTGTCAGATATCCTTCCTGCCCCTACTCATTCACCTAATTGGCTACTTCCTATCCTTCAGATCTCAGCACAAGGCTGCTGTCCTTAAGGAGACTACAGTGAGCTCCCTGACAAGGTGAGGTCCCAGCAATCAGCACCTGGAGCACTTGGAACATTGCCGTTCTATACTTGATTGTGTGCACAGCTCATTGAGGTCTTCTGTATGCACTAGAAGTCTAAAAGGCAAGAACCTCTTCTGATTTTGTTTCTTAGGTATCCAAAGTTTGGAACATGTCAGACATAAAAAACTTGTTGAATAAATGAAATGAATATGAAGTATGATATTTAAAAAAATATAAATACCATTTCCACCAGGATTGACCACCCACCTTGAACGCTGCAAACGGAGTTGACCTGAGTGACAGAATCCAGTTCATTGAGCTTCACAGGGCCAGTCAGTTCACAGGAGCAAGCACCGGAGTCCACACCCAAAAGGGGCTTTTGAAGCAAGAGGACACTTCGTTCAACACAAACAATCCGACCTGCCAACAGAGACACTTCAGATCATTGAAGCACTGAAGAAAAAAGTGAGTTCTCCTGCCAGTAAAGACAGTGTCCTTTGCCAACCCCCCTGTGGGCAGAGGGCACAGTTTTGAGGCCCGTCCATTGTATCCAATGACACATGCACTGTACGGAAAGGAAGTGCTAAAGCCACTAGTGTACTAAGCGGGGAAAGCACACAAAACTAGATTCAAATTCATTTTAGAAAGGTGAATTTTGTGGTATGCAAATTATACCTCAACAAAATAAAATAAAAATATACAGTTTGGGCAGGATTCTAGTTTGATTCCCGGCAAAAAAGAGCTAACTGATCTAAGTTTATATTTATAATGTTCTAGCTTTTTGTTTGTTTTAAAAAGTGATGTTCCAGGCAATGGCTTCAAGTGGCTTCTGTACCTGTAATGTGTGCCACCAAGAGACAATCCTTGAGTAACCAATGGCATCTTTCACAGGGAGAGTCAGCCCTGCAGGGGTTCTGGTTCTGTGCAGGTGGCCATGACAGGGGCTAGTGAAAGCTGAGGGCTGGTACCATGGGTCTCTTCCACTCCATGTGCCATGTCCCAGGTGGCTTCATGAAGGGGCCAGCAGTTCCAGAGTAAGGCAAAGCCACAATGCCATTTTATGGCATCTGTCAGTCACCACTGGGTCAAAGCTAGGAAGAAGAAAGCATACCCTGGGCTCGGAGAGTGTCCCTGAAGAGAAAGCTGTGAGAGACAGCCTCGGTGAGCGCTTCCAGGACGTCCTGGCTCAACACACATGAGGGGGCCACACAGACTGGCATGGTTTTGGGGAGGCCAGAGTTATTCTCATCCTGCATCTGCAGGGTGACATCAGTCACCATCAGCCAAATCTCCCTTTGCTGCAGAGGAAGCAAACTGTTTACCTACAATTCAAAGACACAGTCAAGTCTATTAACTTTAATAGCTATTCTTACTATCCAAATTTTTAAAAATTTTTTAAAAATTAATTTTAATGTATTTAATCTAAATATCCAGAATATACTTTCGGCATATAATAAATAGAAACAATAGAGATATTTTTTTTAAACAATGTTTTTTTTTTTTTTAAGATTTTATTTATTTATTTGAGAGAGAGTGAGAGAGAGAGAGAGAGCACATGAGAGGGGGGAGGGTCAGAGGGAGAAACAGACTCCCTGCGGAGGAGGGGCCCCGATGCAGGACTCGATCCAGGGACTCCAGGATCATGACCTGAGCCGAAGGCAGTCCCTTAACCAACTGAGCCACCCAGGTGCCCGAAACAATAGAGATATTTTATCTTCTTGTCTTTTTGTACTAAATCTTCAAAATCCAGTGTGTACTTTATTATGTTAGTCACCATACAGTACATCATTAGTTTTTGATGTAGTGTTCCATTATCCAGAATTTTAAAAAAGCAATTATGTTAGATGATTATTACTAACAATTTTAGTTTTCATTCCAACAAATATTTTCAAATATACAATAGACCCTGCCGGTCTTGGTCACTAGCCCCCACTGACATGGCTGTGCCTTGAGAGTGCAAACCCTGTACCTGTTTAAAGGGCTCCTTTACTGGGATACAGTCTGCCCTTCCCTGGCACTACTGTACTTGTCCTTGAACTACTCAGGGAGATTTTCATTGTTCTTTTCCTCCAGATCTCAGAATGTTAATTACCACATTGTTTTATATTTAGCCCATACACATGCTTCTTTCTTGTTAGATTTAAGTTTCCTAAGGATCAGTGATTGTTATGAACTGAATGTTTATATCCACCCCTAAGTCCCCAATTCATATGCTGAAGTCCTAACCTCCAATGTGATAATGGTAGGTGGGGCCTTTGGGAGCTAATTAGGTCCTATGTAGAGCCCTCATGATGGGATTCCTGTCCTTCTAAGACAAGAGTTTGTTTCCTCACTCTGCCCTTCACATCGTGAGGATACAAGGAGATTTCCTATTGTAAACCAAGAGAGTGCTCACTAAGAACCTGACCTGGTGGCACTTTGATCTCAGACTTCAATATTCCAGACCTGTGAGAAACAAACTGTTGCAGTTTAAGCCACGCAGTATATGGAATTTTGCCATAGCAGCCTAACCTGACTGAGACGGGAATACTTGTTACTTGCCCTCAGATTTTATATAGGGCTCTGATATAAAGCAGGTATAAAATATTTGTTGTATCTACAGCAAATTTACTTTTCGTTTTTGTTTTTTTTAATGTTTTTTTTCTTTTTTTATTTAAATACAATTTTGTTAACATACTGTATTACTACGTTCAGGGGTAGAATTTAGTTTTTCATCAGTTGCATATAAGACCCAGTGCTCATTAAATCAAGTGCCCTCCTTAATGTCCATCACCCAGTTACCCTATCCACCCACCCACCTCCCCTCAACAACATTCAGTTTGTTTCCTACAGTTAAGAGTTTCTTACAGGGGCGCCTGGGTGGCTCAGTTGTTAAGCGTCTGCCTTTGGCTCAGGTCATGATCCCACGGTCCTGGGATCGAGTCCCGCATCGGGCTCCCTGCTCGGCGGGAAGCCTGCTTCTCCCTCTCCCACTCCCCCTGCTTGTGTTCCTGCTCTCGCTATCTCTCTGTCAAATAAATAAATAAAATCTTTAAAAAGAAAAAAAAAAAGAGTTTCTTACGGTTTGACTCCCTCTCTGTTTTCATCTTATTTTATTTTTCCTTCCCCCTCCTTTTCCTTCCCTTTCCTTCCTCTATGTTCATCTGTTTTGTTTTTTAAATTCCACATATGAGTGAAATCATATATTTGTTTTTCTCTATTTCCCTTAGCATAATACCCTATAGTTCCAGCCACATCATTGCAAATGGCAAGATTTCATTCTTTTTGATGACTGTGTAATATTCCATGGTATATTATACCTCACATCTTCTTTATCCATCCCATCCCTCTGTCAATGGACACTGCTCTTTCTACAGTTTGGCTATTGTGAACATTGCTGCTATAAACACTGGTATGCAGGTGCTCTTTCTGATCACTATGTTTTTATCCTTTGGATAACTGCAATTGCTGGGTCATAGGGTAGCTCTATTTTTAACTTTTGGAGGAAACTCCAGAGTGGCTGGGCCATTTTGCATTCCCAACAGTGTATCTTTCTCCACATCCTCGGCAACATCTGTTGTTTCCTGAGTTGTTAATTTTATCCATTCTGACCGGTGTGAGGTGGTATCTCATTGAGGTTTTGATTTGTCCTTCCCTGATGCCGAGTGATGTTGAGCATTTTTTCATTTGTCTGTTGGCCATTTGTATGGAGAAATATCTGTTCATGTCTTTTGCCCATTTCTTGGCTGGATTATTTGTTTTATGGGTGTTGAGTTTGATGAGTTCTTTATAGATTTTGGATACTAACCCTTTATCTGATAATACATTTGCAAATATCTTCTCCCATCCCATAGGTTGCCTTTTAGTGTTGTCAACTATTTCCTTTGCTGTGCAAAAGCTGTTTATCCTGATGAAGTCCCAACAGTTCATTTTTGCTTTTGTTTCCCTTGCCTTTGGAGACATGTCTAGCAAGAGTTGCTGTGGCTGAGGTCAAGAGGTTGCTGCCTGTGTTCTCCTCTAGGATTTTGATGGATTCCTATCTCACATTTAGGTCTTTCATCCATTTTGACTTTATTATTGTGTATGTGTAAGAAAGTGGCCGAGTTTCATTCTTCTGCATGTGGCTGTCCAATTTTCCCAACACCATTTGTTGAAGAGACTGTTTTTTTTTTTTCCATTGGATGTTCTTTCCTGCTTTGTTGAAGATTAGTTTACCATAGAGTTGAGGTCCGTTTCTGGGTTCTTTACTCTGTTCCACTGATCTCTGTGTCTGTTTTTGTGCCAGCACCATACTGTCTTGATGATTACAGCTTTGTAATACAGCTTGAAGTCCAGAATTGTGATGCCCCCAGCTCTGGTTTTTTCTTTCAGCATTCCTTGGGCTACTTGTGGTCTTTTCTGTTTCCACACAAATTATAGCATTGTTTGTTCCAGCTCTGTGAAAAATGCTGATGGAATTTTGATAGATTGTTATTGAATGTGTAGATTGCTTTGAGTAGCATAGACATTTTAACAATATTTGTTCTTCCAATCCATTAGCATGGAATGTTTTTCTATTTCTTTCTATCTTCCTCAATTTCATTTATAAGTGTTCTATAAGTTTTCAGAGTACAGATTCTTTACCTCTTTAAGGTTTATTCCTAGGTATCTTCTGGGTTTTGGTGCAACTATAAATGTGACCAATTCCTTGATTTGTCTTTCTTCTGCTTCATTGTTAGTGTATAGAAATGCAATTGACTTCTGTGCATTGATTTTATATCCTGGGACTTTGCTGAATTCCTGTATCAGTTCTCACAATTTTTTTGGTGGGGTCTTTTGGGTTTTCTATAGAGAGTATCATGTCATCTGCGAAGAGTGGAAGTTTGATTTCTTTGCTGATTTGGATGCCTTTTACATCTTTTTGCTGTCTGATCTCTGAGGCTAGGACTTCCAGTACTATGTAGAACAAATGTGCTGAGAGTGAACATCCCTGTCGTGTTCCTGACCTTAAGGGAAAAGCTCTGTTTTTCCCCATTGAGGATGATATTCACTGTGGGTTTTTTGTATATGGCTTCTATGATACTGAGGTATGTTCCCTCTATCCCTACATTGTGGGGAGTTTTAATCAAGAAGGGATGCTGTATTTTGTCCAATGCTTTTTGCATCAATTGAGAAGATCACATGGTTCTTGGCTTTTCTTTTATTAATGTGGTGTACCACATTGATTGATTTGCAGATGTTGAACCACCCCTACAGCCCAGCAATAAATCCCACTTGGTCATGGTGAATAATCCTTTTAATGTACTGTTGGATCCTATTAGCTAGTATCTTGGTGAGAATTTTTGCATCCATGTTCATCAGGGATATTGGTCTGTAATTCTCCTTTTAGTGGGGTCTTTGGTTTTGGGAATCAAGGTAATGCTGGCCTCATAGAATGAGTTTGGAAGTTTTCCTTCCATTTCTATTTTTTGAAACAGTTTCAGAGGTGTTAATTCTTCTTTAAATGTTTGGTAGAATTCCCCTGGGAAGCCATCTGGCCCTGGACTCTTCTTTGTTGGGTGATTTTTGTTTTTTGTTTTTTTTTAAAGATTTTATTTATTTATTTTGAAAGAGAGAATGAGGGAGAGAAAGCACACGAGAGGGGGAAGGGTCAGAGGGAGAAGCAGACTCCCTGCTGAGCAGGGAGCCCGATGTGGGACTCGATCCAGGGACTCCAGGATCATGACCTGAGCCGAAGACAGTCACTTAACCAACTGAGCCACCCAGGCGCCCCTGTTGGGTGATTTTTGATTATTGATTCAATTTCTTTGCTTGTTATGGGTCTGTTCAGGTTTTCTATTTCTTCCTGTTTCAGTTGGGGTAGTTTGTATGTTTCTAGGAATGCTTCCATTTCTTCCAGATTGCCTAATTTGTTGGCATATAATTGCTCATAATATTCTCTTAAAATTATTTGTATTTCTTTGGTATTGGTTGTGATCTCTCCTCTTTCATTCTTTCAAGGAACTAGCTCCTAGTTTCGTTGATTTGTTCTACTGTTTATTTGATTTCTGTACCATTGATTTCTGCTTTAATCTTTAAAGATTGCTGTTCTTTTTCCAGCTCCTTTAGGTGTAAGGTTAGGTTGTGTATTTGTGTATTTGAGACTTTTCTTGTTTCTCGAGAAAGGCTTGTATTGGTATATACTTCCCTCTTAGGACCATCTTTGTTGCATCCCAAAGTTTCTGAACTGTTGTGTTTTTATTTTCGTTTGTTTCCATGTATTTTTTAAATTCTCCTTTAATTTCCTGGTTGACCCATTCATTCTTTTTTTTTTTTTTAAAGATTTTATTTATTTATTTGAGACAGAATGAGAGAGAGAGAGAGCACACGAGAGGGGGGAGGGTCAGAGGGAGAAGCAGACTCCCTGCTGAGCAGGGAGCCCGATGTGGGACTTGATCCAGGGACTCCAGGATCATGACCTGAGCCGAAGGCAGTCACTTAACCAACTGAGCCACCCAGGCGCCCAACCCATTCATTCTTTAGTAGAATGTTCTTTAGCCTCCATATATTTGTGGTCCTTCCAAAGTTTTTCTTGTGGTTGACTTCAAGTTTTATAACATTGTGGTCTGAAAATATGCATGGTATGATCTCAATCTTTTTGTACCAGTTGAAACCTGATTTGTGACCCAGTATGTGATCAATTCTGGAGAATGTTCCATGAGCACTCGAGAAGATTCTGCTGCTTTAGGATGAAATTCTCTGAGTATATCTGTGAACTCCATCTGGCCCAGTGTGTCATTCAAATCCCTTGTTTTGTTTTTGATCTTCTGCTTAGATGATGTGTCCATTGGTCTGAGTGGGGTGTTAAGTCCCCTACTATTATTGTAGTATTATCAATGAGTTTCTTTCTTTCTTTTTTTTTTTTTTTAAAGATTTTTATTTATTTGACAGATAGAGACACAGTGAGAGAGGGAACACAAGCAGGGGGAGTGAGAGAGGGAGAAGCAGGCTTCCCACTGAGCAGGGAGCCTGATGCGGGGCTTAATCCCAGAACCCTGGGATCATGACCTGAGCCGAAGGCAGATGCTTAATGACTGAGCCACCCAGGCGCCCCTCTTTTTTTTTTTTTTTAAGATTTTATTCATTTATTTATGAGAGAGAGAGAGAGAGAACAAGTGGTGGGGAGGGGCAGAGGGAGAGAGAGAGAGAAAGAAGCTGACTCCCTGCTGAGCAGGAAGCCCGATGCAGGGCTCGATCCCAGGACCTGGAGGTCATGACCTGAGCTGAAGGCAGATGCTTAACCCACTAAACCATCCAGGTGCCCCTATCAATGAGTTTCTTTAATTTAATTTAATTTAATTTAATTGTTATTAATTGGTTTATATACTTGACTGCTCCCAAGGTAGGGGCATAAATATTTACAATTGTTAGATCTTGTTGGATCGACCCTTTTATTATGATATAGTGTCCTTTCTCATCTCTTATTACAGGCTTTGGTTTAAAATCTAGTTTGTCTGATATAAGGATGGCTACCCCAGCTTTCTTTTGATGTCCATTAAGCATGATAAATCGTTCTCCATCCCCTCCCTTTCAATCTGGAGGTGTCTTTGGGTCTAAAATGAATTTCTTTTAAGCAGAAAACCGATGGGTCTTGTTTTTTTTTATCCATTCTGATACCCTATGTGTTTTGATTGGAGCATTTAGTCCATTTACATTCAGAGTAATTCTTGAAAGACATGAAGTTAGTGCCATTGTATTATCTGTTGTCACTGTTTCTGTAGATGTCTCTGTTCCTTTCTGGTGTTTGTTACTTTTGGGCTCTCTCTTCGCTGAAAGGATCCCCTTTAATATTTCTTGCAGGGCTAGTTTAGTGTTCACAAATTCCTTTAGTATTTTTTTGTCCTGGAAACTCTTTATCTCTCCTTCTATTCTGAATGACAGCCTTGCTGGATAAAGTATTCTTGGCTGCATATTTTTCTCATTTAGCATGTTGAATATGTCATGTCAGTCCTTTCTGGTCTGTCAGGTCTCTGTGGATAGGTCTGCTGTTAGCCTTATGTGTCTACCCTTGTAGGTTAAGGACCCCTTGTCCTGAGCTGGTTTCAGGATTTTCTCCTTATCTCTGAAATTTGGAAGCTTCACTGTAATATGTCAAGATGTTCCTATTTTTGTTGATTTGGAGGGGGGTTCTGTGTGCCTCCTGCACTCGAATGCCTGTTTCCTTCCCCAGATTAGGGAAGTTTTGAGCTATAATTTGTTCAATAAAACTTCTACCCCTTTCTCCCATTCCTCATCTTCTGGGACCCATATAATACAGATACTATTTTGCTTTATGGAATCACTGATTTGTCTAAGTCTCCCTTCATGATCTAATAGTTTTCTTTCCTTTTTCTTTTCAGTGTCCTTATTTTCCATCATTTTATCATCTATATCACTGATTCTCTCTTCTGATTCATTAATCCTCATTTTTATGGCCATCACTTGGGACTGAATCTCTGTAATAGCATTTTTAATTTCAGCCTGACTAGATTTTAGTTGTTTTATGTCAACAGTAAGGGATTCTCTAGTGTCTTCTATGCTTTTTTCAAGCCCAACTAGTATCTTTATAATGTTGTTTTAAATTCTAGTTCATACATCTTACTTATATCCATATTGATTAGATCTGTGGCAGTGAGTACTAACTCCTGTTCTTTCTTTTGGGGGGTGAATTTCTCTGCCTTGTCACTTTGTCCAGAAACGAAAGGAAGAAAAAAAAAAAAAGAAAGAAAAAACCAGCAAAAACAACGTAACAATAACAACAACAACTTTAGAAAGTGTTTCTGGTGTATGCTGTGTACTCTCTGCTGCTGTGTTTTGGCTGTTCTTTCCCACTGGCCCGTCCACTACAGTGTTCTTCCTTTGCTTGAAGTGGAGAGTGTTTGTACCTTTAACTAGGTGTGCTTTGATTTGTTTGTCAAGATAAGCCTAGGAAAGAAAAAAGAAAAGAAAAGAAAAGAAGAAAAAAAACGGATGATCCTGGAAAAGGAAAAGCAACAAAAATGCAAACAGACAAAAAACTATAAGCTTCACATCTGCCATGTTCTTTCCCTCTGACTTTTGTTAATCCTCAAATCATATTCCTGGTTGTTCAAAATAGTTGGATGCTGTGTTCCAAGGACAAGGAAGCTCAGTGTCCCCCTACAACTCTGCCATCTTAACTCCAGTAATGATCTTTCTCTTTTATTCTTTATTTTTTATTATAATTTTCTTGTATCTACAAAAGTTATAATGCCATTTTAAGTTCATTATAATGGTTTTTGCCCTTTCCCCTTGGTCAGGGTTTAGGATTCAGTATATCCAAATCGGGCCAATGATTTGCCTGGGAAGACCCTTGTAGTCAGCAGGGCTGGACCATGAGAACCTGGCTGGTCTGAGGTTCCGTTGGTGCTACTGGTGTGGATGGCATAATCAGGCTGAGGATTCCATTTGGCTGGCTGACAGGACTGGGCAGAGAAAGTGACTTGCATGTGAGGAACTGTGGGTTGGGGTGAAGGGGGTAGCTCACATGGTTGGGAGGTTGATTACAGATAGGAAATTAGAGTAATACTGAGGAAAATGAAAGCCATGTTTTCTCACTGTTGGATAAGGGAGTTATAAATACGGAAATAGAGAAACCTAGAGTCAATTCTGTGGTAATGATGTACAACTGGAGATATTGGTATAAAATCATGATTTCAGATATAGATGAATAGATGGAAAGAAATAGGTATGGATTTATGTGCATATGTGCATGAGTTTACACACATATACTTCTTTGCTCTATCTGTTGGGAGGGCCTAGAGACAATAACCTCCCAATAGCAGTGAGCCCATCTAGTACCCAGACCTTTGCTTCTAAATATCATTCTCCATTAAAATCAACCATGGCTCCTTCAAGAGATGGCTGTTTCCAGAATAAAGCACAGATGAGTCTGAAACATCTTACTCTGTCAGAAAGTAAGGAAATACTTAAAGAATGATAGGGACACATCCAAAGGGCTCATGAAGCAGCTTGAATCCGGTAAATTTGAACATCCAAATAAACAAAAGTGAGATTATAATCCATTGAACAAAACTGAGTCCACTGGTCCATACTGATATAAACAGTGAATACATAAATAGGGAAATAAGCACGTAAGTATAGGGGAATGCCAACTACTAAACGTAAAAGGTATGTTGGACTTAGAAAACTACCACTTGACCACTATCAGAGTAATAATTCAGGCAAGATAGTCTCAATGCGTCTTCCTATAAAATATTTGTTACATAGTTATTAATTTGTAAGTATGAGATACTTATTACTTAACTTTAGAGTGGTGAAGCCAGGAAAACACCACCTTTTTTTTCCCTTTCAAGTTCTTATTTAAATTCTAGTTAGTTAACATATAGTGTAATATTAGTTTCAGGTGTACAATTTAGTGATTCATCATTTACATACAATACCCAGTGTTCACTGTAAGTGCCCTCCTTAATACACATCACCCATTTAGCCCATCCCCCCACCCACCTCCTCTCCGCAACTCTCAGTTCTTTCTTATAGTTAAGAGTCTGTTTTCTAGGCAGCTCTTTCTGCCATGGGTCCTGTCCCCGTGCTTTAATAATTAAAAAAAAAAGTCTCTTTTCTAGTTTGCCGCTCTCTTTTTTTCCCCCTTTGCTTGTTTGGTTTCTTAAATTTCACATATGAGTTAAATCATATGGTATTTGTCTGTCTCTGATGAACTTATTTCACTTAGCATAATACCCTCCAGCTCCCTCCATCCACATTGTTGCAATGGCAAGATACCATATTTTTTGATGGCTGAGTAATATTCATTTGTATATACAGACCACATCTTTAGCCATTCATCAGTCGATGGACACATGGGCTCTTTCCATAATTTGGCTATTGTTGATAGCTGCTATAAACATCGGGGTGCATGTGCCCCTTCAAATCTGTATTTTTGTATCCTTTGGATAAATACCTAGTAGTGTAATTGCTGGATCATAGCATAGTTCTATTTTTAACTTTTTGAGGAACCTCCATACTGTTTTCCATTGTGGCTGGACCAGTTTGCATTCCCATCAACAGTGTAAGAGGGTTCCCCTTTTTCTGCATCCTTGCCAACACCTGTTGTTTCCTGTATTGTTAATTTTAGCCATTCTGACAGGTGTAAGGTGGTATCTCATTATAGTTTTGATTTGTATTTCCCTAACGATGAGTGATGTTGAGCATCTTAGAAAACACCTTCTTAATCAATTGATAAAATACCACAGCACTGGGACAAATCAACTGAGTGCCTCCTGATATGAAGACAGTATTTTTATGTGGTATTCCCGACAAAGATGCGTAACTTGAATCTATTCATGAGATAACATCTGGCCAATCTACATGGAGAGATATTCTATTAATTACTGATCTCTGTTCTTAAAAACTGCCAAGGTCATAAAAGATAAGCGAAGATGCAGAAATGTTCAATTTGAAGAAGAAAGAGACATGACAACTAAGTGCAGTGCATGATACTGTATTGGACTGTGGAGTTATAAATGATTTGGGGGGAACAACTAGCAAAATCACATTTTAAAAAATGGTAGATATCTCAGGAAGGGCAAAGATTTCTACAAGATTATCTGCAGTTGGGAGTTTTTCTGACAATCTTCAAAGATTTTAGATACTCTTTGTAAATACCCTGGATTTGGCTTACTATCTCTTTTTTTTCTTTTTTTTTAAGATTTTATTTATTTATTTGACAGAGAGAGAGAGACAGTGAGAGAGGGAACACAAGGGGGAGTGGGAGAGGGAGAAGCAGCCTTCCCGCTGAGCAGGAAGCCCAATGTGGGGCTCGATCCCAGGACCCTGGGATCATGACCTGAGCCGAAGGCAGACGCTTAATGACTGAGCCACCCAGGCGCCCCTTACTATCTCTTTTTCAATCTCTCGATGAGCCAAAATGGTCTAATTTCCTTTTAAATTAACTATCAAATTATCTTTACCATTGGGGTATCCTCTGTAAAAAGATACAAATAACCAATTAATTCAAAGCAGTGCTACCAATCTAATTGTTAAAATTTTATTAAAAATAGAATCTGTTCCACACAAAAATGCCCAATTAATTTTGACAAAGTTGCAAAAGCAATTCAACAGAAGAAGGACAGCCTATCAACAAATAATGCTGGAACAACTGGACATCCACAGGCAAAAAAGGGGAACCTTGACCTAAACTACATACTTTATTAAAAAAATCAACTCAAAATGCAGCATGGACTCAAATGTAAAATTACAAATCTTCCAGAAAAGAACATAAAAGATAAACTTGGGTACCTAAAACTAG
The DNA here is from genome assembly GCF_004348235.1 of Phoca vitulina. NCBI lineage: Eukaryota > Metazoa > Chordata > Mammalia > Carnivora > Phocidae > Phoca > Phoca vitulina. Next base: position 671,062 of record NW_022589728.1, on the reverse strand, counting down.
GCAAAAAGGCTTGACTTGCCTTTATGACAAAAGCATGATCTATAAGAGGGAAAGTTAATAAGTTTGACTGCATAAAAATGAAAAACTCTGCTCTGCAAAACCCCTGTTGAAAGGATGAAAAGACAAATTACAGACCCTGAGAAATATTTGCAAATCATATATCTGACAAAGGCTTTGTATATAGAATATATAAAGAACTTCCAAATTCAGCAGTAAACAAAGAAATAATCCAAACAGAAAATGGGCAAAAGACATGTATAGACCTTTCACCAAAGAAGTTATACAGATGGCAAATAAATATATGAAAGGATTTTCAACATCATTAGTTCTCTGGATGAATCTCTAGAGACAACAACAACAACAACAACAACCAAATAGCTCCCAAAGGAGCTGTTACAGGTCAAATTGTGTCCCTCCAAAAAGATCAATTGAAGTCCTAACTCTAGTACCTCAGAATGTGACCTAATTTGGAAATAAGGTCTTTACAAATTTAACCAAGTCAAGATGAAACCATGACAGCAGGCCCTTATCCAATCTGACTGGTGTCCTCATAAAAAAGGAAATTTGGACACTGATCCACAGAGGTAAGACCACATGAAGACACATAGGGTGAAGATGGCCATGTGCCTGGGGTGATGTGTATATAAAGCCAAGGAAGGCCAAGGATTGCTGGCAAACACTAGAAGCTGGAAGAGGCAAGGGAGGATTTTCCCCAGAGCTGTCATAGAGAGCATGGCCCTGCTGACACCTTGATTTCAGACTTCTAGCCCCCACAAGTGTGAAATGATAAATTTCTGTTGTTTTAAGCAATCTAGTTTTTGGTACTTTGTGCAGCTGGCCTAGGAAACAACACTGATATATATTGCATGGTTTCATTTGTGTAACAATCACAAAATAACATAATTATAATGATGACACCAGATCAGTGCTGATGTCAGTTTCTTGGTTTGGGTGTTGTATGGTGGCTATTGTGGGCATGGGGTGTTAGTATGGGAGAGGGTGTACACTATGTATTTCTTTGAAGTCTATTGTGAATCTATAATTACTATGAATCTAAAAAGTTAGAATAATTTTATTCAAAATAAAAGTTAAGGGGGTGCCTGGCTGGCCCAGTTAGTAGAGCATGTAACTCTTGATCTCGGGGTTGTAAGTTGGAGCCCCAGGCTGGGTGTAGAGATTACTTAAAATATCTTTAAAACTACATCAAAAACTAATGATGTACTGTATGGTGACTAACATAACATAATAAAATAAAATATAACTTAAAAAAATAAAAAAAGTTAAATACAAAAAATATGTCTTTCACTTGCATGATTAGCCATTTGTATAATGGAAATACAACGGAATCTTCTTTGGTAACTCAGGTTCTTGCAGTGACTCATTGTGCCATTCTTAAAGTCAACTGTCACTGTAGAGTGTATAGGTGATTGACTTGACCACACAGTGGCCCTGGGACTTAGCTTATTTCAATTTCTCCCTGAGGAAGCTGGTTTCTGGTGATTCTCTGTCCCACAAAAACAGAATACAGGAGATAGAAAATTTTAGTGCACTGAGGAATCTGTTCCATTGGGTTCCAAGCCCCTACACTTCCTAAATACCACCAATTCTTTGGTACATACACCCACTGAAACCCATACTTGCTGGCAGGCTGCACCTATGTTAGTGGAAGCATATTTCTTGGCAGAAAACTTCGGACAGTAGGGTATCAGTGTTTTCAACCAGCCACAAGGCAGGGTTCCTTCATCCAGTGAGACAGATGATCTGCAGTTTGTCTTGCTCTGTCCTGGTGCTGCCCTTCACTGGGGCCATTGTCAAGACTAGCAGTGGTGTATCTGACACCTGTTTTTTACTTTCCACCTCTGCTGTCAGCTGGGGCTTTGAGCAGGCAAGGCTCTGTGGGCAGGAACATGTGGTATACTGCCCCTGAGGACAGTATTCCATCTGCAGCGTAAATGGCGGCTGCACAGTGAACCACGGCCTGATGTCACGCCCTACAACCTGGAAGGTGTGCTAGAATAACAGGAGTGTGCCAGAGGCCAAGCATGTCTTAACATCCTGAGCGTTCTGCAGACGGTGGGGGTGGGAGGGAGTTCGCAGTCAGCCTTCAGTTTGCTTCAGGGTTGGAAGGTAAGAGACACCTGAGGTGCCTGGACCTCCTCTTCACTATGGGCCTGTCCCTGTGCCTGTTGAGCCACATTCTGGGATGGCTCACAGGAAGCACTGTGACTGACTAATGTCAATCACTCTCTTATTCCTCAGGAGATGTACCAATTCACTAAAAGGTGAACAGAGAAAAGGAAAACAAGGATTGAACAATGGGTTGTTTTGTACACCTCAGGTGACAGATTTACATGGACGTTCCTCTCTGAGTTAAGGTCAACCAGAGGTTTCTTTCTTGCAGAACTTATACCATATGTTCAGCTTGCCAAAAACATCCCTTTCTCTTGTCTGCTTCTTGCTGATCTGTTGAGTGGGAAGGCAGCAAACTAGCAGCTCCTCTAGGCTGCAGCTCCCCAGCTCTGCTGAGGCCTCCCAGGGGCCGCAGGGCTTCCTTCCCCTATTAATGGCTCAGAGTTGTTGGACAGTTCTGACAGGCGCTAAGCTCAATCCTGAGATTCCTTCCTCCCTCTCCTTTCTTTCCTTTCTACAATCTGTGTGCCAGAAAGGAACTCACAGTGCCGGGCTGAGAAACTTTCAGGTGAGCTATGCCTAGGTTGTTTCATACACAGTACTTACCACAGTGGCTGGCAGGCTGCACCTGCACAAGGAATGGATTAATTGCCTCAGCATGGATCATGCATAAATGGATTTTTAAAATGCTTTTCTATTTAGCACCCCATTAATTTCTATGAGAGGTTATCCTTTAATAAACTTTGTAACACCTTATCAGAAAGAGAAAGGAAGAGGGATTGATTACCTGTGGTCTTTGATAAATCACTCTGGCATAGAAACTGCAACGGGTACTAAGATCATTGGTCTGGAAAGGCATTGAAAATGATTAGAACACCCCACAGAGCACACATATACAGTAAAAATAATTAAAGACCCTGTTAGGAACACAGATGTTACCTGGAGAATTTCTCTTAAGAAGCGGGGAACTGGAGGCTGGTAAAGCTTAGAAATGGGGTCTTCTTCAATTATTTCAATTTGCCCCACATTTGGATGAGCAATGAGGATGTAACAGAAGCTAGGAGGAGGCACATGAATTTTTACCTGTTTAAAACGAAGGCAAAGGTAGAACGTAAATATGCTAGTAAAAGATTCAAATACACTATTAAAATCTACTCTTTAATATATAGGTATTTATTCACAGTTGCATTCTATTTCTCTGGAAAGTTGTATAAGAAATAGATTATGTTGTTTATCTCTAGGACCAAGCATAAGAACTTTGATACTTTTTGAATTTACCACAGATTCAAGACTTCATTTAAAAAATTCATTCTTCAGAGTATTCTTGAAAAAACCATTTAGAAACTTTTCCCTCTTAAATAATCTAGAATTGGGCATTTTTATTTTATTTTTTAAATTTTATTTTATTATGTTATGTTAGTCACCATACATTACATCATTAGTTTTTGATGTAGTGTTCCATGATTCATTGTTTGCATATAACACCCAGTACTCCATTCAATATGTGCCCTCCTTAATACCCATCACCAGGCTAACCCATCCCCCCGCCCCCCCAAAACCCTCAGTTTGTTTCTCAGAGTTAGAATTGGGCATTTTTGACAACTATTTTCCTGGTCTAGTACTGTACAGAGTCATAGTTTTAGCAGTCTGCTAGGAAGTCAGCTACCACACAAACAAGACAGCCCCCCGTTTTTAGCTTTGGGAGCTATGGCCCAAAGTAGCTGCTAGTCAGTCTGCTGGATAAAACTGAGGATGAAGAAGAAGGGACACATTTTGATCAGTTTTGCTACATGTGAGCAACTACCATAAACAATTTGATGCAGCAGGAAAATGGAAATCCCTGGCTCACCTGGTGGTTGAAAGAATATCCATGGAATTTATTTATTAGGTTATGTGAGTTTGTGCTCTAATTGGTAACTGAGTGTTGGTTCTAATAGTGATTGGGAGGTGGTGGGGAAAACATCCTGTGTCTTAATTAGGACGAGGCTAAGACCCTAATTGTTGCAATGGCATGCAATGGCTGTGGCTTAAAAACATCGCCGTAAATTAACTGCAAGAAGAATGGAATTGCATAAGCAGAGAAAGCAGCCAGAGTTTGGCCTTTGGAGTGAGGTGAGCAAGACTGAATCTCTGTCCTCCTGGCTCTCAGTCCCTGGACCTCCCCTCTTCAGAGATGAGGACTATGGGTGGGGCCTGGCTCAGCAGCCGGCACAGCAGGTAGTGACCAGGGGAAGCTCTTCCGATGGTGGCTTACCTCTTCGCAGGCTCGGCCATGGCCAGGTGCTTTCAGAGGCATCACTGGAGGCCACATGGTATCGATCAAACCGAAAAGCCCTGCTGTCCTGGAAAAAGAAAGGATGTTGTCCATAGTATTCATCACTTAAGTGCCTCTTTATGATCTGGTCATATGCAGTTTTGCCTAACAGACACCATCCCTAATGCCAAGGAGACACCATTCAGGATGCGTGGTGATTCAGATGGGGAAGACAGTGTCACACAGACCAACAGGCCTTTGAAACTGCACAAGAACAGGAAGGATATTGTTCATTAAATTATGATCCATCTCCCAATGAAGTATTACACAGCCACTGAAATGGTTACATAGAAAATATTTAAAGATATGGAAAAATGTTTGATACCTTGCTAAGTGAAAAGCAGGCAACAAATTATAATGTCTTTATGTATATATCTATGCATGTATCCACATGTAATAAGCCAAAGGAAAAGGAGACTGAAAGATATAAAAAATGATTTTAGTGCGTATCTGAGTAGAGCTTAGAAGTGATATTCACTTTCTTTATTGGGCTTTTATGTGTTTCCTTTTTCCAAAACAGGTATGTGTTACTCACGTAAGAAGAAAATTATCTATTTATCAAATTATCTAAAATAAAGAATAAAGCCAGACACAAAAGGACAAATATTTTGATTCCACTCATGAAGTTCCTAGGGCAGTCAAATTCACAGGGACAGAAAGTAGAATGGTGGTTGCTAGGGGCTGAGGCAATGGGAAATGGGCAGTTAATGTTTAATGGTTTGGAGTTTTAGTTTGGGAAGATGGAAACATTCTAGAGATGGATGAGAGTGATGGATGTACAATAGTGTGAATGCACTCAATGCCACTAAAAATGGTTAAGGTGGAAAATTTTGTGTTATGTACATTTTACCACAATGAGAAAATCCTGTTTTAGTTGCTATAGGTATGAGTGTGTGTGCATACATGCACACATACATGCATATCTCACAAAGGCTTCTTAGATTTTGCTCTAAGTTTCAACAATATTAATATATAATATGTTGTTTACTTTTTAAAAAGCTTGTGTCCTTAATAATTAATGTGACATATTATTATTTCTTTCAGTGTTTAATAGCAAGTACTGTTTTAGGTGCTTACGATCTAGCAGTTAACAAACCCGAACAACTCAGAACCTGAAAATCATGTACTAGAACAAGACTCAAGCACTTCCCCACCTCCTTTTGGTTTCTTACACCAATTACAATAGAAAAAGCCCACGGAGAGTGTGGCCTGTGACAAATACCCAGCTCAGTATCATTCCTGTGAATTTTCAGGTTCTGGGTCAAAATCAAGCACAAAAAATAAGCAAAGGCAGGGAATCACATGCTAAAAAAGGACTGCCTAGTGAAAATTCACTCTCTTCCTCTCAGTTTTTTTTATTTTTGTGTTTAAAATCTTTTATTTATTTATTTGACAGAGAGAGACACACAGAGAGAGCACAAGCAGGGGTAGTGGCAGGCAGAGGGAGAAGCAGACTCCCCGCTGAGCAGGGAGCGTGATGTGGGACTCATCCCAGGACCCTGGGATCATGACCTGAGCTGAAGGCAGACGCTTAACCGACTGAGCCACCCAGGCGTCCCCCTCTCGATTATTTCTGAGAAGTACACTGCTGCAGCTATTTGTGTGAGTGATGGACAGGGTTAGGTGACCCAAGGCCAACTAAGGTCAGGAAAGGCTGTCAGGGAAGGTTCGGAGGTGCGCTCATTTGACTTCTCACTGCCCTTCACCAAGACTAAGGAACTGGGTGGGCCCACTGTGCCTCTGGGTGAGGGGAAGGGAGAGGGAGAACAGGACACGGACTGTCCGCTTTCTCCCTGTCTGCCATGGGCCCAGGACTTCCTGTTCCCGGCTTGGCTCCTTTCTTTTCACTGAGCATGCCTCCTGACTCATGTTCCTCCGCCATCCTCCCACTGTTTGATGTGAGCTCCCCAGGGGATGGGCATGGATTTGTCCCAGTTACATTTCCACTGCTGCAGAGTAGTGCCCAGTTCATATAAAGTGATCAAAAAGACTTGGTTTGGTGAATGAATAACTGACACCCACTATCACAAATGCCTACATACTTCATTGCAGAAATCAGACCTAGCACCTTTTGTTTTTAAAGATTTTATTTATTTATCTGACAGAGAGACACAGCAAGAGAGGGAACACAAGCAGGGGGAGTGGGAGAGGGAGAAGCAGGCTTCCCGCTGAGCAGGGAGCCCGGACGTGGGACTTGATCCCAGGACCCTGGGATCATGACCTGAGCCGAAGGCAGACGCTTAATGACTGAGCCACCCAGGCGCCCCAGACCTAGCACCTTTAATATGCTCATTTCCTATTTGTAAGTCTGAGAAATGCAATGTTCGAGCACAAACAGCTATTTTCTACACCAATAAATAACCTGTTTCTCACTTTAGACCTGACTACATTTCTAAGACAAAACTAAGATGTTACTCAAGCCCCTTGTTTAAGAGGGAGTGGGTGCAGCATGGGCCTTGGAGTCAGACCTGTGTCTCGCTCTAGCTCTGCCTGTTATGTACTATGACATCTTAAAGTTGCTGAATTCCTGGCCCTTCTGTCTCCTCTTCTCTAAAACTGGGAGAGACCAGCATGTAACTGCTGTTACTGCTAGGAGTGAAATAAATAATGCATGTACAGCATCTACGAGGGTTTCTATGCTCAGAATACATGTTTCTGTTGTGTGGAGTCCCATAAACACCATGGCGACAGGGTTCTGTGGTCAGTTAGGGTTGCGGTGTGCAGCATATCTGTGGCTTAGCAGGACACCCTGGAGTGGTAGACTCTGGAAAACCTTGTGTAAAAGACACATGTAAAATCTGGACAAATGGAAGTTTCTTCAATTTATAACCATGAAATCCTTTTTGGTGTAGTCACTATTAATATCCCAAGAAATCAGTGTTCCCTTGGAATTATCTTTGAGAAGTGCTGTACTACGAACATAGTCTTAGAAAAGTTCTATTTGAATTTAATGATGCTAATTTAGAGGATGCTGCTAATGGCTAATTTTAAAAGTTTGTACTGGTTACAAATTTATATTTCAATGTAGACTCTTATGTATAGGATCCCTATGCATTAAATAAAAAGCTTAGTCTTATAAAAAATCAGCTTCTCTCCTGTCGTGGAAAATAGATATGATTCAGATGGCTGTTGTTGCTCTGTGAACTAGAACCTTCGTCTTGGGCAAGACACACGTTCCTCGAAATGACTCCAGCCTCTGAGTGGGACAGACTTTGTGCTGAAGCTAACTTTTGGCACAGTTAGAGTGTATTGTTCTTCCCACTTCAGTTCATTCCCTACCATTCATTTTTGCATAAGGTTTCACTTTGTTGCATAGGAAACTCATTCTTAAAAGCCATCCCTTTAAAATATGTTTAAAACAACAAACAAGCTGCCTGACAGGGTAGAGGCTACCAAAAGTTTATATTTTAATTTTTAAAAAAGTTTACAAAATAAATATTTAATTAAAATAGAGAAAAAGGACATACAAAGTCATTATGTTTATAAATATGATTAAAAAATCTGAAAACGTCATTTTGCCAGAATAAATTTCTTAGGATATATCTTAATTTATAGATTGCATAAAGTGAATCTGCAGAAAAATTTGGGTCACATCTCAGAAAATTAGGCAGCTTCTATAGCTACATTTTTATTTATAGTAACAGATGTGCTTTTTAAATGGGAAGACATCAAGATACATGCACATATTAAAATTATATTTACCAAATTGCACACTTAACATATATTTTGTACATTTCGTTATGTACATATGTACATATCGTTATGTATATATTTTTTACCACAGTAAAAAATTATATTTACCACAAAAAATAAGTAGTATTTTGATTGGGGTCTCTCGGGACTGTTGATAGTTCATAAAAAGGGGTATCCTTTCTGTATGAGATGTGATGCAATATGAACACCCCAAATTCTTTACTGTACCATAGGAACATAGAAGGTGGTATAAACCCCATTTTTTTTAATAAATTTTTTTATTGTTATGTTAATCCCCATACATTACATCATTAGTTTTAGATGTAGTGTTCCATGATTCATTGTTTGTGCATAACACCCAGTGCTCCATGCAGAACGTGCCCTCCTCAATACCCATCACCAGGCTAACCCATCCTCCCAACCCCCTCCCCTCTAGAACCCTCAGTTTGTTTTTCAGAGTCCATTGTCTCTCATGGTTCTTCTCCCCCTCCGATTTCCCCCCCTTCATTCTTCCCCTCCTGCTACATTCTTCTTCTTCTTTTTTTCTTTCTTAACATATATTACATTATTTGTTTCAGAGGTACAGATCTGAGATTCAACAGTCTTGCACAATTCACAGCGCTTACCAGAACACATACCCTCCCCAGTGTCCATCACCCAGTCACCCCATCCCTCCCACCCCACCCCCCACTCCAGCAACCCTCAGTTTGTTTCCTGAGATTAAGAATTCCTCATATCGGGCACCTGGGTGGCTCAGTCGTTAAGCGTCTGCCTTCGGCTCGGGTCATGATCCCGGGGTCCTGGGATCGAGGCCCGCATCGGGCTCCCTGCTCAGCGGGAAGCCTGCTTCTCCCTCTCCCACTCCCCCTGCTTGTGTTCCTTCTCTCGCTGTGTCTCTCTCTGTCAAATAAATAAAATCTTTAAAAAAAAAAAAAAAAAAAAAGAATTCCTCATATCAGTGAGGTCATATGATACATGTCTTTCTCTGTTTGACTTATTTCGCTCAGCATAATACCCTCCAGTTCCATCCACGTCGTTGCAAATGGCAAGATCTCATTCCTTTTGATGGCTGCATAATATTCCATTGTATATATATACCACATCTTCTTTATCCATTCATCTGTTGATGGACATCTTGGCTCTTTCCACAGTTTGGCTATTGTGGACATTGCTGCTATAAACATCGGGGTGCACGTAGCCTTTCGGGTCCCTACTTTTGTATCTTTGGGGTAAATACCCAGTAATGCAATTGCTGGATCATATGGTAGCTCTATTTTCAACTTTTTGAGGAACCTCCATACTGTTTTCCAGAGTGGCTGCACCAGCTTGCATTCCCACCAACATCTGTCATTTCCTGACTTGTTAATTTTAGCCATTCTGACTGGTGTGAGGTGGTATCTCATTGAGGTATAAACCCCATTTTTAAAAGAGATATGTCACAGGGGCGCCTGGGTGGCTCAGTTGTTTAAGCGACTGCCTTCGGCTCAGGTCATGATCCTGGAGTCCCTGGATCGAGTCCCGCATCGGGCTCCCTGCTCAGCAAGGAGCCTGCTTCTCCCTCTGCCCCTCCCCCCTCTCATGTGCTCTCTCTCTCTCATTCTCTCTGTCTCAAATAAATAAATAAAAATCTTTAAAAAAAAAAAAAGAGATATGTCACAAATGAAAAAATTCATACTTTTCAAGTGTACAGTGCACTGATTTTTAGTGTATTCATAGAGTTGTGCAACTTTCACCACTACTTTCAGAATGTTTTATCATGCCAATACTATCCCAGATACACTCCCTGCTGTGCCCATTAGCAGTCACTCTTGCTACTGATCTACTTGCTGTTTTTATGGACATTGTAAATAAATGGAATAATATAATATGTGGTCTTTTGTGTCTGGTCTCTTTCATTTAGCATAATTTTTTTAAGGTTCATCCATGTTATGGCATGTGTCAGTACTGCCCACTCCTTTTTTGGCTGAATAATATTCCATGGTATGGATATTATCCATTCATCAGTTTGTGGACATTTGGGTTGTTTCTATTTCTCAGCTGTTACGAAAACTGCCTCTATGAACATCCATGTACAAGTTTCTGTGTGGACATACATTTTCAGTTCTCTTGGGTAGATAACCTAGGAGTGATTTGCTGGGTCATATGGTAATTCTGTGCTTAACTTTTTGAGGAACTGCCAAACTGCTGTACACAGTGCTGTACCATTTTACATTCCCAACAATGTGGGGGTTATAAATCTAATTCTGCTTTCAAGTTAAATACATGTATTTTCTAAAATTTGGAAACATGAAACTTTGTATCTGGAAGGATTTATAAAAGAATTCTTAGTGGGGTGCCTGGGTGGCTCAGATGGTTAAGCGTCTGCCTCCAGCTGGGGTCGTGATCCCAGCGTCCTGGGATCGAGCCCCGCATCAGGCTCTCTGCTCCGCGGGGGGCCTGCTTCTCCCCCTCCCTCTGCTTCTCCCCCTGCTTGTGCTCTCTCTCTCTGTATCTCTGTGTCTTGAATGAATTTAAAAAAAAAAAAAATCTTAAAAAAAAAAAGAATTCTTAGTATTTTTTTCCTACATTCACTTTTATGCCTTTTGGACTCTGAAATTTTAACAAGAACATGTATTATTTTTTTTTTTAAAGATTTTATTTATTTATTTGACAGAGGGAGACACAGCGAGAGAGGGAACACAAGCAGGGGGAGTGGGAGAGGGAGAAGCAGGCTTCCCGCCGAGCAGGGAGCCCAATGTGGGGCTTGATCCCAGGACCCTGGGATCATGACCCGAGCCGAAGGCAGACGCTTAATGGCTGAGCCACCCAGGTGCCCCAAGAACATGTATTACTTTTATTATCCATCTTGAAAACCAAAAAGTTAGGGCTCTGTTAAAACAGTGGTAATCACTGGAGAGAAGTGTCTTAGAGTGAAAAGAGGATCCTCTTTAGTCACACACAGTTCTGGTCTAAGTCTATTGTGACCCCCCCACCAGTCATGGGGCTGTGGACATGTTTCCAGGGTGGTTGTGGGGACTAGAGAGAATGTATCTTTTGTGCCTGAGTGTGGCATAAATGGCAACGGCTATTGCTATTATTGGTATTTTTAGGTACTTTCAAATAAACTCCCAAAAAAGTAATATCATTTAATTCACAGTTATTTAACTATTACTGCTTTTTAAAACTATTTAATCAGTAATTCATTTGATTAAAAAAAAAACTTAGTTTGAACTAACTATAGATTCACAGAAAGTTGTAAAGATAGTAGAGAGATCCTGTGTAGCCGTCACTTTCTTATAAATAGTCTAGGTGTGTAAAGTACTAGCATATAATAAGCTAGTGATACAAGTACTCATAAATGCAAAGTATACTCTTTTCAAAGACACTTACTGCTGTGACCAATAGCATAAGCAGGCTTTGGGATCAGAGATTTCCTTTAAAATGGTTTTCAACTCAGGGCACCTGGGTGGCTCAGTCAGTTAAGTGTCTGCATTCAGCTCAGGTCATGATCCCAGGGTCCTGGGATGGAGCCCCACGTCGGGCTGCCTGTTCAGCAAGGGAGTCTGCTTCTCCCTCTCCCTCTGCCCCTGCTCATGTTCTCTCTCTTGCTCTCTCTCTCAAATAAATACAATCTTAAAAAAAAAAAAAATGGTTTTCAACTCTTCCGCTCTTTCTAACAAGAGTTACGGGGGAGGGGACCAACTTGAGGTCATCTCCAGAAAAAGTCTCATAAATTTGGCATAAGAATCTGAAATGGTGTCAACACTCAGATGCCTCTCTTGGGGTTAATAAGAGTGAAGGTGCCCCAACCTAGGACAAGAATGGTGCACGGAACTGAATAAGCTATGCATGCTCAGAAAACACCAAATGGGTATATCTACTTAGAGAACTTTTGGCTGAGAACGGCAGCTCTCTGGCCCCTGACTCACAATGCTCTCAGTCATATGACGAGTTAAAGAGGATTGGGGTCAGTCCTGGGGCAGCAACAGCAGGCCCTCTGGTTGGCACTGGAAAGGAGGCTGTGAGAGTAAGGAGTGTGACTGAGCACAATATTAAAGAGGACTTTCAGAAATATATACAAATAGATGAGGAAGGAAATGGGGTTCCAGGCTCACTGCCATTTGAAACAATGCTAAGTTTATATATTTTTACACAAATTTTATAAATTCTTTGGTGCAATGAATGATTGACTTCCTCTGGTCTTATTATATCCAGTCTTATTTATCTTGACTGGTAGATAATTAATGCCATTTGGAAAACCAACTACTCAAGTAAGGGAAACTAAGATGTTCCTGGCCCCCAGCACACTGGAAGAAGGTAAAGGTGGCAAGTTTTTCCCTCTGCATACTAGATTAACTGATACTACCTGCTTGCTTGGCCTGTTTTCTGAGTTATTTTAGTGGCTATTTTCCTCATCTGATACTGTATTATCTAACTACTACTCCCAAGTCTTCACTGGGTAATCTAACACTGCCTGAACCACTTTCTTTTGGGTGTGGATAGAGTGGAATTTGCTCCAGGAGATTTAAACCACAATGGTGCTGTCAACTATAATAGGAAGGCAACATGTAAAGAAGCAACCTGGTCCACTGAGTTAGTTCATACCGAGAGAGATTTTTTTAAAGATTTTCTTTATTTATTTGAGAGAGAGAGAGAGAGCACAAGACGGGGGAGCGGGAGAGGGAGAAGCAGACTTCCCGCCGAGCAGGGAGCCCGATGCGGGACTCGATCCCGGGACTCCAGGACCATGACCTGAGCCGAAGGCAGTCGCTTAACCAACTGAGCCACCCAGGCGCCTGAGATTTTTTTTTTTTTTATCAAGCATATATTTTGGGTATAAAATGTTCCTAAAATTTGCCATGTAGTTGGTAATTTCTCCATACCTACTATGATAGTAGTACTCAGAACTCTGAAACACAGATTATCTGAAAAATGGAATACTTCAGACCTATGTTTCTCAAAGTGGGGCTACCCCTGGAGGTCTCTGACACCTTTTTAGGTGGCCCAGAAGGCCAGAACTATTTTCTAAGACCTTATTTTCCTTTCTAATGAGTGCACAGTGGAGACTTCCAGAGGCCACAGGATGCATAATACTACAACAGTTTGAACGCAAGGCAAAAATGATACTCTCTTGTATTCTAATCAGGCAGACATTAAAGAGATCAGCAAACATAAAACAATACTACTCTTCTCACTAAAGTGGTTTTGTTTTAGAAAATATTTTTCATAAAAATGCTATTTATGTTATTATTTAATGGGTTTATTATTGGGAGTTTTAGGTGAACTAATAAATATTTTTTTTCAGTTTTAATTTCAAATATGCTAAGTATTTTTATAGACTCTTTTTAAATTTTTTTAAAGATTATTTATTTATTTATTTGAGAAAGAGAGAGAGAGCACAAGCAGGGGGAGCGGCAGGCAGAGGGAGAAGTAGGCTCCCCGTGGAGCAGGGAGCCCGATGTAGGGCTTGATCCCAGGACCCTGGGATCATGACCTGAGCCGAAGGCAGATGCTTAACTGACTGAGCCACCCAGGCGCCCCTATAGGCTCTTTTTTTTTTTAAGATTTTATTTATTTATTTGAGAGAGAGCAGGAGCACAAGGAGGGGGAGACGCAGAGGTAGAAGCAGACTCCCCACTGAGCAGGGAGCCCCACATGGTGCTCTATCCCAATACCCTGAGATTATGATCTGAGCCAAAGGCAGATGCTTAACTGACTGAGCCACCCAGGCGCCCTTCAAATATGGTAAGTATTAATTAATATAAGCCACATTTAAAAAAATCTCCTTGGGTTCTCATTAATTTTGAAGAGTATAAAGGGCTTCTGCGACCAAGAAGTTGGAACTGTTCTTTAAGCCTTAATGTTGCTTAAGACTGACTCCACCATTTTCCCTTCACGTCTGTCTGTCTCCCTCTATGCACTGGATGATGGCCACCTGCCATTAGAAGACATAGGCTGCACATCTTCCTCCACACAGCACTGGCTCTACGTGCCTGAACTCCTACCCATCAGAAGACAACAAGCTTAAGGAGAAAGAAAAAGAAGGTAACAGGCTTCAGGCATTTCCCTTAAGTTGTAATGTTTAGATATAATCACAGTGCAGTCTAAGAAATAATATCTTCCTTATTCCTGAATCATCACTAATAGTGTTCAACTTAGACAGGAATATTATTTTTAGTTGTAAAGACAACTTTCTACTCTTTGTAAAATTAGGTCAATGCATCTGGTTACTTATAAATAATATAATACTTCTCATCACTTTATACTTTCTTGTGGCCCAACACTCAACAAGAATATAGTAGTTCTAGAAGCAGGCCAATTGGCAGTGTTGAGAAAGACCTATGGGGATCCTGAGGAAGATGTCTTCCTGAGGACGGGAGCAGTTGGGGGGTGCACACTTGCTCCAGGAGAGGAGGCCCACTTCTGGGAATTGCCTGCACTCCCACTGTGAATGCCTTGTCAGTACCAAAGAGAACAGCAAAGGTGAAGCAGTCTTAAGGAGACTATTCCTGCAAGAACCATTGTTAACATTTTTTAAAAAAGATTTATTTATTTATTTGACAGAGAGAGCGAGCTAGGGAGAGCAGGAACACAAGCAGGGGGTGCAGGCTCCCTGCTGAGCTCCCCATTTCCTGAGCTCCTGAGCAGGGAGCCTGATGCAGGGCTCCATCCCAGGACCCTGGGATCATGACCTGAGCCGAAAGCAGATGCTTAACGACTGAGTCACCCAGGTGCCCCCATTGTTAACATTTGTGCAAGAATACAGGTATGAGAATAAGCAGAGGAGTCTCACTTGTAGATGATCAAAACCACTCTAGGAATCCGAGAAGGCAACAAATCCTCTTTTCTAGTAAGGTATTCCCTCTTGAAAATCCAGATATAAGCATAATAACAGCTACTAATAATTACTTGGTAATTTTATCATGGGCCAAGGACTGTTTTTAGCATTTTACATATATTAAGTTTCATCACAACCCTGTTTGTACAGATAAAAATCACAGCAAATTAATTGACTTGCTTAAGGTTACCCTTTCTAGTAACACGTGGTAGTTTAGACTTAGGTAAAAAGAAAGTATTTCTTCAGAGGCCTTACAGCCAACACGTGCCCTCCACTGCCCACAGCCAGGTGCCTGTGGTCTTGCAGGGCTGGCTCCCTTTCCTGCAGTGTTGCTACCTCCTACAGAGGGTCCGTGCCACCCCCACACCACACCATGGGAGAGCACACAGGTTTCCGGAGCCACCACCAGTAAGCAGCAAGAGGCTGAAGCCAACTCCATATCAAACCGCCCCATCAGGATCTGGTGACATTTTACAACTTTCTCATGACTGGGTATCATCTGGGTCAGAGTTATCTCCTATTCGCTACAGCACAGGCATCACAGCACCCGAGAAGATCCTGGCAGTCAGAATGGTAATAGGAGAGCCCTAGGAGAGGAGACTGTGCTGGAGAGAAGTTGGCATTCCCTCATAGGCAGAGCCCCTTGGTCTGTCCTGCCTGGGAAGGTGTGCTGGAGAGGCTGGGAGAAGGGATATGTGCACACACACTTGGGGACACTGGTCTCATCCCCAATGCATTTCTCGACCAGGCAAGGGGAGGTTACACTTGAATGGGGGTCTGAAGAGAAAAAAAGTGAAACTAAAGAATCAATGAAGTCACAGAAAGAAAATTTTCAAAGTAGCTAAATGAGGGACACCTGGGCAGCTCAGTCAGTTAAGCGTCTACCTTCGGCTCAGGTCATGATCCCAGGGTCCTAGGATGGAGCCCTGCATCAGGCTCCCTGCTAAGCCTGCTGAGCCTCCCAGCTTCTCCCTCTCCCACTCCTCCTGCTGGTGCTCTCTCCCTCTCTCTTCCATTTGAGAATTTTTCATAAGCCTTGACTTTCCTTTTAAGAAACCTATGGTTTCTAAATTTCTTCTGTCTAATCACATTTGTTTAATTAATCTAGTATCAGACTCTGCTAGTCATAAATACAGTTTTAACATAATTTAAGAAGAAAAAAGACTGTCTTCCAGAAGGTAGCTTATATCCCTTTATATCCTTTTATGTCATCTTCATTACACTCAAAAGAGAACTTTGAATTAAATAAGCTTTTGTCATGATACTGAAATGTATTTCCTTCAAAAAGGGTTTGGTCTACTAGAGAAGACATTACTAGATGGCCCAGGAGATCCTTAACAAATTGATAGGAGCCATGGAAACCTTGAGATCCTAATAAGATTAGATAACCAGTGATTTAAAATGTATCATTATGCTGGTGAGATGGTAACCTGGGGCAGTCACTTTGGAAAATAGTTTGGCAGTGACCCAGCAATCCTGATCTTGGGAATCTACCCTAGAGAACTGAGCACTTATGTCCAAGCAAAAATTGTATATGAGTGTTCACAGCAGTTATTATTACTCATGATAGTCAGCAAGTGGCAACACCCAAATGTCCATCAACTGATGAATACATAAATAAATCTGGTATATCCATATAATGGAGCATCAGGCAGCCATAAAAAGGAATGAAGTACTGCTACATGACACAACATGGATGAACCACGAAAACATTATGCTAAGTGCAAAAAACCAGGCATAAAAGACCACAGAATATATGGTTCCATTTATATGAGGTGTTCACTATATGCAGATCCAGAGACAGAAAGCAGATTAGTGTTCGTCTGGGGCTGGAGAGAATAGGAAGCAACTGCTAATGGGTATGGGGTCTCTTTTTGGGGTGATAAAAATGTTCTGAAATGAGACAGTAATGATGGTCACACACTTTGTGAATATAAGAACTACTAAATTGTATACTTTTAGAAGGGTAAGTTTTATGGTGTGAAAACAGAATCTCAATAAAGCTGATATCTGAAAAGTATAACTAACTTAAGACAAGGATCTCCAGCAAGGAGACCTCCAACCCCGACCTGAAATAAGTCCAGTGTTACACCCTCTTCAGTTCTGCTTAATGATTTTGCTACAAACATCATCTTTCTTCCCTTTCCTAGAAGCTCTCACCCAAATGAATATCAAAGCTTCCAGAAAACCAAAGGTTGGGGACTTCTGCAATCAAACAGTGATGCTGTCATCTTTACTAGAAAGCTTACACGGGACCCAATAAGCAGTACGAGGGCTGGGAGAAAAGAGGAGAGAGAGGCTGGGCAAAGCTAGACAATCCTTAACACCCTTCTTTTATAATGCCTGCTCTTCCCTTTCCTAAGTCAAGACAGGCAGGATGTGCGGCACTAGCTCTGTGTTCCCCTTGTTGGCGCCCCCACACCCCAGGTGAGCCAGGCATGCTGCTGACCCATGGGAGTGAGTCCATGACCCTGCACAGGCCTGCCATGAACTCTGAGATAGAGGCTATATGTGTGCTGATGCCCAGTGCTTATGGAAGCTAAGGGGAACATTTCTCTACTAAGAATATCCCACAAATACTTTATAGATGCAGGATATAACATTTTCCAAGGCTAGTCCACAGAATTTCAGGAAGGTACTTTTCAAACTGTAGATAGCTGGAGAAACTGAAAAAAGTAAATTAAATATACACCTGAAATTAAGCCTTTTGCACTGTTCCTTTCAATCACTGATTAAACTGCTATAATTACGTAAGATAAATTTGTAACTCTGGAATGCTTCACATTTAACAAGATATCTACTACTTATACTTAAAAATGTTCTTCTTATTCTCAACTCTTTCTTCAAGATTTGAGATATAAAAATATTAACTAGCACAATTTTGTATAGAACACGTTCTTTGCAAGTTTCTGTTCTACCTTAGCAGGAAATCTCTCTCTCTCTCTCTCTCACACACACACACACACACACACACACACACACACACACACACGAAAACGTTCTTTGCAGGTTTCTGTTCTACCTTAGCCCGAAATATCTCTCTCCCTCCCTCTCTCTCTCTCTCCCTCTCTCTCTCTCACACACACACACACACACACACACACTCCACTACTTAGTAAATAAGGAATTCCTGCAACATGTTGCTATCTGGAAGTCTGCAAAGTTCTAGGTCTTTCCCATGTCCCAGGTGGTATTTATTATTTCACATGTTCTATTCACTCACCAGTGTGGAGGCAGGAACACCCACATTTCCACAGAAAATCTGTCAGCCCATATTTTTTGATACATGTTTTTTACCAAACATTATTACAAGTATGCTGATACTTGGAAAAAAAAAAAAAGAAACCTGCCTCCTTACAATCTACTATCATGACTTCATATATCAAGTAGCCTCCCTTCTTATACTCTAAGACTGAAATAATTTACAATGGGGTGTCAAATAATGAAGAAGAAAACAGTAAAACACTCTTTACCAAGTGAGTGGACTCCAACCTAATTAATAAATCAATCTGCACTATTGCATGGACAGCTTCAGGGAAAAAACTATGGTGCTGGAAACACAGAGGTACAGGACCTTTCCCCCCAACTACTGGGGCAGGAAGCAATGTTAGCTGCCACCCTCCCCACCCCCATCCCACGCGTTCTGAAACTGGCATTTCTAAGCATATGTCATAGGAGAGGCAGCCTTACCTCCACCCCCACCCTACCCAATCACAGACAGTAACTAAGGGAAGGGATGGTGGTTTATTTTGTAATCAAGCATTTGGCATGGGCCACCGCACCCTGTACCCCTAAGCCCAACCCAAGTACAATCAAACTAGACTATGCTTCAGGATACCATAACAGAAGCAGAATTTGCTTTGGAGCCATTTAAAAGTGTGTTTAAGGTAAAATATTTACTCTTGATGAGCTTTAAGTCCCTCATCTATGAAATGGATAAAATAATACTTGCTTTAAGGGGTTATTTTGAGGATTATATACACGAATGCACAACCAGCATGGTATCTGGCATATGATAAATAGTAGCCCTTGTTATTATAAACACCCTTTTGACTTCTTTTACATTTTACTGTTTCCCTTGATGCCTCAGTTAATCTCATTACCTGTAAGCAGATTTCTTGGACCTGGGGGAAGGAGACCCAGCCTCCCACTGTGCTGGGTGTGGTCCCAGGAGAGCTAAGGGTCATTTCAAAGAGGCTTATGATACTTCATGAGGCCCTGCCTGTAGGGTCACAAAAACAAGTCTAGTTACATACTCTTGGCCCAAGCAGTTCCACTTTGGGAATGCTATCCCCAAATCAAAGTACCATTCATGACCTCAGGGTATGAAAAGATTTCTTAAACAAGTGAAATGAAAGCACTAACCATAAAGGAAAAGATTGACAACTTTGATAAATTAAGTATTTCAGCTAATAAAAAAAAGAACAAAAAGACATGCCACCTATATAACACATAAACCATGTAGAACTACTGAAGAACTCATTTTCAGAATATATAAAGCTCAATACTGCAAAAGAAAAACAAGCAACGACTTGAATAGAGCCAAGAGGGAATACAAATGGCCAATAAACATAGCAAAAGTTTCTCAGCCTCAGTAAGTAATCAAGGAACTGCAATTTAAACCAAAATGAGATTCTACTATAGATCCATCAAGGTGAAAAAGAACATGAAGGGGGTGCAAATCAGAGGTGGAGACGAACCATAAGAAACTGTGTATGGACTCCGAGAAACAAACAGGGTTTTAGAGGGGAGGGGGGTGGGGGGATGGGTTAGCCCCGTGATGGGTATTAAGGAGGGCACATACTCCATGGAGCACTGGGTGTTATACGAAAACGGTGAATCGTGGATCACTGCATCAGGGACTGATGATGTGTTGTATGGTGACTAACATAGCATGGTAAAGTGAAATTAAATTAAAAAAAATAAAATAAAGACAGGATCAGTAAAAGGGATAGTTTGACAATAAACATCTTGTAAATAATTTTGTTTCTCTTTTTTACCTTAGCTGCAGAAACCTCAGAACCAGATCTCAAGTTCAATTATTTCAATTATAATATCCCATGAAGTATGCATGTTTGTGGTATTGCCATGCCGTTGGCACTGAGGATGGAGGGGTGGTTAATTTTCTTTTTTTTGTTTTAATTTAATTTAATTTTATTGTGTTGTGTTGGTCACCATACAGTACATCATTAGTTTTTGATGTGGTGTTCCATGATTCATTGTTTTCGAGGGGTGGTTAATTTTCAATTTCTATTTTATATTTTTGCTATTATTTGTTCTCCAAGTGAGTGGCACTGTAACAAAATTATCTGAGATAAAAATAAATAATAATATAGACTGAAAAAAAATTTTTAAAAAAAGAAAAGAAAGGGCGCCTGGGTGGCTCAGTTGGTTAAGCGACTGCCTTCGGCTCAGGTCATGATCCTGGAGTCCCGGGATCGAGTCCCGCATCGGGCTTCCTGCTCGGCGGGGAGTCTGCTTCTCCCTCTCACCCT
>NW_022589728.1:220855-650513 GCF_004348235.1 Phoca vitulina | reverse complement strand
AAATAAATAAAATCTTTAAAAAAAAAAAAAAAAAGAAAAGAAAAATACTAATTCAAAAAGAAAAAAAGAAGAACAAAGTCTGGAAAAAATAAGGAAAAGACATCTAAAGATACCAAGTAATGGAAAGAAAGTAGAGCAGCAAGAACAGTTTACAGTGCTAACAGGCAAGGAGACTGGAACTCCTGCCTTTGGGAACAGTTTGGCATTACCTACTGAGGGTGAAGAAGCACCCTCCTCCCCACCATGACAGGCACACACTTGTACACTAGGGGCCACACATCACTGGGCTTATGCCACTGTCTGTAATGTCCAGAAATGCCTAGAATGATTATATGGATAAAGAGCCTGTGGTAAGTGCATAAATCTAGAATGAAAATGAACAAACCAGAGTCACCTACAATAAATGGATACATCTTACGAAGTTTATTGGCATAACAAAGTATCAACAACACACGGGGGCTCGACAGGAGGGCCCCCACTCTGAAGTTTCTTGGCTGCTGTGTATGGCTAGGGCCTGTGGTATCTCTTTGGTGAGTGAAAGAAGCAAAACTTAGGAAAACACACGTATGGTACCATCTCTATAAAGGTCAAAAATAGGCAAAGCTAACCATATTTTTAAGAATGTACACAAAATGGGGCCCTGGGTGGCTCAGTCGATTGTCTGCCTTCTGCTCAGGTCATGATCTCAGGGTCCTGGGATCGAATCCCCATTGGGCTCCCTGCTCTGTGGAGAGCCTGTTTCTCCCTCTCCCCCTGTTCTTCTCTCTCTCTGTCAAATAAATAAATAAAATCTTAAAAAAAAAAGAATGTACACAAAATGCTAAAACTATAAAGAAAAACACAGAAGAAATCTGAGGACTCTGATGATCTTCAGCGGAGGGACAGGAGAGGTCACCAGGAAGGACACTTACACTGGGGGTGGCTTCTGGACACGGATCATATTTTGTTTCTTGAACTCAGTAGTGGCTTCATGGGTGTGCTTTATAATCATTCTACACTCTACAATTATGCATTTGTTCATAGTTTGCTATGTTTCACAGTAAAAAAGCTTAATTTAAAAGATCAATAAATAAAGGAGACATGTATATATACACACACAAGGATATTTGTTGCAGCATAGCTTTGAAGCGGCAAAAACTGGAAACAACCTGAACGTCTGTCAGGAAAGGGACATCCTCATGAGATTATTAAATGAAAAAAAGCGAACCCTATCTCTTTGTTTAAAGATGTGTTAACATTCATGAAGAGAGGTATGAAGATCACACTCACTGGAATGAATACCAAGTGGAAAGAAAGATCATTACATTTCCTTTACTCGTTATTTTAATTATTTGAACAGCGACAACCAACAGTGGCTATATTATTATCTCATCTGCAGATAATATTGAAAGTCCAGGGGTGCCTGGGTGGCTCAGTTGTTGAGCGTCTGCCTTCGGCTCGGGTCATGATCTCAGGGTCCTGGGATCGAGCCCCACATCAGGCTCCCTGCTCAGCGGGAGGCCTGCTTCTCCCTCTCCTTCTCCCCCTGCTTGTGTTCCCTCTCTCGCTGTGTCTCTCTCTGTCAAATAAATAAATGAAATCTTAAAAAAAAAAAAAAAAAGAAAGTCCTAATGTGAGGCTTTTTACAGATGTGTGGTCCAGGTTCAATGGCCTTCATGACAATCCATTCCATTGTTGGCTATTCTAGGAAGGAAGCAAACTGTCTTTTTTTTTAAATGGTAATGAAGGGCGCCTGGGTGGCTCAGATGGTTAAGCGTCTGCCTTTGGCTCAGGTCATCATCCCAGAGTCCTGGGATCGAGTCCCACATTGGACTCCCTGCTCCTTGGGAGCCTGCTTCTCCCCCTCTGCCTCTCTCTCTCTCTCTGTGTCTCTCATGAATAAATAAATAAAATCTTAAAAAAAAAAATGGTAATGAAAATTACCTTTCTTGGAATTTGTATTTTCATTAATAAGTGTCTAAGTAACTGAAAAAATCTCTAACTAAACCTGAAGCATTTGGTGTAATTATTTACTATGGATCTGATACTATTCCTGGTTACTCAAGATAATTCTAGTATAGATAGCTTATTGCTGTTGTTTAACAAAAACAATGGAAAACACCAAGAATCTAAATTAATACTAACACCACTGACAAAAAGTAATCAGATTTCTTATTTAAGGGCCAGGGACTATAACAATAAAGTGAATGGGAAATTTACAGAAATGAATTCCCCTAAAACTGGAAGTAATTAAATGTCAGCTGCAATACCAAAGATGCTGGCTTTGGAATTTGATGGACCTGGCTTAAGGCCCAGCTCATATACTTGGAGCCAAATTATTTAATTTCAGTGAGCTTCAGGATCTTCATTCAAAATAGAATAACATCACCTAATTTGCCAGCTAGTTGGAGGGTTAAATGAAAGAGGGACCTTACTGACATTGAAACTTTTTCTTTCTGTGCCCCATATTAACAGACAGATATTTCATTGGCAAATTCATAAAGATTTAAGAGTATTCTATCTAAAATTAAAAGTATAAGATTCTCCAAATCTGAAAAGCCAGCTAATGATGGAATATTTAAATGAAGTATTTGATTTCATATTTGAGATTAACAAAAGAACACACTCCCATTCAGCTTCTGAATTATACTGTTACCTGTGCCCTCATGATAATAACTATTGCCACAGGCTACTAACCTGAGAGAGGGAGGAAAAAACTATATTCATATGTAAAATGTTTATAGGAGCAATTACCTCAATAATTACTTTCAAACTATGCTGCTGGAGCCCTAAGGAGCCAGGTAGAGAGGCTGTGGGGGTCTCTACCCATCCACCTCCCAGGTTTAAACAGAACAGCTCCACATGGATTTGTTGTCACATTTCAATTGTACTTTAGATTTCTATTTTTTAAAAAAGTTCAAAAGTTTTAAAACTACTGGCCTACTGGTAGATAATTATGACTTTTGTGAGGAAAAGGACAGCAGGGGGAAGAAAGAGGAATTGTTGAGATTTCCAAGAGAAGGAATGAATGAAAAAGAAAAAAAAATCCTGCCCGTTTACTGAATTCTAGAGTTACTGTGCTGCAAGGCAAATTAACTAGATAAACTGCTAACCTGGAGGGACAGGTACTAGTTGTTTTTATGTTCTTGTATCAGCTGATCTTCCTTCTGGTTTCTTTGATCCTTGTTTTAACTAAATCTCTCTGTACTTTTAATTCCACTGGTTTCATTATCCATTCTTTCCCATTATGACTGGGCAATTGACAAGGCCTGGCAATTTCCAACTGGATTTCTTTTCCTTCCTGGAAAAAAGTGGAACACTTCCAATTTTTAATTACCATTCTTCTAAATTACTCTATTGTCTTTCTCTTTCCATTTTGTTTGTAAAAACAAGACAACAAAGTCAGATCAATTTAGGCCAGATTTCTACTTTCCAGTTAATCAGAAAAGAAAAATAAAGTAGGAGGAAGAAGGAAAGAACCACTGTTTATATGGTGTTTTAGATTGTACAAAACGTTTTTATTTATTATCTCATTAAATTATCCTAACAGCCTTGGGAAGTAAATGCTATTTATTCTGACTGATAACTAAGAATGGAATTAGTTTCAGTCAACCAGCAGACATAAGAGCTAATCTATAACTCAGATATATTGATTCTGAGACCAGTGCCCTTTATCAACACGGAATCCCAATTGCCTCTGATCAGTGTCCAGTAAAGTTCTTGGAAGTATGAGTTTTGTTTTTTAACCAGCAAGTCCCCTTGCATAGGCCTGGCAGATATGGTTATATAATTCCAAGTTAACTTGGTTCTATTTTGTCTCTTGGTTATGGGGGAGTATGTAGTGAAGTGAGGGAGGAAGATCAAATACAGTTTTGAGATTACTACTAAAAAATTTGTTTTATATGGCCAAGAAATGTTTGTGACTGTTTTGGTTCTGACTTTATCATTTGATCATCAGGTTTTCATTGAAAACTATTTAACTGCTACGGAGGACACGGAAAAATAACACTTAGTTCTGAATAGTAGTCTGTTTTTGGTCAAGATAATGGGAAAATAAATTTATGGCTGGGAGAATGCTCTCCTATGGGTGTCTGCCTGGAAGCCTGATGAACCTATAAGTCACACCATGAAGGCGTTCTTGTTGAAACCTTCCTACTGACTCAAGCAAATGAGGGGGATATCCACCCACTCCAGCAAAAATCTTATGATACTGTTATTGTTTCCAAACTGCTTCCCTGCTAGAATGTAAACTCTCTGAAAACTGGAACTAGGACATCATCCATGTGTCCATAGTAAGGTGATGTGGTAATGAATGAATAAGGGAAGAAAAAGAGACACATAAAAGTCTATAGTCAAAACAGAATTTCTTTATCTAATGGACTACAATGCAAATTTATTTTTATTGAATAGTTTTTCTAAATACTATTAAGGGCAATAATCTTGACAATGGTTAGTGCTTGACCTGTGAAGTTCAAAGAGAATCTCTTAGGTGGTTTGTGGTTGTCATTCAACCTTCCTGTGATCAACCTGGTGGGTGTGCCAAGCCTTGCTGTAATTTGTTGGTTTTTTTCTTTGTATGCTTTAATCAGTGTCTTGATTTTTCACTGTCACTGACAATAAAAACAAATTAGAGGAGATATAAAATAGCTTTCTTACCTTAAGGATCTTTCATTGAAAGATAAAGGTGATGAATGATTTCGAGGGGTGCCCATTTTAATAAATCTTTGTCTTAATTTCTCCAAAATAATGGTTAAGCTTAAATAGCTGGCATTTCCTTTCTGAGCCCCTATTCCCTAGTTATCCCTTTTTGAGATATGTGAAATTATGCCCAGAGGTTCCATTTAGAAACTATTCTGCTCCAACTGGACTTATGGAAACATTTGTAGCTGTTTTCATAACTCAGTGTAAGCACTTTTTAGGCAATCAGTTCATTTTTCTTTTGTCCTTTTCAAAAATTGAGGTAAAATTCATACAGCATAAAATTAACCTTTTTAAAGTACATGATTCAGGGGGCATTTAGTACATTGACAATGTGGTGTAACAATCACCTCTATCTAGTTCCAAAACATTTTCGTCACCCCCAAGGCAGACCCTGTACCCGTGAGCAGTTGCTCCCATTCTCTCCTACACCCAAGCCCTGGCAGCCACCAGTCTGCTTTCTGTCTTCAGGGAAATGTCTATTCCAGGCATTTCATATAAATGGACTCACATATAATGTGACCTTTAGTGTCTGGCTTCTTTCTCCTAGCATAATGTTTTCAAGGTTCATTCATACTGTAGCATGTGTCAGCATTTCATTCTTTCAACTCAGTTTATTTTTGACTTACTAAAAAACCCTTTTTGTTTGCCACTTCATTTATTCTCTGGAATACATGCCTTCCTTTACTTCTGATTATATTTCTTTTCTTTTTCAGGCTGGGATTATTCATACATTTTTTTTCTTGAGTATAGTTGACAAAATGTTACATTAGTTTCAGGTGTACAACACAGTGATTCAATTTCTCTATATATCATGGGCTATGCTCCGCCATACGTAGCTACCATCTGTCACCAAATAAGGCTATTGCAATATCACTGACTATATTCCCTATGCTGTACCTTTCATCCCCATGACATATTCATTCCATAACTGGAAGCCTGTACTTCCACTCCCCTTCACTGATTTGACCCATTTCCCCCCTCCCCTTTCCCTCTGGAAACCATCAGTTCTTTGTATTTTATAGGGCTGATTCTACTTCCTGTTTGTTTATTCATTTGTTTTGTTTTTTAGATTCCACATATGGTGAAATCATATGGTATTTGTCTTTCTCTGACTTATTTCACTTAGCATAACAGGTTCATCCATGTTGTTGCAAATGGAAAGATCCCATCCTTTAAACAATCTTGACAAAGAAGAACAAAGCTGGAGGCATCACAGTCCCAGATTTTAAGATACATTACAAAGCTGTAGTAGTCAAAATAGTATGGTACTGGCACAAAAATAAACACATGGATTAATGGAATAGAACAGAGAGCCTAGAAATAAGCCCATGCTTATATGGTCAGTTAATCTATGACAAAGGAGGCAAGAATATACAATGGGGAAAAGATAGTCTCTTCGATAAATGGTGCTGGGAAAACTGGACAGCCACATGCAAAAGAATGAAACTGGACCACTTTCTTATACCATACACAAAAATAAACTCAAAATGGGTGAAGACCTAAATGTGAGGCCTGAAACTATAAAAATCCTACATGAAAAACAGGCAGTAATTTCTTTGACAATGGCCATAGCAACATTTTTCTAGATATGTCTCCTGAGGCAAGGGAAACAAAAACAAAAAAAACTACTGGGACTACCTCAAAATAGAAAGCATCTGCACAGTGAAGGAAACTACCCACAAAATGAAAAGACAACATACTGAATGGGAGAAGATATGTGCAAATGACATATCCAATAAGGGGCTAATATCCAAAATATATAAAGAACTTATACACCACAATACCAAAAAAACCAAACAGTCCAATTAAAAAATGGACAGAAGACCTGAATAGGCATTTTTCCAAAAAAACACATCCAGATGGCCAACAGACATGTGAAAAGATGCTCAACGTCATAAATCATCAGGGAAATGCAAATCAAAACTACAATGAGATATCACAGCTTATATCTGTCAGCGTGGCTAAAATCAAAAAGAAATAACATGTGTTGGTGAGGATGTGGAGAAAAAGGAACCCTCATGCACTGTTGGTGGGAATGTAAATTGGTGTAGCCACTGTGGAGAACAGTACGGAGATTCCTCACAAAATTAAAAATGAACCAATAATTCCACTACTGGGTATTTACCTAAAGAAAACATGAATAGTAATTAAAAGAACATATATGCATCCCTATGTTTATTGCAGCATTATTTACAATAGCCAAGATATCTAAGCAACCCAAGCGTCCATCAACAGATGAATAGATAAGGAAGATGTGCTTTATATATACACATACAATGGAATATTACACAGGCTTGTGATTATACTTCTGTGTTTGCACAGAGGTAGTGTTTTGGGGTCGATATCCAGTTTGTTTGCTTTTTTCTGGCGAAGTTCTAGCCTCAGTAGGATTTTACAAGAGAGCTTTGGAGAACAAATTATAGATTAGATTTTGTCCAAACTTGAATAGGAGTTGGGCTTTCATAAATCACTCATTGGCTAAGGGCCACCTAAACTAAGAGGGACCCAAATTCTCAGATACTTCCAGCTGTTTTCACAGGCAGACAAAACAGTATCTGTGGCTGAGTGCAGTCTTTTGGAGGCAGGGACAGATATGGGCCCACAGATGCAAAAGTACAAAGGAGCTGGGGATGGGGATGGGTACAAAAGAAATGATGGAAGGGCTTTAAGGGGATCTGGTCCAAGGTCAATAGTTGTTTGCTACAGGGATTATTTATTAATTCTGATTAAATGATTCTCAATCTTTAAACAAATGATTCATTTAGTGATTCTGAAACATGTTCATTTTAAAAGAATTGTTCAATAGGCAAACAATTCTGTTCAGATATTAGCTTAGCCAAGGGCTACACTATAGGATATCCTTCTCCTTACTATTTCTCAAACACACCATACACAAATCTGTCTCACAGACTTTGTACTTGTTTCTTCTGCCAAGGTCTCACCCCACAGAGTGAGAAAAATACGACTTTGTCATAGAGGGATTTGCCTGTTTCACCCTGATCCCAGGCTTGCTATCAGTGATTAGATGTTGTGTACCTCTTAATGTGATGCAATATGAAGTATACAACATCATCATAGAGTATTCTTGCCCAAAACTATTTAAATAGACTTTGATCAAACTTTTCCTAACTTCAGGTGTACAATATAAATATTGTTTTATATAGTCAGTGTTACTTGGGAGTACTGGGTTTGCCCACATATTTACCACTTGGTTTGTTCATCCTCCCTTCTTGCACCTCACGCATTTCAGTTTGGTTTAATTGTATCCTTTTGAATTTTCTTATTGGTATTATGTCCTGTATTCTTCTGACCTGGGCTTATGAATTCCTTCCTGTTTTTGTTTTTATTTTTCTAAATTAAACCACTGAATACTAGTGACTATTTAGCTGATAATAAAAATAAAGAAACCAAGCTTTGATGCATGATACGGCTTGGGTTACCTTGTTTCTTCTATACATCTCCTTCTTATCATGTAAAGATCTCCTTGTATCAGAATTAATTAATTAATGTGATTACAGCAAAGCAATCAAATATATAAGGAAGCAATTCAACAGATGAAGTCTAGAGTTGTAAATCTAATCATGATTTGTGTGACTTGGGACTGTAACCTCAGATTTCAAAAAGTACTTTCCCTCTAAATAAAAATAAAAGGTATGATTTCTATTAATCTTGGATTAGAATCTAATAAAAATAACTGTCAGTTCACAGTAACAAAGACACTCAGAAATAAAGTGATTAAAGCAAACAATAGTTAGGAAAATAGACATCATCTTCCTAAAATGTTTCTATTTCAAAGAAAAGTTTTGTAGAACTTGTTTTACCTTCCAAAATGCTCTACATTGAAAGTCACGATCTAGCTGACTGTAATCCTTACTTTATAGACCTTACAAGCTTTACTATGTTTATTATGCTCAGCCAAAGATGTATGCTCCATACCTACCAAAGAGATGGCAACTTTGCAATTTTATGTGTAAGAAGATTGTTTAAACAAGAGGTTCAATATTTTCTTTAAGGAAAAGATGTTCAAGTGGAAAAAGTATCTTTGTGTACAAAGCTAAAAATAAAAGCCTCCCTGAAAGGGAAAGTAATAACCTTAAACCTAAAGAGGCCTGAAGGTTATTTGGTCTAGTCATTTCATTTCCAGATGCATCAGGGGCCAGAGTTACTGATACTGGTAGCACAGCCAGGAGTACAATCCAGGTCTCCTGATTTCAAGTTAAGAGTCTTTCCACTCTATGCAGAATGTCCATTTGGGTGCCCTCAAATTAGAGTACACCACAGCAGCAAAATAACGGTGTGGGCAGCACAGATATATAAGAAATTCTCTATAATGTCAGGAAAGAAATACATCAGAACACAAAAACAACACATACACAATATTAACCAAGAAAGGTTGAAGAAAGGGGGGGATACAATCTTGAAAAGATTTGCTTAGTTAAACTTCTATTTACTGTTTTATTGTTGTTTATGCTTCCCTGTACAATTGTTTAAATAGAGACCAAAAATAATCCCACTTCAAAGGACAATAGAAAGATTTCATTTTGAATTAAAATACTCATGTTAAGAAACAATGGCAGAGAGAAAACAATAAAATCTATAGGGAAAACACAAAACATACTTCTAAACTGATTAAGGGCTTAAATTAATAGCATGATGCTTGTTTAGTGGGAGCTTCCTTTTGCTTCTTTGAGCATCATTGGTTTTAAGATTTAGTACATTCTCTTTCACTGACATTTTATTCACCTTACAGAAACTTATGTGAACCCCAGGAACAATTTTATTTTTCAAAATCATGAAATTATTATTAAGAACATCCCTGAAAGGGAGGGTTTCCAATCACAGCAATTAACAAGAGTTTCTGGACCTCAAATCCCAAGGAAAGTGTGTAGCTCTTTAAAAGGGTGGCCTTTTTGAAGAGGGAAAATCAAAGGAAGGAAATTACTACGTACGTTTCTTACCCAAGGAGAGCTCTCACCACCACATATTTCCTGTTAAAGGAGCATCTGAAATGGTTCCTCAATAATAACCCTAACCCAACCCAGTCAACTTGCACTGAATAATTCCTAATGATTCCCTTCTACTGCACTTCTCCGAACTCTGGGTCACACCCAACTAGAGTGAAGGCAAAGGTCTCCACAGGAGACTGAACACCCTAGTGTCACATCAAACTGGAGCTTGACCCTGGCCAATCATCCTCACCTCTAAGATGGGAGTGAGAACAGAGTCTTCTCCTTTACTGACTCTTGTCAGGGCTAAAAAGGACAAGAAAATCAAAGTGCAATGCATGGAAAACTTTTTTCTGTTAAATATTAAGTAATGAACATTCACACTCTCCCCCTCCTAGATAAAGTGTTTTCACAGCACAACCCCATGCATGTCCTCTTAGACTTTGTGAGGAAACCAAAGGTCTATGTCCAGAGGTTCACAGAGAGCAGGTTCATAGACCTGCACTGGATGCAAGTCTTGGGGCCAAACGGTTTCCATTCTTCCTGCTAAAATTGAGCTCCAATAATTACCACTAATTACGTACAAAAATATACCTCCAAATCTTGTGGAGGAAAATTCTAAGATAAACCCAAACAAACAACTAATGTCCATTTCACAAATATTTATTATGAGCATGTCATGTGCTAGGAAATATAATGGTGAACAAGAAACAGCACCTGCCCTCACAGAGCCTAACAATGGGCAGAGTAGCTTGAAATACTGGCCACCAGGCATTCTTTTTTTTTTTTTTTTTTTAAAGATTTTATTTATTTATTTGAGAGAGAGAGAGAGAGAGAGCACATGAGAGGGGGAGGGCCAGAGGGAGAAGCAGACTCCCCGCCGAGCAGGGAGCCCGATGCGGGACTCGATCCTGGGACTCCAGGATCATGACCTGAGCCAAAGGCAGTCGCTTAACCAACTGAGCCACCCAGGCGCCCCGCCACCAGGCATTCTAATCAACGTCAACTTTTACTGATTGTCTACATCATGCAAAGGAATGTGACAATGACCAAGACAAGGTCTGATGTCTTGGTGTGACTCAGAGCCAGGCACATGGTGCAGGACAGCTTGGGAGAGCCATTCCAAGATTCCTCATAAAAGTCTTGATGTTTGTGTACATTATTGCTAAAAAAATGGACACATTCAAACTTATGCCTATGATGTCACTCTTATTTACATTAAAGTATACCTCTGTGGTGGGACACAGGTCAGCAGGAATCCCAAAGAGTCCTGGGCATGGGCATTGAAATGAGTAGCATTATGACCATTGGATGCCCAGGTGGAAGAGGGGAGGAGGTGACCCAGCAGTAACTGCTGCAGGAGATAAAGGAAGTGCTGGGTACAGATAAAGAAGTGCTGGGTACAGGTGCCAGGAGTCTTAATGAAGGAGCATCTTAAGACTGGCCTATGAGGGAAAGGTGGGGCTTAAATAAGGCCCAGGAGAAAAGCAAAGTGTTCTAGGTCTAGGGCATGGCACATGCCTGAGTGGTGGGACTAAAGGTCACAAGTGCAGCAGGCTGGGGACTAGCATGGGGGCTTGTAAAGGACTTTTGAATCCTGACTATGGGGTTAGTATTTGAGCATATTGACTAAACTTGGCTTCTAGTATAAAAATTATCAGTACTTAATCTGTTACCTTGAAAACAAAAGTTGACATTTAAACAGTAACTATTAATTGGATCACTCTCTGAAACGCACCACCCCACACACAAAGTGCCCACCCCTCACTCTATCATGAAAGCTGACCAGACAGCAGTGCTCTCCTTATCTTCAGTCTGGCTCCCAAAGGAGATAATGGAGACAGTCTTCCCTCCCTTTCTCATTCTAGTCCTTAGCCCCAGGCCTTTCCTGTTCTCTTCAGGGTTCCTAAATCTTGACCTGCCCTCCGAACCCCCCTCAAAGGTGGCTGCTATCAGCCCACAGCTCTCTGTATTAGGCACTTGCCAGTCAGTGTCTGCTTGGGTTACCCCTGGCTCTCCTGCTGGTCCATGAGCTCTTGGAGGGAACGGTCTATTTTTACACTCCTGGTGGAGCTGCCTGCAGGTATCAGAAATTAAGATTAGTTTCTAACTGGTTCTTTGTTCTCCTTCTCTCAATTGCTACAGAAGTTTCCAAATCTGTAGCCCTGCCCCAATCTCTCCCTGTATCTTAAATCCATTATAGGTACAACATCAGGATAATCTTAACTCCATTTTTATTTTTATTACCTCTTCTTTTCTTCTCTCAAGATCTCACAGAGGCCCTAATTTTCTCTTGGATTGATGCAGAATCCCTAAAAAAAGGACCTAAGGCTTTATCTAGTTGACTTTATACCCCAGTATATTCTGGTTTAGGATAAATCCCAAAAATCTAGTACACAGCTCAGTGCCACAGCCATTAGCCAGGGGCACAGCACAAAGAGGCACTAAATCCTTATAGAATAAATGAGTGAATTATCTTTTCATTTCCTCTTTTGCATACATCTCTCCTGATCCTACGTGTATGTTTTCACAGATAACATCTTACCAATCTGAAGAGAACTTTTCTTTCTGACAGGTCAGGATGTTTAAAGCATTTGTTCTCACTAACTTCTTTTATGAAATCTGAGATTATAGCCAGTTAGGATCTAGTCACTTAAAACATTAACTGCTCCAATATTTGTGTCTGTCTAGTTTTCTGTTCAAAGGGATGCAATTCAAGGTCAAAGAACATGTCAACTGCTTCCTTGTCATTCTGGGTACTCAGGTAGAGCTTTCTGTACATGGTGAGTACTGACTAAATACTCTTCAATAAATCTTCTCTTAAAGGGCCAGTCAACAGATCTAAATCAAATAGCACTTACAAATTAGTGATTTTAGACAGAGATCAGTGGGTTTTAACAAGTTGGGACATAAATACGAGTAGGATTTTGAACTGAATTTCCCCTCCCCCACAAAAAATTTGGGTAGCTATATTTTCCATTTCTATAGGGTTAACACATATTTTTGGAATTCTTTTCCCCCTCAGTATAGCCCTATCATATAAAAATAAAAATGTATAATAATCAACAATAAAAAGATAAAGTTCATACACAGAATTATAACATCAAGGTCATGTGACTTTTCCGCTCATTTGACCCGCTAAACTGCTGCACAGGCCACGTGGGAAGACAAAGGTCAGGGGATGTGCCTTAGGAGGAGTCAGTCACTGGACAAATAGCAGGGAGTGCTCTAGAGAGGAAGAAAGCACAGACAGAGCTCCACAAATATGTTTAATGAGCATGTGTCAGCAGTGTTTTTCTGAAAATTGTAGTTTTTTCCCCTTAAATCTAGGCTATTTTTCTGAGTCTTTTTGCTTTAAGCAGTCAGTATGGACATGCAGCTCCAAAAATATATCAGAGAAATACAAAAGATAGGATTGTTGTTTTTATGCAAGCCTTCCCAAATGAGGCAGGTGGACAGAGCAGCAATCCCCACACACTGGTCCAACAGCACGTCTGTCTGACTCGACAGCTTTGAGGTCATCGGTCCACTTCATAGCCCTTGTGGGGAGTAGTGATTTTCCATCACTAGAAGCATGGATCAGATGAAATCTGGTAGCCAAGATCTAAAAGACTTCATGACTTAGCCTAAACACACAACTATTTTCCAACTGGCAAAAAAGTTATTTTCTGTATTCGGTATTGGAAGTATACAATTATAATTAATCATTTTAGCTTGAATTTTGGGAAATAAATTTATTTTGTTAAGGTTATGAGAAGTATATTTTGTTAGAGTTTATGGGAGTTGCCATGAAACACAATAATTTGGGGGAAAATAAAAGAGACAATTTGTGTTTACTGGGCCATGGATGGATGACTGACAATGGATGATATCACTAATAGGCAATTATAACATCCAGCATTCCTAAATGATTTAATAATTTGTTTTGAAGAAATATAGTTTCCAAAAGAACAAAAAGACAATCTAAACATTTATTTGGACAGCTGTGTGCCAAAATAAAATAAAATACGTAAGTAAAGAAATTAATCCCAACCTAAAAAAATCAAATATTTAGTCACAAACCTAAAAGTCTGTAAATGAATTATTTGCAATACTCAGTGCATCTCCTGTGGAAAAAACATTTCCTATGGGAATGTTGTAGATAGTGGTAGGGCTCCCCTTGTAACCCACAAAAAAGTAGATTAAGTCTTAGGAACACATATGACCGTAAAGCATAATGGTAAAGAACATGAACTTTACAGAGCCAAAGACTCGGGATTGCAGTGGCTCTGTCATTTACTGGTAGAACTGCCATAAGAAGTTACATGCTACAGTCTCCAGCAAGAAGTAAGCCTTCCAGAGCAGTCTCTGTCTGGCCTACACCAGGGAAGCTGGCAGCTGGAGCAACTATGCTGCCCCACAGGGAGGATTTCCCGTGATGGGGAGCCCACTTGTATCCTGGTGTGCTCAGGTGGGAGGCTTATGTGTAGAGTTCATGTCGAGGAAGATTACCTCCCACATGGCCCTGATAGAGTTAATGCTGTCAGGTCAATATGCTGGGGCAGCGATACCATTTAAAACTGTACTATAGTCTTTTCAGATTCTTGTAATTCTTTTTTTTTTAATTTATTTTTATTTTTTATTATTTTTTAAAGATTTTATTTATTTATTTGACAGAGAGAGAGAGAGGGAGACAGATCACAAGCAGGGGGAGTGGCAGAGGGAGAGGGAGAAGCAGGCTCCCCGCTGAGCAGGGAGCCCGATGCAGGCCTTGATCCCAGGACCCCAGGGATCATGACCTGAGCTGAAGGCAGATGCTTAACCCACTTAGCCACTCAGGCGCCCCCAGATGCTTGTTATTCTAAAACTTAGGACTAAAATGAGGTTCAGCCTTAATAAAGATAAGTTTCATGTGAAACTTAAGCTTTTCATACATTTAGATACGCTTTCTAAATATCTGGGTAAACCTCCCCCTACCCCCAATCTATAAGGCAATTGCATTATAATACAGCCACCTTTTTATAAACAAAAGGAAGCATTTGTTATAAGACAAATCTGCATGGATCAGTGTTCTTGTGTCTATCTACCCAGGGTTTATAGGGACTCTTTCCATGAAATACATGTTTTTCAGGAAAACAAGCTCTTGGGCAGAGCCATCATTCACCTGCACAGTACCATATGAAAGCCAGATGAGACATGGAGTTATGGTCTCTGGGAATGCTGACTGCCTACATAGGTCAGTCAGGACAACACTCAATAAATGCTCACAATTTAGAATGACCATGGCTAGAATGTTCATTATGCACTGGAAGATGCTATCAATAACTGCTTCAAAATCAGAACATCATATATTCATAATGGGTTTTTTTCTCTCTCAGATACTGGTATAAGCTCAGATGTTACTATAATTAGGTAAAAAATTAACATCAAGAGAGTTAAAATAATACACTATTCAAGTAAAGAGAGATTACAATAAGATAGAGAAAATTGCAAATACACTGTTTACACTAATTCTCTATATGACTGAATAGTTTGATTAAAAATGTTTCTTCTTTTCTCTAATTTATAGATTTAGAATGATTATTGGAGATGTAATAGCCATAGTTTGGACCAGATCTATATACCATTCTACCTTGCCTATCCAAAACCACATTTTAAGGTAGGGTACCATGAAACTTGATAGAGAACAAAACTTTCTTACTATGGAAAGCAAAAAGGTGTGACAACTTAAGAATTTTGTTTAAAGCTTATAAAATGCCTTTACAGTAAGTTATATTTTCATTTACATAAACTGACTCATGCAAAGCTATCTTATTTTTTAACAAGGAAAACATGTAGAAAAAAATCTTAGAATTAAAACAC
The DNA here is from genome assembly GCF_004348235.1 of Phoca vitulina. Taxonomy (NCBI): domain Eukaryota; kingdom Metazoa; phylum Chordata; class Mammalia; order Carnivora; family Phocidae; genus Phoca; species Phoca vitulina. Next base: position 635,046 of record NW_022589728.1, on the reverse strand, counting down.
ACATACAGAACATTTTTTATCTTCTTAATTTTTAATAAAATTAAGAATCACTAAACCTGCATTATTGTTTTTGTTGCCACTTATAATTTTTCCCCTATAAGTACTTTATGGGCTTGACTCAGCTCTGGCCTAGTTTTACAGGCAAACTCTAGGATCTAGTTTATTGTCTTTAAAAATAAGAGATAAGGGGCGCTTGGGTGGCTCAGTTGCTTAAGCATCTGACTTTTGATTTTGGCTCAGGTCATGATCTCAGGTCATGATCTCAGGGTTGTGAGATCGAGCCCCAGTTCTGGCTCCATGCTCAGCAGGGAATCTGCTGGAGAGTCTCTCTCTCTCTCTCTCTCTCTCTCTTTGCCCCACCCCCCACTTGTGCTCTCTTTCTCTCAAATAAATAAGTAAATCTTAAAAAAAAAAAAAAAGATAAAACACTAATAAAAGAACCAGCCATTGTAGCAAACTAGATGCTATTAGAGAGTGTCCTCACCTTCCTCTGGTAGCCTTCTGTAGAACCTTCATTCCCATCAGGCTGCAGGACTTTCCTTCCAACTGCTGGTCCTTCAAGATGGTGCCCTCAGAGTGCACTTCACTGAACATCCCATAGGCATCTTGCACGAGAAGGCAGACTCTACAAAAAAGTATTCACATTTTTTTAGGAGACAGTTTTTGATTCACTACAGAGGTCAGGATTTCCTTCTCCTTTGTTAGAAATCCATTGTAATCATCTTCCTGAATGGGTAAATCAAGGTAAAGGAAGTTGAATTCAAATATGCACTTTAGATTTGTACTTAACAGGTGTTTGGGTCACTATCCACAAAATACAGAAGGAAACAGAATTCTCTTTTGGCATAGAACTAAACCCTAAGCCAAATGTGGTTTAAAAGCACACAAAGAAGATCATCCTTTCAAATATAATATATTACCACTGCCCAAAAAGAGATTATCCTCTCTCCCCATTTTTATCCTGTCTGTTATAACAGGAAACATTTCTATTTCGTATGGATGCTCAATACTGAGACAAGCTTCAGTGTAACACTATGATAAGAACAACAATAAGGGGCTTTCTCTGAGAAGGTACATATTTACAGACATGCATATCCCACAGGATAAAAAACCAGCATCCCTGCTGGCAGCAACACAGACATGATGGATATCCAGTGACATGATGGGATTCCCCCAAACTTTTAAGTTCAAAGGGTAGTACTTATAAAAACCTATTTATGATGGAATTTCCAATCCTCTCACTTCATAATTCAGGTAAATCAAGTCTTATTTATTATGAAATGACACATTCTCAGAAAATATTTACTGAAGCCTAAAAAAAATTAGGCAGTAAATAACACCACCAAATAGACTGTGAGGAACAAAACTATTTTATTTTATTTTTTAAAGATTTTATTTATTTATTTGACAGAGAGAGATACAGCAAGAGAGGGAGCACAAGCAGGGGAGTGGGAGAGGGAGAAGCAGGCTTCCTGATGAGCAGGGAGCCCGATGCGGGGCTTGATCCCAGGACCCTGAGATCATGACCTGAGCCGAAGGCAGATGCTTAATGACTGAGCCACCCAGGTGCCCCAGAACAAAACTATTTTAAAGATGAGGGTGTACAGTAAAGTGCATGTTAGGAAAGAACAGATGACAAATGATGAAGAAAAGAATGCTAAATCTGAAGCAATGAACTTTGTTTTAAAAAAGATTTTATTTATTTATTTGTCAGAGAGAGAGAGCACAGCAGGAGGAGTGGTAGGCAGAGGGAGAAGCAGGCGCCCTGCTGAGCAAGGAGCCTGATACAGGGCTCCATCCCAAGACCCTGGAATCATGACCTGAGCCGAAGGCAGACGCTTAACCGACTGAGTGACCTAGATGTCCATGAAACAATGAACTTTAAATAATGCCTAGAAGCTAGACTTCCCAATTAATTCTCCCAGGTCCACAGGGTCCCCCTGATTCACAACAGAGGCAAAGGTAAATCTTGTCTGAAAGAAATCACCTTTAATTTTATCATTAGTTGTCATGGAGTAAAATCAAATAAACATGTGTTTGAATAAAAATCTCTAGTACAGGGGTGCCTGGGTGGCTCAGTTGGTTAAGCGACTGCCTTCAGCTCAGGTCATGATCCTGGAGTCCTGGGATCGAGTACCGCATCGGGCTCCCTGCAGGGAGTCTGCTTCTCCCTCTGACCCTCCTCCCTCTCATGCTCTCTGTCTCTCATTCTCTCTCTCTCAAATAAATAAGTAAAATCTTTAAAAAAAAAACCACTAGTATAAGGAAACAAATCATTATGTGTGGGAAGAGTAAAAAATAAAACAAAACAATAGACCTCCTGAGGACTTGACATATTAGAATTAAAAGATATGAAATACTGAATAACTATTTTAAAAAGGTAAAATCACAAAGATATAAATACAAAACAAAAAGCTGTACAACATGACCTGGCAGATTTGAAGAATGAAACAGACTTTCAAAAAGGAAACACTACATTTATTGAAATAAAGAAGTTATTAAATAGGTGTAAACAAACAGTTACATGTACCTGAAGAGTGTGTATATGTGAACTGGGTTATAAATTTGAGTAAATTACCTAGAATGCATGTTGAGAGCTGAGATAAAAAAACATGAGAGAAAAGAGAAGTACAGAGGATAGAATGAGAAAATCTTAATATTTGTCTAATAGGAATTTCAGAAGAACAAAATAGAGGAAGGAGAAGCAATAATTTGTACATTTAAGAACTGCAAATTTTCTCCCCAACTGATGAAAGAAATGAATCCAAAGATACAGGAAGAGAAACAAATACCAAGCAGGACAACTAATAGGAAATCCATCCTAGGACACATACTGTAATAAAACTAGAGAACATCAAACACAATGAGAAGATTCTAAAAGCAAAAAGGGTGAAAAGACCATCTGCAAAGGAATAAAAATTTGATTTACATCAGCCTCCTCAAAAGCAATGAATGAAGCCAGACAACAGTGAAATATTTTCAGAATTCTGGAAGACATTTCAAAACTGTGTACCAGCAAAACTGTCTTTCATGAATGATGGTAAAATAAAGGCATTTTTAGATAAAGAAACACTGCACACATTTTCCACCTACAGAGCCTGAAATATTTACTAGATATGAAGATAATTACTAAAATAATTTCTAAATTATGCATTTTAGGAAGAAGGAGAATATTCTGGGAAAAAGGTCTAAGATACAAGGACTACTCAGCATAATATAAACAAATCAAAACAAACACAGTAGGATAAAATAACACCACCACCAATAATATCAATTAATGAAGGGGGAGCTGAAAAACTGGAAATGGAAAAAAGAATTCAAAGTTCCAAAATTACTGGATACATTACTTGATAATAAGTATTAAAACTATAGGGGCGCCTGGGTGGCTCAGTCGGTTAAGCGTCTGCCTTTGACTCAGGTCATGATCCCAGGGTTCTGGGACCGAGTCCCATATCGGGCTCCCTGCTCAGCACGAAGTCTGCTTCTCCCTCTGCCTCTGCCTGCCGCTCCCCCTCCTTGTGCTCTCTCTCTGTCAAATAAATAAATAAAATCTTAAAAAAAAAAAAAATAGCCCCAAACTGGAAACAAGACAAATGTTCAGTAATAGCTGAATGGATAAATAAATTGTGATATATCTTTACAGTGGAATACTACTTGGCAGTGAAAAGAACTACTGATACACGATGAATCTTGAAAACATTGTGCTGAGTGGAAAAAAAAAACTATGAAAAGTATATAAAAGGCAAAGTAAATCCACAGTAATAGCAAGCAGATCTGTAGTTGCCTGCAATTGGGGCCAGGAGGGACTGACAGCAGAGGGCATAGGAAACTTTTTGGGGTTATGGAAATAATCTATGTCTTCACCCACTGCTTAAATGGGTGCATTTTATTGTATGTATGTAAACTGTACTGCATGTAAATTATACCTTCAAAAAGTTGTTTAAAGAAAAAAAGGGTGGGGTGCCTGGGTGACTCAGTCAGTTGGGCTCCAACTCTTGATTTTGGCTCAGGTCATGGTCTCATGGTCCTGGGATTGAGCCCCACATCTGGCTTTGTGCTTAGTGTGGAGTCTGCTTGAGACTCTCTCTTGCTCTCCTTCTGCTCCTCCCCTGCTCTCTCTCTCCAAAATAAACAAACAAATCTTTAAAAAAATAATAAATAAAAAAGGGTATAGGAGACAACTTGAAGAAGATTCCACTGGATAAACAGGATAATTATGGAGAAAAGACAGGAAAAGTTATTGGTACCTCTGGTTCCAACTCATTGTGCTAAAAATTGGCAAACAATGGGAAAGAATCAAATGCTTAAAAATCCATTAGAAAAATATTATGGTTTGCAAAGAGGCATTTCCCCTTGTCATTATACACGAACTTTCAAAGGCAAACTGTGATATCATCTAAGCACATGTTTTCTTGCACATCTTCGACAAATACTGAAAACCACTTACTTTTAGAGATAGCTCTCGGAGTATGAAATTATGAATATATTTGGATATTTAAAAAAAGGAAAAATACATTACTGATGTTTCATGAAACAAAACTTAAAATCTTATTCTTTTCATGAAATCTTCTCCATTATAAGGAACCACATACAAACTACTAACTTCACCCTAAAAACATGAGGGTTGAAACTGCTCTCATGTTCTCTTTCTGAGCTATAGCAGGCTCTTAAATACTCCTTCCATGTTTGAGAGAATGAATGAGGCTCTGTTGTGAACACACACAGCAAACTCACATAATACCTAATTGCACAGTGTTCACAGAAATATTCCTTCTTGTATTCAGTCACTAATGCATTCATTTGAAGCTTACTGGGCTTATACTTTGTAGGATATGTAAGGAGGGAAGTGGTCAAATAAAAATATAATTGAGAATCAAATAAAACATTGAGCAACATTAACACCTAACACTAATATAATGTATTATGGCTAATTATAGCATTCTCGTATTATCTATTTAATCCTTCAACTGAGGAAACTAGGCAATATTGATAGATGAGGAAAGTGAGACTCAGAATGTTTAAAAAACCTACTGAAGATAGTAAGGAGGGAGCAGAATCAGGTTTTAAATGCAAAACACTTAATTTGGTATTTTTGTGCCATAATATCACATTACAGTAACAAGTTATATGAATGTAGAAGAAGACTGATTAATTCTGCAGAGTGGAACTGGAGAGAGCATCCCAGAGCAACTAGCATTCTAGTCTGCAAGGCAAACACCAAGAAGGCAACAAGGAATAAACTCATGGCAAACTGCATGCCATAAAATCCAGAATATCTAATCTAATCTTTATAGAGAGGCAATGATTTTTCCCACTGCTAAGTCAAACTATTTAAGATATACATAAACTGTAACTAGTCCATAATGAGGCTACTTATCTAGAAGACCTTTATTCACTCTGTAACTTTCAAAAGATACATTTATTATTTATTTATTATTTATTTATTTATAGAGAGACGGGGGGAGGGGCAGAGGAAGAGGGAGAGAGAGAATCTTAAGCAGGCTCCAGTCCAGCACCGAGTCCAACGCAGGGCTTGATCTCACAACCCTGAGATCATGACTTGAGCTGAAATCAAGAGTCGGACACTTAACTGCCTAAGCCACCCGGGTACCCCCAAAAGATACTTTTAATGTTTGACAAGAATCATATTAGAATATTAAGGTCAGAATGTAAGGGATTTATGCATCATTTTAAAGGCTGCTAGTGTAATATAATGAAAAGTAAATACTCTTCAATTAAATCACTTGAAAATAATTTTATTAACTGTTCGATACTGTATGACTTTAATCTGAACCCCAAGTGGGAAAGAATGAAAGATTACTCTTTCATAATATTGTCTTATTTAAAACAGTATGCCATGTGAAAGCAAGGATGAAAGTATACATTTTTGTGTTGAATTTATAATGTCTTTTTTGGTCCACAGACCATTTCGTATCATAACCTCTCGGAGGGAAGTACTTTAATGTTTTTCCCTCAAAGGCCTATTCACCCCCTAATTACCCCATCACCTGACCTGTCTCTCTGCTCCATGTCTAATTAGGAAGGCTGAGGCAGAACCTTGGGGAATCAGGCTTCATTTCCTAAGGAGGAAGCCTCAGGCTTCCTTTAAGAGGGTTCTTATATCAGCTCAATTAATGCCTGCTTGACTATACTGATGCATCCAGCACTGTTTTTTGTAAGCATTATTGTTTGTTAATATACTCAAAAGTCAAGATGAATATAAAGATCTCCATGGATCTGCTTTGTAAAACTTAGAGACAATTTTTGATTGCTTGTGTTTAAAAGGGAGAGACGAGGAATTAGCTAGTACCTTTTCCTAATATCTGTTATGATATTTGCCTTTATCTCAAATAACCAAGGAATGGTGCTCTTGTTTGTTCTTCTGCCCTAGAGAAGAGATATTAATACTTTCTTTCTCCCTCTTTTGTTCATGCCTGGCCACACACACTCTTCCACCTTGTCCTGCTCACACAGCTGAAGCTCAGGAGGCGCTCACTGGCTCAGGCCTGAGGTAGAATAACCGTCCTCATTGGTTCAAATGAACTGGAACTGTGTTACTCAATAGACAGTCCAAACCAGAGTTAACTCATCAGCAGCACACAAAGAATTCCACCCTCTTGTTACCGCTTCCTGCTCAGTAAATACTATCTCCTATAATTAGTGCTAGTGTGACAGGTCTGAACAGAAAAGGGACCCCTGATCAACTTGTTTTTCCTGAATCACCAGAGATGTTCCCCATAAATAACATCATATTCAAAGGAACACAAATGGCTTCCCAGGGAGGAAAGAAATGTCATGTTAGTAACTCTGGGACCCTAAAAAAGTTACTTACTGTATGAACTTGAATTTACTCAATATGGGAATAAAGGAACCAACTGAGAGGGCTGTTAGAGCATTCGAGCAATGATACAGGGCTCAGCACAGTGACTGGCACAAATACATCAATCTTTTTCCTTTGCAGGGTCCGTAGGCCAATTTTATAATATAGTTTTCTATTTGTGTTTGATATTTTAAATAGTTTTTTTTTCTAAGATTTTATTTATTTATTTGACAGAGAGAGAGATAGCAAGAACAGGAACACAAGCAGGGGGAGTGGGAGAGGGAAAAGCAGGCTTCCCGCCGAGCAGGGAGCCCAATGCGGAGCTCGATCCCAGGATCCTGGGATCATGACCTGAGCCGAAGGCAGACGCTTAATGGCTGAGCCACCCAGGAGCCCCAATAGTTTTTTGTTTGTTTGTTGCTCTGTTGCTGGTGAATAGAAATACAGTTGACTTTTATATATTGAACTTTTTGTAATCCATCAATCTTACTAAAATTATTTGTAATACTTTTTATGAAGTTTTATGTAATCATTTCATCTATGCATAATGACAACTTTGCTTCAGCCTTCCCAATCCTTGTTTTTTAATTATTTATCTTTTCTGGCTGTACGATAGGACCTTCAGCACAATGCTGAAGAGAAGCCAATGATACTGAGCATCCTTATCTTGATTTTGAATAAAATATCTTCAGTGTTTTACAATTAAGAATGATGCCTGCTATAGGGTTTTTTGGTTGATATCCTTCATCAAGTTAAACATTCTTAGTTTGCTGAAAAATTTTTTTAATCATGAATGGGTGTTGAACCTTATCAAATGTATTTTCCATATTAACTGAAATGACTATGTTTTTACCTCCTCTGCTAATGTTGTAAATGACAATTACAGCTTTTTAAGTTAATTTTTAGAAGATTTTATTTATTTATTTGAGAGAGAGAAAGAGCATAAGCAGGGAGGAGGGGCAGAGGGAGAAGGAGAAGCAGACTCCCCACTGAGCAAGGAGCCCGATGCAGGGCTTGATCCCAGGACCCTGGGATCATGACCTGAGCCAAAGGCAGATGCTTAACCAACAGAGCCACCCAGGTGCCCCTACAGCTTTTTAAGTTAAAGCAATTTTTTACTCCTTAGATAAAGCCAAGATCCTATTTGCTACATTTTGTTTAGGAGTTTTCTATGTCCATGAGTGATAATGACCTTTAATTTTGTTTTTCAAATTAGATTTAATTTTATTTCTCATATCAAGACTATTTATAGTAGTTTCATATAATCAGTTGACATGGATTCTTTTTTTCTTTGAAAAATTTGTATAAGATTTGAATGACCTGCTTTTTGAAAGTTTGAAATAATTTACTAAAAAAATGAATTGGATCTAGTGCTTTTCCTGGGAAGATTTTTAACTATCAACTCAATTTCTCTAATGATAATTGGGCTATTTGGGCTTTCTATTTTTTAATTGAGACATTTTGTTAAGATAAAAAAAATATATTTTCCTAGGGATTTGTCCATTTGGTCTACATTTTTAAATTAATTAGTTAATTAAGATTTGTAGTATATATGTATATTTTATTAAGTTTTTATTTTAATTCCAGTATAGTTAACATACAGTGTTATATTAGTTTTAGGTGTATAATTAGTGATTCAACAATTCTTACAACGCCGGTGCTCATCACAAGTACACTCCTTAATTCCCACCACCTATTTAACCCATCTCCCCATCCACCTCCCCTCCGGTAACCATCAATTTTCTATAGTTAAGAGTTTGTTACTTGGTTTCTTTCTCTCTTTTTTTTCCCTTTGCTCATTTGTTTTGTTTCTTAAATTCCACATATGAGTGAAATAATATGGTATTTATCTTTCTCTGCCTTATTTTGCTTAGCTCTCTAGCTCCATCCATGTTGTTGCAAATGACAAGAGTTTGTTTTTTTTATGGCTGAATAATATTTGTGTGTGTGTGTGTTTGCATATCTTTATCCATTCATCTACTGATGGACACTTGAGCTGCTTCCATAATTTTGGTATTATACATAATGCTGCAAAAAACATAGGGGTGCATGTAACCCTTTAAATTAGTGTTTTTCTATTTTTTGGGTAAATACCCAGTAGTTTGATTACTGGATCATAGGGTAGTTCTATTTTTAACTTTTTAATGAAACTCCATACTGTTTTCCACAGTGGCTATACCAGTTTGCATTCCCACCGACAGTGCATGACAGTTCCTTTTCCCCCACATCCTTGCCAACACTTGTTTCTTTTTTATTTTAGCCATTCTGACAGGTGTGAGGTGTATCTCACCATAGTTTTGATTTGTATTTTCCTGATGATCAGTGATGTTGAGCATCTTTTCATATGTCTATTGGCCTTCTGTTTGTCTTTGGAGAAATTTCTGTTCATGTCTTCTGCCCATTTTTTAATTGGATTATTTGGGTTTTGGGTATTGAATTATATTGATTCTTTATATATTTTGGATATTAACCCTTTATTGGATATATCATTTACAAATATCTTCTCCCATTCAGTAGGCTGCCTTTTAGTTTTGTTGATGTTTCCTTCACTGTGCAGAAGCTTTTTATTTTGGTGTAGTCCTAATAGTTTATTTTTGCTTTTCTTTCCATTGCCTCAGGAGACATATCTAGAAAAATGTTGCTACAGCTGATGTCAGAAAAATTATTGCCTGTGCTCTCTTCTAGGATTTTTTGGTTTCAGGTTTCACATTTAGGTCTTTCACCCATTGTGAATTTATTTTTGTGTATAGTATAAGAAAGTGGCCCAGTTTAATTCTTTTGCATGTAGCTGTCCAGATTCCCCAACACCATTTGTTGAAGACTGTCTTTTTCTCATTGTATATTTTTTCCTACTTCACTGAAGACTAACTGACTATATAATTGTGGGTTTATTTCTGGGTTTTCTATTCTGTTCCATTGATCTATGTGTCTATTTTTGTGCTAGTACTATTATTTATTTGTATCTTCTCTTTTTCTTTATGAATTTTACCATAGAAATACTTAACATTTCAAAGAGCCAACTCTGGGTTTTGTTTATTTACTGTTCCTTTATGCCATTAATTTCTACTCTTATGTTTATGATCTCCTTTCTATTTTCTTTGTATTTATTCTATTTTTAACTATTTCTTGTATTAGAGGCTTAGCTCATTAATTTTGAGCCTTCCTTCTTTCTAAAGTGAGTTTAGACTACAAAATTTCTTATAAATATCAAACTTTTGTATTTAGTATTTTTATTATTTATCAGTTCTAGGAATTTAAATATTCCTTTATTGTTTCTTTTTTAATCCATAAGTTATTTGGCAGTTTTTAAATTTTTTTTCTATAAGGATTTAAAATACATATTTTTTAAATTAACTCTAATTTAATTGCACTAAGGTGAGAGAATGTGTTTTCTAATAATGATTCTTTTAAATCTATAGAGACTTGTTTTATGGTCTAGAAGATAATCAATTTTTATGAAAGGGTCAAATGAGAAGAATGCATATGGTCCAGTTGTTAAGTAGGGGGTTGTGTACATGATGTATAAGTCACGTTATTTAAGAGTGTTTTTCAAATATCTCTATCTTTACTTTTTTGTCTGCTTCCCTGATCAGTTATTGCAGTATTTATCCCACAAATCAGAAGATTAAAATAAGAATTTTTTCACAATGTATGTGGGTTAGAAATTCATCATCTTGATGGCAGTTAGTTAGTGCCAGGCCCTTTACTATTTGCATTGTCTTACCCTCAAAAGGCCACAAAGAGCTAGGCTGGCTATTACTATCCTTACTTAGCACAAAAAAGACAGAAGATCAGAAAGATTTGGTATCTTGCCCAAGACTGTACAGCATTAAATAAGAAAATTCAAAAAATAAAATGAATATGTACGGGCGCCTGGGTGGCTCAGTTGGTCAAAGGTTTGCCTCTTGATTTTGGCTCAGGTCATGATCTCAGGGTCCTGGGATCAAGCCTGCATCAGGCTCCCCGCTCAGTGGGGAGTCTGCTTGTTTCTCTCTCCCTCTGCCCCTCCCCCTCCTCTCACACGCACAACTCTCTCTGTCTCTCCCAAATAAATACATCTTTTTTAAAAAATCGAACTTTAAAAAATCAATAAAATAAAATGAATACATAAACATATTTCATATATCTCTTTGAATGTACAAAAATGGGAAATTATCAACATAATTTCCAGAGCTAAGTCTCTATCATATTTCAAGTACAGGTGAAACTGATCTATATATTGCTGTACTTAGCAGTAAGTCTAAAGAAGCATGTGGTCTAAGAGAACTCTCTGTGCTGATGGAATGTAGTCTAATGTAGCCACTAGCCACATGTGGCTAATGTAAGGAACTGAATTTTAGATTTTATTTAATTTTAATTAATTTAAATGTAAATAACCACCTGTGGCTAGTGGCCACCCTATAGGACAGCACAGTCTAAAGGCGTAAGAATAAAGAGAAACCAAAACTCTAAATATTTAATAATTGGTTGAAATCTTTGAAAGAACAGTAAATACAAAGTGACAGTGTAAATGAACAAGAAGTAACAGTCTATTTAAAAATATTTCCAAATTATGTTTTATCAAACACTAAAATTCAAAGATGTTAATAGGTATTCCTTGAAAATCATCACTATCATCAAAATGTTGCTAGCAATATTTTTTCTAAAATATACTTTACCAGATCTATGGAGAAAAATATATCAAAATCACATATAATTATTACTGTGCTCAATTCTCCTTGCAAATATATTTTATACCCTAGAATACCAGGAAATCCCTGACTAGTCACCTAATGAATATATGGTTTTAGGTCTGCTTATTGTGCATAAGCAATATTTAGCACATGGTACCCAGAAGAATTTACCATCTAAAGACAACTAAACATTTCCACATATATGTATGACATTATTTAATATGTTGTGGCTATAAGACATTTATATAGTACAAACTTATTTCTCATGACTCTGTGAATGAAAAAAATTTTATGTAAGAAATAGGCTTATAATTAGGTCTGGATCAAACAAGTAAAAAGCTAGACTACTTCAAAATGAACAACTGGAGCCTACCAAAAATGAGGGGATGAGTTGCTTAAGATAAAACAATGTTCATGGGCGCCTGGGTGGCTCAGTTGGTTAAGCGACTGCCTTCGGCTCAGGTCATGATCCTGGAGTCCCGGGATCGAGTCCCGCATCGGGCTCCCTGCTCGGCAGGGAGTCTGCTTCTCCCTCTGACCCTCCCCCCTCTCATGTGCTCTCTCTGTCTCATTCTCTCTCTCTCAAATAAATAAATAAAATCTTTAAAAAAAAAAAAAAAAAAAAACAACAATGTTCAATCCTACTGACTTAACCTCAGGATTTAAAGACCAAAAAGAAAGTGTGAGGCAAGTTATTTGTTTCTTTTGAAATTTTGAATATTGTCCCATTGCCTCTGGCCTCCATTATGTCTAATGAGAGGTCTGTTCTTATCTCACTGGGTTCTCTTATTATATAATGAGTCATTTTCCACTTGTTTCTTTTAAGGTTTTCTCTTTATCTTTGGTTTTCAACATTTTGACTATGATATGTCTGGGTATGAAGCCCTTAGGTCTATCCTACTTGAAGCTCTTGAACTTCTCAGATGAGTAAAGTTCACCAGTCAAATTTGAAACATTTCAGCCACTATTTCTTCTGCATTTTTTTTCTTCTGATATTTTTTTCTGCACCCTCTTCCCAACTCCCCTGACTTTTTGGCATACCCATTACATGTATGTTGGTGCACTTAATGATGTCCCACATTTCTATGAGGTTCTGTTTTATTTTCTTCATTCTTTTATTTTCCTCCTTAGGGTATTTGCCATTTGGGAGATTTCTATAATAATACAGAAATGATTTATTTGGGTGTGCCCTAATTCTTCATAAAGATTGAGTTATTTAAAAGTCTTCACAAACCTTTTAATCTCTAAAATACTCTGTGGTAGTAAATTTGAGATTAAGTTTTAACATCCTATTGAAATTACCATTTGCTTTTTGGGAAGAATTTTAAATTTGATGAAAGTCTTCAAAATATGTAATGCTTTACAAATTTGTGTGTCATCCTTCTGAAGGGGCTATACTAATTTCTGTACCATTCTGATTTTAGTATAAGTGATACCAAAGTGAGCATTCATCATTTTTTTTTTTTTTTTAATTCTCTCTTCTTCAGATTGTGCAAGCTCAATTACTCTGGATTCATGTTCTCTAACTTTCTTCTGTCAACTGAAGTCTACTGTTGAGCCTAGCTAGTGAATTTTTCATTTTAGTTATACTTTCTAACTCCAGAATTCCCATTTGGCTCTCTTTTATAGTTTGCATCTTTTCAGTGATATTCTCCATTTGATTAGACCCTGTCATCATACCACCCTTTAATTCCTGAGACATGGTTTCCTTGAATTCTCTGAACATATTTATAATGGCTGCTTTGAAATTTTTGTCTGCTAAGTCCAACATCTGGGCCCCTTCAATTGCCTGCACTTTTTCGCCCCCTGTATATAGGTCACACTTCCCTGTTTCTTCACCAATCTTGTTATTTTTTGTTGACAACTGAGCATTTTTGATAATGTATTGTGGCAACTCTAGATATGGATTCCTTCCTCTACCCCAGGGGTTGATGTTATTTGCATGGTAGTTTATTCAGTTGTTTGCTGGCTTGTCTGAACTACTTTTTCCTACAGGCTTCAGTATCTGATGCTCCTGCCCCCAATTTTTTTTTGTTTGTTTGTTTGTTTTTAATCTTTTCACATGCCCCTAGGTCAGCATAAGCCACTTTTTGGTGAAAGGTTATGATTTAAACCCCTTGGAAGTTAGATTTTTACTCTTTGCCATTGGATGTACATACCTTGGAGATTACTATTATAGTTCAAGGAAATAGGTTTTTGCCCTTATCCCTCTCCATTAGGCAGGGCTTATATTGTCCCTCTTTAATCACTCCTGTGAGGGTATGGCCTTGGGCCTGCCAGACTGCCAGGGATGTGTGTCATTTATTTTAAAGTCTGGCTTCTTAAGAGTTGCTCCTGGGTCAGAGCAGCTTATTGTTCATCTAGTGTGGCTGGAGGTGGTGCTGAGGCTTGCAGTGTCAGTGAGGCTTGCACCCTGTGGGTTGCTCTGACTGCTCCTGACTGGGTGCAGCCAAGCACACCCTTCTTGACTCCGAAAGTTTTACTGTGATACTAGGAGGGTTCTCCTAGGCTGTGTCTTTTCCCTGATGCTGTTAAACTTCTGATTGCTTGGCCATTTCCTTGTTGATATAGTATCACAGAGTTACAGGCACTCTTGGAATTGCTCTTCACCAAGATCCCCATTATTTTCAACAATGCCCTTGGGCACAGAATTGTACTCTGTTCCAAATAAAGTCAGCCCTCTCATACAGTGCCTTAGAGCCCTTCTTCCTTATAACCTGTTTTCCTCTGGGCAGAACCTCTGAGTCACTCATAGAACTAGAGGATAAAGACAGTGTCCCCTTCTCCTGGAGTTACACCTCTGCTCTAAAGTGGGTTCTGGGGGTGGTGGTGGTGGCACTGGTCTGGGGCTGTCTCTCTGGTGCTTCTAGCCTAAGGGGGAATTAGGGTAGGACAATTGGGCAAGTATTCTTGGCCTACCACACTTGGGGTAGAGATACAACATGGGCTAGGAGATCTCCTACAGTGAAACTGTACCCTAGACTGTGAGCTGAGGGGAGAGGGGACATCCTGACTGCAGTCCTAGAGTAAGTGCCCCACAATAGTCTTCATAAGACATATTGGGTTGGTGGGGGGTTAGGTCATGGCTCAAGGGCCACAGACTCTTTGTTCTTCCTAAAATTTAGTAGATTCTCTTGATTCTATTGATGGAGTGTTTCTCCGTTTACTATATGCCTTTAGAAAATTTCCTGAGGCTTTAAATTATTAGTGTTTTTAAGCTTTCTCCAGTTAAAATGTTTATTAGGGAGAGAATCCACTGTGTCTTCACTCTGCTATTCCAGAAGCCAGTCTTCCGTTTTTATCTTCAATGTACTTCCATTAGAAATAATGATCCTCTGGATATATAGCATGTGCTGTGTAAGAAAACATAATGGCTCTTTAGCCATTATTTATAAGTTTTGGGAGTATCTGGAAACTTTCCATTCTGAATTTGTAGACTTAAGTGTGAGTCGTCCCTTTTTTCCTAAAAGACATCTTGATTTGCTTGAACACAATAAAGGAGTCTAGTACAAAATTACCAAGTCAGACAAAAGAAGTACCGTAGATGCAGTGAGGCACAGAGGTCCACAGAGTGATGATATAAACATCATAATATTCTTAATAACAATGGCACTTATGGGTTTTTCACTGTACACTAAAACAGTGCCCTGGCTTTTTGCTGAGCAGAGAGCCTGTTGTGGGGCTTGATCCCAGGACCCTGGGATCATGACCTGAGCTGAAGGCAGATGCCAAACGAACTGAGCCACCCAGGCGCCCCTAAGCGAGTCTTGAAGAAGGACAAGCCAATCATGCAAAAGGTTGAGAGAAAAGGACTTAAAAGAGAGAACAGAGCATATACAAAATCCTGTGATGGGATAGAGCTTTTCCATGTTTAAGAAATTGAGAGAATAAGAGAGGGGGGTGGAGAAAGAAAGAAAGAAAGAAAGAAAGAAAGAAAGAAAGAGAAAAAGAAAAAAGAAAGAAAGAAAAAATATTAGGAAAGTGATAATAAGGTAAAGACTAATATTTGGTGATTTCAATGTATTATTCTTTTTTTCAATGCATTATTCTTAACTTAAAATCAAAGTTACATTTATAATAAAATTAAAATGTTGATAAGAATTTGTAAAGAAAGGAGAAAATGGAATGGGGAGGAAAGCACTGGGTTGGGGGAAGGAAAGAGAGGCATCATTCTGTGGAGTCACGTGGTTGACATGGCTGGCACAGCGACGCCTGACAGTGGCTGGGCGTAAAGGCCGTACGATGGCCTTGTGGAGCCTGACCTGATAGGGGAGCAGAGATGGTAGATAACTGGCATGTGTGCTAGCCAGCACACCCACCTCCTGCCATCAATGAGTCAACAAAGGGGTGACACTAAAAGGTGTTAGATAAAAATTTTTGTTTCAGAAATACAATGCTTGGGACAGGGTGGAGGATGGCTTGAACAGAGAACTTTTAGAGAAGGTCTCCTTAGGCCAGTATGAGTTCATTGCTCTAATCAATGACAAATGTCTGATAGGAAATAGTGAAGTTACGAAGTGGTGTTCACAGGCCATGTTCAGCTGGTTGATATGTTTTCTTTGGCTTATACAGTGTTAAAACATTTATAAATTAGTTAAGAAATACCAAACACTGGGAGATTTTATACAAAACTCCAATTTACTGTTGTCTGGCAGCACTGGGTCAACACTTGTGGATGAGGCACGAGCTTGTCAGTTCATCTTGTGGCCCCCACCCCCACCTTTGATCCCCAACCCTCATACAACTGCTATTCTCTCTTGGCCTCTTTGGCCTCTATCAGCATGTGAGTATGCATTAGGAAAACATTTCAAGGAGGAGACAGAACTCGGTAGTGATGATGGGTAAGGGTCAGGGAAGAGTCTACACTGGCCTAAGCTCTCTAAGGAGGTAAGCGGTAGTGGAGAGTAAAGGCAGCCTCAGGGACAGGCAGACTAGATGTGGGTTAGAGAAGTTGTACAATCCAAAGGCTGGTCAAATGACTTGAGCCATTTAGCAGACAGGACAGAGCTAATTAACACAGAACATGGAAATCCAAACTGCTCAGTGGAGGATGCAACTCAAAGCAGGGTGGCAGTGGAGTGGAGGGGTTGGAGTTCCAGCCTTTCCACTACCACTGACAGACCATAGTGACTCTCTGGCTGACAGTCCTCTTTTGTAAGACATATTTCCTGCTAATTCTCTAGAGGCCTTTTCAATTATTTTAGTCTAGGATAGAATAGAACAGCATCTGAGGTCTCTGAGCAGACACTGTAACAACATATGGCCATGCGCAGCAGGATAACCAGTAGACACCAGCACTGTCCTTAGTAAGCTCTGAAATACTGTGAACTTAGCTGCTAGCCAAGTCACATGAAGATTAGGAGATGTGACATTTTTTTTTTTTTAAAGATTTTATTTATTTATTTGACAGAGAGAGACACAGCGAGAGAGGGAACACAAGCAGGGGGAGTGGGAGAGGGAGAAGCAGGCTTTCCGCTGAGCAGGGAGCCCGATGCGGGGCTCGATCCCAGGACCCTGGGATCATGACCTGAGCCGAAGGCAGACGCTTAACGACTGAGCCACCCAGGCGCCCCGAGATTTGACATTTTATTTTATTAATTTTTAAAAGATTTTATTTATTTATTTGAGAGACAGAGAGAGCAGAGGGAGGAGCAGAGGAGAAGGGAGGCTGACAAGCAGATCTGCGCTGAGCATGGACCCTGATGCAGGGCTCGATCTCACAACTCTAAGATCATGACCTAAGCTGAAACCAAAAGTCCACCGATTAAGCCACCCAGGTGCCCCAGGAGATTTGACATTTTAAAGTTATGTGATGGGTCAGTGTTAATAAAATTGAGTTTCTACTTTGGGAAGCAGTTGAGTATACCCTTTTGCTTTCCTGCTCTAGAATACTCACTGGACAAGGCAGATGTGCACATTCCGTAATACCAAATCTGTGCTGCCAGTGATGGGCAAGCTAGGCCTCAGGCCACAGGTGACACTTCACACTCCACCTGGCATTGAGCACTGTTGGTAGGTACCCTATGTCTATCATGAGAGGGACACTGCTATTTTTAGAAGTGATTAACTTAGAACAGCAGAGAGAAAATGTCTCACAGGGAGGAAGTAGGATGTTAGTGGTTTGAATAAGAGCCTCAGAACTGTATTCGTTCCATGAGACAGTTTGGCATTCAAAATTCTTGGAATAAAGATCTGGCAAGTGAATGCCACTTATTTAAAATCAATGTTTCACCCATGTCTAAAATGTAGACCCTCATCCACGTAAGATCCCTCCTCCCATTTCCATGATTTTAAGCATGTGGTGCAGGGGAGCAGCAGGTCTACAGAAGAGGGGCTCTGTTTTGAGCTCTGCTGTTTTAAATAGTATTTATTTATTTATTTAAGAGCGAGAGTGAGTGAGAGAGAGCACAAGCTGGGGGAGGGGCGGAGGGGCAGAGGGAGAGGGAACACAAACTCCCCGCTGAGCAGGGAGCCTGATGTGGGACTCGATCCCAGGACCCTGGGATCATGACCTGAGCTGAAGGTAGACGCTTAACCAACTGAGCCACCCAGGCGCCCTTGAGCTCTGCTGTTGATGGATGTGAGCCCCTGGCTACACACCTGTACAATCCAGATTTACTTAAGTCTACTTCACACCCACTAAAAGCTTGTACTTAATCTGTGCTCAAAATCTTGGTTTCCTTTGCCCACTAGGCAAATTTACTATGACAAATGCAGTTAATGGATAAGATTATTCTCTAATCAGGTGGCCGCTCTCCTAAGTCTGTAAGCACGTATGTGCACCTTGGTGAAGAGGCTTGGAGAAAAGTGCTTGATAACAGCACAAAGGCACACTATCCCACACAGGAATGGCATTGCCATACATGAAACCAACCTGTGAATGGCCTTGTGATGCTGCCCTTGTCATCCAGCTACTGCAGTTCTGTTTGAAAGGTAAAGCTCTACTCTGGGTGAAGCAAGAAACAATCATGAAAATACCCAGGGTCTTCAGTTTGCCCCTGCCCCAGCCAGCCACACCCCACTCCTCCCCCTCCCAGCGGGGGGGGGGGGGGGAGAGGGGGAGGGCGGAATAAGATAGCAGTCAAAAAGTAGTTCAAGAATCTCCTGTTTCAGCCATCAGGAGTCATTTGGCAGGGTTTTGATTCTATGCGTTTCTGAGCCATGAGGGTGAGGTCGGGACCATGTTGGAAGAACTGACTAAAACTGGTGCCAAATGAAACTACATTCCACAGTACATTCCCAGCAGCATAAAATAATACAGATAAGAGGTTCACTGTTCACATTCATAGCATGTTGGAGGTATAAAAGTCCATTATGGAGTTAATATTTGTCTTTAAGAATGTTTTTTTCCTTCTCTTACCAGCTTCATGGCAGATCATGCTAATTAGAGAATACTTTAAGAATTCTAAAAATTCATGTACTGTTAATCTGCAAAAGCAAGAACAAAGCACAAGGAATAAGGAAAACAAAACTGTTGATCTGTGGAGGGAGTTTCAGTGAGACTCTAATTTAGTTCCTCTTTGAAGTTTCAAATGCTCCTCCCCAACTTTTGAAAAATATTCATTTTTCCCCTTCCTTTCACTCACTGGCTCAGTTTCATAGAAACACAAGAGAAACAGTAGACTTGTGTGTATGCGTGTGTGTGTGTGTGTGTGTGTGTGTGTGTGTGTGTGTATGCGTGTACACCGAGAGGGGAGATTACGTGAACATGTGGGATGTTTACCCGGGTTATGGGAGCAGTTCTTAGCAGTCCACCAAGAATTCCCGGAATCAGAGTCAGTCCGGCCGCTTTCTTCTAGGTCAGTGTCAACTTAAGCAGCCTCTAAAGATCAACAAGGTTCTTTCTCTCCACATAATTTCTTACTAAGCCTCCATTTTAAGGAAGAAATTGGAGGACACAGTGAGGGGGAAAAAGCAAGAGAAAGGAAAAGGGAGAGGGAGAAGGGGGAGAAGAGAAGAGAGTTTGGATATGAAGGGGGGGAGGAAAAGTCACAGAAAAGAGGGAGGGAAGAGGGAGAAAAGCAGGAGAGAGAGACAGCAGAGGGCTGAGTGGGTGGAGGGCCTTTCCCCAGCTCCACCAACCCACTCGGCAGACGGGAAACCAGATACAGCAGGACATTGTGTTCTTCTCCTGAAAAACAACCACACTGCGCTCCTAAAGTAAACAGTTAATCCTGTTGTTTATCTTTGTAACATGAGGAGATGTTAACAGGATGATTTCTCCTGCACAGAAATGTGGTTTTTATTCATTTAAAAAAATCATATTTTCTCTTTGATAAAATAAAATGTGACATATAAACTTTCTAATATCAGTGAACAGGAAGGAATAACAATCTTTCTTCGCTAAAAGTGACTTAACTAAAGGATGCCAAAAAAGGCTGAAAAAAGCCTTTTCTTCACTCAGACATCCTATTTATTTTTGGAAAATACTGCATTACTGAACCAAACCAAGTCAAACCAAAACAAAACCTGCTATAAGTTTGGTCCATCCCAAACTTTGATTTTGGGTATTGCTTGTAGAAATAAGACTATAACTGGGCCAAGACAAGAGTAAGAAGAGTACGTTTTATATGTTAATATTAGTTTGCCCACAGAACAAATTTTCAAAGATATATAGTTATTCTTATACATTTTTACTAACTGAAATTTTTATGGAGTAATTGTGGATTCACATACAATTGTAAGATATGCTATAGAGCTCGTATGTTCTCAGTTTGCTCCACTAGTGTACTAGCAAATAATGGTACAACATCACAACTAGGATATTGACATTGATACAATCCACCAATCTTATTCAGATTTCACAGATTTTACTTGTGCTAGTGTGCATGTGTTCGTGCGTGTATTCAGTGCTATAAAGTTTTACCACCTGTGTAGGATCCCATATCCAGCACCAGTCAAGAAAGTGAACAGTTCCATCACTACAAGGATCCCTTAGGTTGCCTTATATAACCCACTTCCCACCATCTCCCCACCCCATCCCAACATCTAGACACTATTAATCTGTCCTTCATTTCCAAAATTCTGCCATTTCAAAATGTTATAAAAAACAGAATGATCTAGTATATAATCTTTGGGATTGGATTTTTTGCCCCTCAGCACAGTTCCCTGGTGATTAATCCAAGCTATTATGCCTTTTATTTCTATAGCAGCTTTGAGACATAATTTACACGCCATAAAATTCACCCCATTAATAAAAGCAGTAAGTGGCAAAATACACATAATATTTACCATTTTAACCATTTTAAGGTGCAATTCAGTGGCATTAAGTACATTCACAGTGTTCTGCAGCCATCAACACTATCTTATTCCAGAATATTTTCATCATCCCAGAAGGAAATCTCAGTCTACTAAAGCAACCTCCTCATCTTCCCTCCCCCAAGTACCTGGAGACAACTAATCTACTTTCTGTCTCTATGCATTTGCCCATTTTGGATACTTCACATGAATGGAATCATGCAATATGTGGCCTTTTGTGTCTGGCTTCTTTCACTTAGCATAATGATTTCAAGGTCATTCACATTGTACGTCATTCATTTTTGTTGGTGAATATTCCATTTTGGGGTTATTTCCACTGTTTTGCATTTATGAAATAATGCTGCTAGGAACATCTGTGTAGGAGTTACATGGATATATGTTTTCAATTCTCATGGCTATATACCTAGGAGTGGAATTGTTAGGTCACATAGTAACTCTATGTTTAACATTTTTTTTAAAGGCTTAAAATGTATTTTACTAAGTTGATGCTACATTACTGATCCATTTCTCAGAAAAACTCCAAAGATATCAGGGACAAATAAAACATGGTGTACCAATAAAAAATGCACAGTGTAAGTACCTAAGATAGGCACACAGCAACCCTGTTCCTAAGATTGTACTATGCCTTTCAAGAAAAGCTGTGAACAAGAACATCATAGACAAAAAAGGGCCAATCCTGGGTTGTCCTTACCCAAGAAAAAGATGGAGGCAACTTAACACAAGATTTTTAAAAAATATACTAAAATGAAAATCTCTAAGAGAAAATGTCTTCCTTAGGACATGATGGGGTAATATATAGGATATAACAGAACTGTATGTATGTCGTCTGTGACCTCTGTGGACATTTGCCTGAATTCCCACCTGTGAGTGAATGGAGCAAGAGGACTAAGGTCATTGGGGGATGTTTTCGTGGTGTATGTGGCAATGTCTCTGGGGTTGCGAGGTATAAGAATGAGAAAGCAAAGAGAAGAGGATGGACAAAGAATGGAATGATCAAAATTAATGGGGGCTCTAACTGGATCCATTCTGTCATGGTTCCACCCTGCACCCAGGCCCTCAACAATCACCTAACACTTCAGGAAAGCACCACACAGAATCCATTAATTAAATAATATACCACACAGAACTGATTTGTTAAGTATTGCTCCTCCCTTCCCCTCTATATTTGACTTTTGAGGAACTGCCAAACTGTTTTACGAGGTGGCTGCACCATTTTACATTCCCACTAGCTGAGTATGAGGGTTCCAATTTCTCCACGTCCTCACTGATACTTATTATTGTCTGCCGTTTTTATTACGGCCATACTAGTGGATGTGAAGTAGTATCCCACTGTGGGATTTGGTTTGCATTTCCCTAATGACTAATGATGTGGTCATCATGTACTTCTTGGACATCTGTATATCTTCTTTGGAGAAATGTCTATTCAAATCCTTTGACCATTTTTTATTTGGGTTATCTTTTTATGTTGAGTTGTATTAGTTCTTCATATATTCTAGATACAAGTCTCCTATCAGATATGTGATTTGCAAAAAATTTCTCCCATTCTCTGGGTTGTCTTTTTATTTTCTTGGTGATGTCCTTTGAAGCACAGAAGTTTTTAATTTTGATGAAATCCCATTTATGTATTTTTCTTTTGTTGCATATGCTTTTGGTGTCATATGTAAGAAACCACTGCCTAATATATAAGGTTATGAAGCTATATTCCTATGTTTTCTGAGAGTTTTATAGTTTTTCATTCTTACATTTAGGTCAATGATCCATTTTGAATTTACCCTTGTGTATGGTGTGAGGCAAGGGTCAACTTAATTCTTTTGAATGTGTGAAGGGAAAGGGAGGGGAGGGGAAGGGACGGAAGGGAAGGGAAAAAGAAAAGTTTCAACCCTGCAGAATAGAGGATTTATTCAGAGTTTTAGAGTCTATCATTGGCAAAGAGTTGTACAAATGCATCTATGCTCCCTAAGGTACACAGACTAAAATCGCTGCTGTATTTATTTAGGTCCAATCAATATAGAGCAAATGTCACTGGCCAGTATCTTATTTCATCTAGTTCCATTACTTTACCATCATTATGCAGAGGACTCCCAAAGCTCTATGCCTTCTGATCCAAACTTGTTCTTCCTCCTATGCATTACCTCTTTGTGTAATGTGGCCCCTACCATTCTGAGTCACTGTTTCAAAACCTGAGAGCACTCTTTATTTCCTTTTTTTCACATCCAGTTGCTACAGCCTATCCATTTTACCTTCATATTTATCTTTTTAATATCATTCTTCCTTCTCATTCCTGTTATCATTATCTTGTTTTGCTTGTGACCTTTGTTGCCCAACAATTTTCATAACCTCATTCTTCCTTTTTTTTCTAACCCCTCCTTAAGGGATAGAGTTAATCATGTCACTCAACTAATCATGGACCTTCAAAGGTATCCTAATGACTTATACATGTCTCGACATATGTGTGTGAGTCTAAGAAGATCAAGTTCCTACAACCATTTCCCTATCTGAGTCTTGGCTCCCATTAGTTTCTCTAAACTAATCTGATATTCCTTGTCACTTCCACTTGTCTAAGTATGTTTATTTTCAAAGTCAAACTCAAATTCCATATCTTTCATGAAGATGTCTCTCATTCCAGTAGTGAAAACAATTCTTCCTTTTTCTTTGTAATCAAAGTGGGTTTTTTTGCCTTTATTTTAGTTCTTATCACATTCTGCTCTGTATTATAAACATTTGAATAGATCCTTTTTTCTCTACTTTTTGCCTGGAAGTTTCTTTATTTTCCCTTTTTTCATTAAGCTTTTAATTTTAATTCTAGTATAGTTGAAATACAATGTTATATTAGTTTCAGGTATACAATATAGTGATTCAGCAATTCTATACATTACTCAGTGCTCTGTACTCTTAATCTCCATCACCTATTTCACCACCCCCCCAAATTCCCTCCTGGTAACCATCAGTTTGTGCTCTATAGTTAAGGGTCTCTTTCTTTCTTTTTCTTTTTTTAATAAAGATTTTCTTTATTTATTTGACAGAGAGACAGCGAGAGAGGAAACACAAGCGGGGGAGTGGGAGAGGGAGAAGCAGGCTTCCCGCTGAGCAGGGAGCCCAACGCAGGGCTTGATCCCAGGACCCTGGGATCATGACCTGAGCCGAAGACAGACGTTTAACGACTGAGCCACTCAGGTGCCCCAAGAGTCTGTTTCTTGGTTTCTCTCTTTTTTTCTTTCCTTTGCTCATTTGTTTTGTTTCTTAAATTCCATATGAGAGAAATCATATGGTATTTGTCTTTCTCTGCCTTATTTTGCTTAGCATAATACTCTTGAGCTCCGTCCATGTTGTTGCAAATGGCAAGATTTCATTCTTTTTTAAAAAAACATTTTATTTATTTTTTTGACAGAGAGAGAGCAAGAGCAAGCAAGTACAAGCAGGGGGAGCAGCAGGCAGAGGGAGAGGGAGAAGCAGGCTCTCTGCTGAGCAAGGAGCCTGGTGCAGGGCTCGATCCCAGGACCCTGAGATTATGACCTGAGTCAAAGACAGATGCCTAACTGACTAAGCCACCCAGGTGCCCTGAGATTTCATTCTTTTTTATGGTTGAATAATATTCTATGGTATAGCTATACCCCCTCTAATTTAGCCGTTCATCTATTGATGGACACTTGGGCTGTTTTCATAATTTCACTATTGAAATAACGCTGCTAAAAACATATGGGTGCATGTATCCCTCTGCATTAGTTTTTTTGTATTTTTGGGTAAATACCCAGTAGTGTGATTGCCGGATCACAAGGTAGTTCTATTTTTAACTTTTTGAGGAAACTTTATACTGTTTTCTACAGTGGTCACACCAGTTTGCATTCCTACCAACAGTGCACAAGTGTTCCTTTTCCCCACATTCTCACCAACGCTCGTTGTTTCTTGGGTTTTTTATTTTAGTCATTCTGACATGTATAAGGTAATATTTCATTGTAGTTTTAATTTGTATTTCCCTGATGATACACAAATAAATCCACAATTATATGGTCAATTAATCTTTGACAAAGGAGTAAAGAATATACAGTGGGAAAAAGATAGTCTCTTCAACAAATGGTGTTGGGAAAACTGGACAGTTACATGCAAAAGAATTAAAATGGACCACTTTCTTATACCGTTCATACAAATAAATTCCAAATGGATTAAAAACCTAAAAGTGAGACCTAAAAAAAAAAAAAAAAAAAAAAAAAAAAAAAAATCCTAGAAGAGAGCACAGGCAGTAATTGCTCTGACATCACCCATAGTGACATTTTTCTAGATATGTCTGCTGAAGCAAGGGAAATAAAAGCAAAAATAAACTATTGGGACTACATCAAAATAAAAAGCTTCTGCACAGTGAAGGAAACAATCATCAAAACTAAATAAAAGTCAACCTACTGAATGGGAGAAATATTTGCAAATGACATATCCAGTAAAGGGTTAGTATCCAAAATACATAAAGAACTAATACAATTCAAATCCCCAAACCCAAATAATCCAATTAAAAAATGGGAAGAAGACATGAACAGACATTTCTCCAAAGAAGACAAACAGATGGCCAACAGACATATGAAAAGATGCCTAGAAGTTTCTCAGGGGCAGGGATTGTATTTCTTATTCCTTATGTACCCAACACAACTCTTAGCTCAGAGCTTTATACATTACAGATGATCCACATATGCTTGGTATACCAAGTTGAATTAATAAGTATTTTTTCAGGCTTTTTGGGGATAGAAGGTATAAGCTGTAGTTCCTACCCTCAGGAACAGTAACAGGTACTTAAAATGCTTTCTACAGGTAATTCATAAGGTGAGACTTCTACATTGTTCTCAAGTATAGATATGGGAAGGGAAGTATTAGTATTCCAGTGAAATACTAAGTTAGAACAAAATAAATGCAGGAAAGGAGGGAGGGAGGAATATTAGCTAAGAAAGTATTACTCAAAATGTGCCAAATTAACTCAGCAGCCCTGGGCTGATTGTGGTTTTGTTTTCTCTCAATTTATTCCCCAACTCCTCTCGAATGAGGGGTCATTTGGTATTCTCACTCTTCTGTGTCTACTCAGCACTGAAACCTGAAGAGACAAAGGTCTATGACTGAGAACAGAGTAAGGAACAAGGCACACAAGGGGCATAGTTTTGATAGTGCCATAGGTAAGTTATAGTATCCCACTGATTCCTCTGGATCACCAAATAGTATGTCAGCAAAAGCAAGAGTCATCACAGCCTTTCTCAACCAGGATTCTGCAAGGGAATTGAACCCTAAAACTCTGAGGCTGTACTGCATGTAATGAGTAAGAACCCTCCATTGCATGTGAAATGGCACCAGTTATGTGCACTTAGGAGAAATGAGAATAAACTTCAGGGTTCTATACTCCCAATGTGGGAGCCAGTTTAGAGTAAATGAACCTGAGAGTAAACAGCACTACTGTATCGGGCCCTATTGAAACAACAGGGAACAGTGTTTAATCATTCTTGGATGATTTCCTTCTGAATCAGGGTTTCAACACTCTAGGCTGAGTAACTGGCCTAGAAACTCGTCCTACCTAATGCAATGGCTTATAAATCATCTGTTTGTGAAGTACATGTACATATTCTACCTACTCTGACTCTACCAAATAAAACACAAATTACCGAGGCAAAAGGCAAACATATACGGCTTACTGGTTTTTTTCTGAAATATCAATGGTGATTTTCTAAATTCTGCAATCCTAAGAATATCTGTTCTAGAAACAGTATTACTGAGAAAAATATTAAATTGCTTTACAATATTTTATAATAAAGTAATTTCAATTTCAAAGACTAACCCATACTCAGTTTACTGTATTGAGAAGAGACAAGGGGTCATTTTTAGAAGACAACTCTATTTCTCAGAGAGAAGGAAGTTTCTCACGTATGAATTTGTTCCATTTCCAGCCCGCCTACCTCAGTACATAGGACTGCATGCCACACCAGCTGACAGTCCACTGAGCTTCTTACCCACCCTCAACTTCCCACCTAACCCGGGCACCCAGGACACCCACTGCCTACAGGTCTTTCTTTTGCAATGACTACTGCCTATCCTACATCTATCTGTTCACTCTCCAAACACCAGCTTTCACATGTAGACTAGCAAACTAGCATACTCTGAAAGTTCAGAGCAGTCTCCTTTCAGCTGGTAACCTGCTTTGCGCTCTTTCCTGCCAACCTTCTAGAAAGTATGGGCTTCGCTTATTTCCATTTATTCACCTCTTATTTGCTTTTGTGATAATTTAGAAGTTTTTGGAAACAATCTCAAATTTATTAAAAGTTCTAAATACAGTACAAAGCATGTTTTTTTCCTGAATCATTTGGGAATAAGTTTGTACAAACAAGGACTTTCTCTTACATAACTGCTATACAACCATCAAAGGGAGGAAACAAACACCTAATTCTCAGACCCCACTCATGCTTCACCCATTGTTCCAGTCATGTCCTTTGTAGTAAAAGGAGATAATTCAGAATCATGTATTGCATTGAGTTGTCATGTCTCTTTAATCCTCTACAATCTGGAAGGGTTTCTCAGCCTGTCTTTGACTTTCATGACCTTAACATTTTCGAAGGATACAGGCCAGTAATTTTGTAGTGCACAAACCTTCAATTTGGGTTTGTCTGATATTTTGTCATGATGAGATCCAGCCTATGTATCACTGGTAAGAATAACACAAAATTGATGCTATGTTCTTTTAAATAGTTGGTACAATATTTCAATTTGTCCCATTACTAATGATGTTCACTTACTACTTGATTAAGGTGATGTCTGCCAGGCTTCTCAGCTATTTCCTTCTGAAATTTAAAAAAATATTGTCGGGTAGATACTTTCAAACTATGTAAATATCCTATTCCTTATCAAATTTTTAAAAAAGATTTTATTTATTTGTCAGAGAGAGAGATAGCGAGAGCAGGAACACAAGCAGGGGGAGTGGGACAGGGAGAAGCAGGCTTCCCGCTGAGCAGGGAGCCTGATGTGGGGCTTGATCCCAGGACCCTGGGATCATGACCTGAGCCGAAGGCAGATGCTTAACGACTGAACCATCCAGGCGCCCCCCTTGTCAAATTTTTAATTCATTCATTTTTATATATGAGTGTGGACTCATGGATTCTTATACTATGGGCTATAATCCATAACTATTATTTATTTTCATGTTCAAATTGTCCCAGATTTTGCTAGTATCAGTCCCTTGCAAGCTAGCTCCTGTATCCTTTTGATGTCTCCATTGTTCTCTGAGAATGTTCTTACTTTCTGACATAATGAAATGTAATGTTCAAAGCTCATCTTATATTTTCTCTCATCCAAAACTGTAATCAGCGATTTCACCAAGGAGCCCTGGTTTCTTTCAGATATTTAAAAGCTAATATCTGCGTGCTAAATGTGCTCATTGCTACCAGAGTATCACTGCCTCAGGACCTCTTAGTAGACAGAGCTAGGGAATACACACACACACACACACACACACACACTCTCTCTCTCTCTCTCTCTCTCACACACACACACACAGTAATACACATTTACTTCTGTTTATTCATCCATTCATCTATTTTGAAAACTATGAGTTGACACCACCATGGGGTTCATTCCAGTTTTCTCCTTTTCTACATTTTGTTAACTCACAGGTACCTCAAACTCACCACGTCTAAAACCAAATATAATTTTTCTAGTTTTCTCCAAATCTGTTCACCCTCCTAAATTTCTCATCTCATTTAATCACACCATGTATTTTGTTGCCCAAACCTTAGAATCCTTCTAGATTCTTCCTTTCCCTCCACCTTCCACATCCATTCATGGAGTCCCACCTTTTCCACTTCTCAACTATTTCCAGATGTGCACCATCTTTTTATCCATTAACAGACGAGTTAGACTTCTTGCTTTTCACACAGGCATTTACAGTTACTTCCTCTTCTCTTCAGAAACTTCCAGTGTATGACATGTATCACATGTAGAGAAAAATCTGAAGACTTTGCTATAGAAAACTAGAACAAAGTTCCAGATCTTCTCGTGACCAGAACACTGACCCTATTCCTCCTATCTTCATTTACAATGTATGAAAAGCCACACTGGCCTCCCTGCTGTTTTGTAAACAAGCCAAGCATGCCCATGCCTTGCAGCCTTTTGCACTCACCCTCTCTGCCTGGGATACTCTTCCCCCAAACACTTGCAAGGTTTGTTCTCTCACCTCCTTTGGAATTTTTCTCGAATATTATCTTCTCAGTGAGGCTTTCCTTGATCCTTAGGTAAAAAGAGTAACCACTCAACATTCACTATCCCCTTATCCAACTTTATTTAAAGCCATAACCACTATTACTTTCTTATACTGTATCCCTTTGTCTGCTGTCAGTCTTCCCCAATATTCCATTAATTCCATTAGCACATAGATTTTGGTTTGTTTGTTTTAAAGATCTTATTTATTTGACAGAGACAGAGTGCATGCGTGTGCACAATAGGCAGAGGGGCAGGCAGAGGGAGAGGAAGAGGCAGGCTCCCCACCCAGCAGAGAGCATGACGTGGGGCTGGATCCCAGGATCCCGGGGTCATGACCTGAGCCAAAGGCAGATGCTTAACTGACTGAGCCACCCAGGTGCCCCAGCACATAGATTTTGTGGGTTTTTTTTTTTTTTTGGTCTTATTTATTGTTGTATCCCTAACACCCAAAACAATGTGTGACACATGATAAATATTTGGCGAATGAATTGTTTCCTCATGGTCTTTAGTTACAAGTAGATTAATATTCTATCATGTAGTATGTCATAATTAAATAATTCTCCTTATACTGGATATTTAGGTTGCTTCTTCCCCTCCCCCCCGCCATTATAAGGCACTGCTACCACGAAGAACAGTGTGTGTGTGTGTGTGTGTGTGTGTGTGTGTGTGTGTGTGTGAATTTTTCTGTTTTTCATCAGTTAAATTTCTAGGGATTACTGGGTCAAAGAGTATATCTTTATTGCTATATGTTACGTACTGCTCTCCAAAATAGTTGTAATGCTTAAAAATTCCAATAGCAATAACTGTGCATAAAGAGTCCTATAATTTTTCTAAATAATATATATAATTCAAAATTTTAAAGTATTACAGAAATATGTGACATGAAGTTTCCCTCCCCTTCTTGTCCTCCATTCTCCTAGTTCCCATATGCTTATACAGATATTCTCTGTAATTTGTATTTTACATATCCTTCCTCAGTTTCTCTCTCTCTCCCTCTATCTCCCTCTTCCTCCCTCCCCACCCCATGTATATATATTCTCCAAGGAATATAGCACATTTCAAATCTGCTCCTTGTTTTTTGCATATAACCAATGTCATAAATTTTTCTTTCTTTTTTTTTAGGGAGGGGGAAGGGCCAGAGGGAGAGAGAGGATCCCAAGCAGGCTCCACGTCTAGCACAGAGCCCAATGCGGGGCTCAATCCCACAACTCTGAGATTATGACCTGAGCTGAAATCAAGAATCAGATACTTAACCAACTGAGCCACACAGCGCCCCAATGTCATAATTTTTTTCTATATCAGTTCATAGAATGCTTCCTCATTCTTCTTTTTGTAACTGCATAGATAGCTGTATGGCATTCTATTATATGGATGTACTATAATTTAATTTTAATCCTCTAATGATGACCATTTAGGCTGTTTCCATGCTTACTATCCCAAACAATGAGGCAAAGAATAACCCTGTACTTCATATGTATGTAAGTGTGCCTGTAGGATAAATTCCAAGAGGTGGAAGTGCTGGGTCAAAGAGTTAATGCACTTAAAATTTACACTCCTGCACACATGCACAGCCCCCCCCCCATATTTACATATGCATACTAACAAAGCCATCTCTATGGGGGTAGTAACAATTTATTCTCCCTCCACCAATGTGAGAGGGTGCTTGTTTCCCCTTAGCCTCACCAAACAAATGTTACTAAAGTTTTGGATTTCTGCAAATTTGATAATAGTGTTTTTAAAATTTGCCTTTCTGCATTATGACACATTGAGTATCTTTCTATATGCTTCTTTTTATCTATGAATTGTGTGTTCATATCCTTTGCTCATTTTTATTTTGGGTTATTGACTTTTCTCTAATTTTTTCTGTGGGCACTTTCCATATTAGAGAGATGGGCTTTGTAGTATGGATTGCAAATATATATTCCCAGTTTGCTCTACTTTTGACTTTACTGTGCAGATTTAATAGAATTTATTAATATTTTCTTTTGGAGCTTTTGGATGTTAACTGACAGTTAGAAAAAACTTCCACTTCAAGATAATTCTCCCATGATTTCCTCTAGAATTGTTTTAGCTTTTATGTTTAAATCTTTGATCCATTTGGAATTTATCCTGGTGTGGGATAAGGGATACAGATCCAATTTTTTTTTTTTCCAGATGGCTCATCTGTTGTCCTTGCACAATTTACTGAAATGGTTAATTTTTTCCCACTTTTCTGAAATATGTGTATTATTTACAAAATTTCTATGCATCTGGGACTGTCTTTTCTGTTCCACTGGTTTATCTATTACATTATGGGAGGAAAATCCTTTAATTTAAAAAAAAATGGCTTTCATTAAATGAACAAAGGAAAAAAAATACAAACCAAAAAACAGACTCTTAACTATAGAGAACAAACTGATGGTTACCAGAGAGGAGGTGGGAGTGGGGAAAATAGATGAAGGGGATTAAGAGTACACTTATCTTGATGAGTAAGATATGAAATTGTTAAATCATGATACTGTACATCTGAAACAAACATGTTAAGTATAGTGGAATTAAAAAATTTAAAAAAGAAGTGGCTTTCATCAATTTCTGCTTCTAGTAGCTAGATGTTATTTATCTTACAGCGTTTTTGTGAAAAATAAAGGAAATAACTCCTGCCTGGGCCCAGTGTCTGACTCTCATGTCCTAATCTCTCTTCCACTGCAAGTTCATATCAAATTTGATTTTTCCAGCTCAGTGTTTAATGGGACTTCCATCTTAACAAAGCCATACTGGAACTCTAGGCTCCCATTGCTAAATCTCCCAAGTCCCCTCCGTCTTAGTAACCGACAACCACCAAACCAATAACCTCATACTCATCCTCCCTTCCCCCTCCACTACCCCACACCCAATCATCAGCAAGTAACATGCACTCCATCTTTAAAACAGACCCCAACCTTTCAGCTTTTAACACTTCCTCACTAGCACTCTGGTCCAGCCATCAGTCTCATCTGTCTGGATTGCTGACACAGCCTCCTCATTTGTTTCCTGTAGTCTTGTGCCTCCATATTCCATTTCATCTAGCGCAGCCAAAGCAATCTTTTCAAAGTACGGATCAGATCACATCCATCCCATGTTTAAAAGCTTAAAGGCTCCCCATCACACTTGGTATGAAGCCGCCTGCCTCTCCTCTGTGCTCATCTTCTGTGATGGCCCCTGGGTTCACTAAGCCCCAGCCCCACTAGCTTCCCTCCTGCTCCTTGAACGTACCAACTTCATCCTTTTCTCTGTAATAGTTGATCTCTTTGACTGGAAAGTGTGTCTCTCAGAGCTTTTTACCACAGGCTCCACCTCTTCATTCAGGTCCTTACCTCAAAGGGCTCCTTCCTAGGCTTTCTCTTACTAGTTATTCCAAATGACTTTGATGCCCCACCCAGGTTATTCCGTATCACAACATTATTTCCCATAATGACAACAATGCCTTTTGAGCACCTAATTAACGAGAGAGAGAGTTGACTTCGTCCTCCATTCAGATTTATGCTGTGCTTGGTTGGGTCCTATCTCACCCTCCTTGCCAGGTGTGCAGGTTTAAGGGGGTGGCTGGGGAGGTCAACAGTGGAGGGTGCAATCCTCAGGGAACTTCCTCATTGGTAACCCCCCCAGTACTGGCTTGGCCATGTGACTAGGTTTGGTGTGAGTGGGAGTCATTGATAAGGACGAGCCACCAGCACTCTGCCCTCAGTGCAGCCAAGACAGACTGAGGGTGGAACCCACAGGTTTCAGAAATGAGAACACCACACCCTAAGCCTCTGTTGACACTGTGCTTAGAGTTTAAATAGTGCAATTAAAAAGTGCTACATGTCACTATGATGAATGACCTAAAAAAGTTTATATACTTGAATAAAACATATCATGGAAAAAACCCGACCTTTAATAAATTGATAGGATGTGTTGGGTATTGCTCTCCAAGGTCACAGTAGTATATAGCTGAATTAATATTTCATTTGGGGCAGGAAGAAAAGTCTTTCCATTTTAAATAACACTGTTCAAAGTTTTTTCATGGCAAATGCTTTTTTTTTGGTATATAATATATAGGAAATATTTCATTAACTATTGAATTGCAGCTTTTTGTAAATTAGAAGATCACAGTTATAAAAGTATAGAGAAGAACACCACCGGATGCAGAACTGAAAATAAAAAGTATTTTATCTACTAATCATCTAAATATTAGTATTTTCCATCAGAAATAAGTAGATGTGGGCTAATTTGGCTTAAAATAACTTCAACTTAAAAAAAAATTCCATAGTTTGTATATGTAAAATCCACATTTTAAGGCTTTTGTAAACCTCAGCAGCTATCTATCCATCAGATATTGGCTAAGAAAACCAATACGCTAGCAAGGGCTGTCACTGCAGTAAAACAAAGTAGAATAAATAAGTGTATTCTAGATTCAGTCAGTACACAAGATTCAATATGCCAGAACCTTCACATATGAATGAGATCCATTCCAAGAACTTGATAATTTCCCACATTTACAAAGATTGAGAATATCTGTACACATTTTTGCCTTCTACCAAATCACGTTTTTGTTGAATTTTCCGTGAACAGACACATAATTCAAAACTGCTTTTTTCAACCTTCACTGAAGTTTCCTCTCTTACTGATGATCTTTTTTAAAATAAGAAAAACATGAACACTTTATAAGAGTTACTGTTTATTAGAGGTCTCAGAGAAAAAGACGCAGTGCTGGTGCAGGTCACTCGCTTGGCTGCATATAGCAAGCCTAAGGCAATTTCTTACTCTGACAAAGTCACCACCATTTACTACGTGCCTTGCATGGACTACAGGGCCATTCTCAGCCAAAGCTATGAATGCTAATCATTGCATGCAAGGGGCCACTCTAATATGTGCAGATACCACTTAGCCCAGAACACCACACCAAGGCCTGTCACTGCCACACAGACCTGCCATTGCTTCTAGGCCCCAGCAGTCTGTGGCTAGGTCAGATCAGATCTCCCAAAAGTGCTGGTTTCCTTTCCTCTGCCCAGTATGTCCTCTGACAAATATTGCAGTTTACTTCACCACTGAACAAGAAGTCATTTTGGGTATTTGTTAACTTCTAACCTAGCTTTTCCATGTGTTGGGTTGGGTAAAGTTGAGACAGTCAGCAAGGCTTCTGTGTGTGGCCTAGTTCCTGGACTTCATTTGGTCCATCCTCTCTTGAGGGTTTGTCCTTATCACCTTAGAGGCCAAATAAGGAAAAGCAGCTTTTAACGACATGCATCCATTTGTGCTTGCTTTATTACCACCACTTTTTACTTAAAAGTTTCAAGAACTCGCAAGCCCTTAGTACTATTATGCTTAAGCACTTACTTTTAATAACCTCACCATCATTGAACACTTATTTGTAATGGTCATACTCTTTAAAAATGTCTCATCTTGGGGTACCTGGGTGGTTCAGTCAGTTAAGCGTCTGACTGTTGATTTCGGCTCAGGTCATGATCTCAGGGACATGGGATTGAGCCCCACATCTAGCTCCGTGCTCAGCGGGGAGTCTGCTTCTCTCTCTCTCTCCCCCCACCCAACCCTGGCCACCCCCCAACTCACAACCTTCTCTGTCTCTAAAATAAATAAATAAATCTTTAAAAAAAAGTCTCATCTAAAGAAGGCACTCAAGTAAATCTGTTGAATTGAATCTTGCTTCAGAGATAAAGCAGAAAATGAACCTAAGACAAACATTATAGAAATAAAAAATATTCAGAAATAACATAAGTGTTGCAGAGAGAAAAAGTCAGGATTGATTAGTTTTACTTATCTCATTTCTTAATTTATAGAGTATTTGCACTAAGATTTGCTTACTTAAAAAATTTTTAAATTGTACCTCAACTGTGCATAACTATTTTCAGCATCTACTAATTAAATTTCCCTTTTAAATCACAGCTCAATAGTTGTAGTCTATACTATAAGATTTTATAGTTTTAATACTTTTTTTTTTTTAGATTTTATTTATTTGACAGAGAGAGAGAGCACAAGCAGGGGGAGTGGCAGGCAGAGGGAGAAGGAGAAGCAGGCTCCCCGCTGAGCAGAGAGCCTGATGTGGGGCTCGATCCCAGAACCCTGGGATCATGACCGGAGCTAAAGGCAGACGCTTAACCGACTGAGCCACCCAGGCGCCCCTACAGTTTTTTTTTTTTTTTAAAGATTTTATTTATTTATTTGAGAGAGAAAGAATGAGACAGAGAGAAAGCATGAGAGGAGGGAGGGTCAGAGGGAGAAACAGACTCCCTGCTGAGCAGGGAGCCTGATGCGGGACTCTATCCTGGGACTCCAGGATCACGACCTGAGCCAAAGGCAGTCGCTTAACCAACTGAGCCACCCAGGTGCCCGCCCCTATAGTTTTAATACTTATTATCAAGTAATGTATCCAGTAATTTTGGAACTTTGAATTCTTTTTTTTTTTTAAGATTTATTTATTTCAGAGAGAGAGAGAGCACGCACAAATAGGAAGGGCAGAGGGAGAGAGAGAGAGAATCTTAAGCAGACTCTGCTCTAAAGTGCAGAGCCCAATACGGTGCTCAGTTTCATGCCCTTGAGATCACAACCTGAGCAGAAACCAAAAGTTGGATGCTCAACCAACTGCGCCACCCAGGCTCCCAAGGACTTTGAATTCTTTTAAAAAAACAGAACATTAAGGTAAATGATAGAAATATATTCTGCATTCCATAGCTACTGGCATTCTAAAATGAAATTTTAGGACTGTGGGTCTTTGCTATTTTCCTCTACTTCCTTCCTACATTTTTACTTCTCTCTTCCTAGTGAGTTCTTTCTAACTTTTTTGGTGGATATGAATGATTCCAATTGCCCTCTATGGGCCTCCCTAAATTCCAGAGACTGGGAAGCAAATGCTACACGTCTGGGGTTCTCTTTGGCTAAAATCCCTGATGTGACTTAGGGCCTGTCAATTCAAAGTCAGAAGTGATACCAAGGCAGAGCGCTTGATTTTTGCTACTTCTGCTAGCAAGCATAATAGTGACAAAGATCTCAGGATTTGGCGAATTGCTTTGAAGGGTTAAAAGGCAAGAATGAGGCTTCTAGTTTGTTGATTCAGCTTGTAGCCCACAGTGTGACTCTAGAGTGGGAAGTAGTAATGACAGCTTTCTGATCATGCAGCCCCCTACTGTTAGCTATGGCTCAGGAGTTGGTGGAGAACTGAAGCACCAGACCTCTGGTTGTAGAAGAGAGAGCAGCTCCCACGGTGGCCTGCCTCTTCAGTGCTGCTTTGATAGTCTTTCTTAAAAGTTCAGCA
Organism: Phoca vitulina; assembly: GCF_004348235.1. Lineage (NCBI taxonomy): Eukaryota > Metazoa > Chordata > Mammalia > Carnivora > Phocidae > Phoca > Phoca vitulina. The sequence goes on along the minus strand of NW_022589728.1, from coordinate 598,814 downwards.
CAGAATCTGTTTCTTTAGTTTTCCCAATGATTCTATAAGCATCCTGAATCCTTTAATAAATCTCTTTCTGCTTAAGTTGGGTAGAGTAGACTTTTTTCTCAATGAGCCTGATTTCCTTTGATATGCAGATTCTAATCAGAAGTGGAATTGTGGGGTAAGGGAACTGTATATACTCTTCTCTGGGTAAATTAACAACAACTAAAAAGGCAAAAACAAAATCAGAAACAAAATTAATTTGGTGTTCACTTTTGTAGAAATACTGTATCTTCCTGAGGTAGGTCTGAAATCAGAAGCAGAGACCTAATTACATTTTTGGACTTGGGGGGGCGCCTGTGTGGCTCAGTTGGTTAAGCCTCGGCCTTCGGCTCAGGTCATGATCCCAGGGTCCTGGGATGGAGGCCCACACGGGCACCACCGGGCTGCCTGCTCAGCAGGAAGCCTGCTTCTCCCTCTCCCACTCCCCCTGCTTGTGCTCCCTCTCTCGCTGTGTCTCTCTCTGTTAAATAAATAAATAAAATCTTAAAAAAAATTTTTTTTTTGGACCTGGGTCTCTTACTAAATATAATTGTTGTGATGACTTCTGCAAGAAAACATTGTATGTGTCAACAACTACAGAATTTCTACATGGGAATCCATCCTGAGAAAATGCCAAAATGAGTGACACGGCAAAGGAAGAGTACACTCAGATTAATTTTTATATTTCTTTCTATTTATTGCTTAGCACAATTTTCATTAAACAATCACAATTAAAATACTCTTCAGCTAAGGATCCCAAGTTTCTTACGCTAAAAATGCTCTTACTATTTGACAGCCAGTAGTTAAAATACCTAGTTCCTACCTGGCCAAACATTATATATATTTTTTATTAAAGATTTATTTATTTATTTGAGAGAGACAGAGAGAGAGAGCGCATGAGCGGGAGGTGCAGTGGTAGAGGGAGAGAGAATTCCAAGCAGACTCTGTGCTAAGCGCAGAGCCTGATGAGGGGGCTCAATCTCACGACCCTGAGATCAGGACCTGAGCCGAAACCAAGAGTTGGATGCTCAACTGATTGCGCCACCCAGGTGCCCCTGCCCAAACAGTATTTTAAGAAGTATTTGAGAATGCACACTCTTTCAATACCATAGCCACAGATCATAGAAACTATAGCATCTAGGCACCAGAGGCTCATAAAATGAATGGTAAGCCATTCAAGGGAGCCTTATGTCAAATAGGGACTATTCATGCAGATGATATCCTGAAATGATTTAGAGTATGTGATAATGCTGTCATGTAAAGAAGCCCAGCAGAGGACATAAAAGAGGAGAGAGGCCCACTCAGGGATCTGGAATGGCACAGAGTCACTGAGGCTCACAGACAGAAGTTCTTATATAAGCTCCTTCAGAAATGCTTCATGATGATAGTAAATCATAAAAGTGTCATTGTGTCACCACAGTATCACCATTGGTTGTGGTGATACTGAAAACTATCTGAGAAACAAGAATGAAATAGTAAATGAGTACAATAATTTTAAAAAGCTCTATCTATAGAACAATTTTGAGAGAAGGATCTTTTCCCTGGGCTACTGACAATCCCTCCAGGTGGTGAGAGTTACATATCAAACATTCCAAAACAGAGCATTCTTACTTTTAAAACTTCTATCTGGCCATGATTACTGAAGTTAGTATAACTTCTATAATGTTTTAAAGTGAAAGTGTATTTTAAGTCATTCTTCAACAAAAAGAACCTGAGCTCCTCGGAGAAATGGTTGATTCTTGGACTGCGGCAGGAAATATACAAAATAAGCTTGGAGTATCCTGTAGCGCTAGAAAAGAAAAGAAGTGCTCAAAACAAAACAAAACAAAACTGAAAACCCACAAGGATGGGAGTATGGCTAAGAAACAAGGGAGTTGATTGAAAGAGCTTCAGTGGCAAAAGCTGGAAGTTTGAGCAACAAAATAAATACAATAGTATTGAATTATCACCCAAAGTATAAAATAAATATTCACAAGTCCATACTGATATAAATAATTGAGTAAATGAGTGGGGGAGAAGAATTCCAAATAATTATTCCACCATCATGAAGGGGGATCCCAGAATTCACCCCTCCTTAGGTGTGGGTTATACCTAGTGACTTCCTTCCAAAGACTTCAGGATGGAAAGGGGGTAAAAGTATAACTTTATAGTGGAGAAACCTGACAAGAACTACCTCAGCAAAATGATCAAGGCCAATATCAACAATGATAAGTCATGTCAACATGTATATATCTTTGATATGATGTGATGAAAACATCACTTTACCTCTGTGATCTTCCTCCCAAGAACCTATAGCCTCAGTCTAATCATGAGTAATAAATCAGATAAATTTCCATTAAGGGAATTCTACAAAATACTTGACCAGTGCTCCTCAAAACTGTCAAAGTCATCAAAAAACAAGGGAAGTCTAAGAAACCGTCACAACCAAGAGGAGCCTAAGGAGAATGATTACTAAATGTAATGTACTATTCTGGATGGGATCCTGGAACAGAATAAAAACAATAGGTAAAAATCTAAAAAAAATGTGAAAAAATTAAGTACTTCAGTTAATTAAAAAACATCACATTGACATACTTTCAAAAAGCAGTACAGATCTGTATCAGACATTATAATAGCCTATGTAGACAATGATAAATGTCTACATAGATTCTAGGACCCCCTGCCCTAAAGCTGAGGCCCCTGGTAGAGATTTGGTGATCAGTACACTGGGAAGGGATAATTCTCTATTCCAGTTTTATTGAGATATAATTGATGTATAACACTATATTAAAGGGTACAGCATACACTTTTCTTGACTAGCGTGACTATTTTATTATTTTGTCACTAGTACATGTTTCCAAATTGCTACAATTTCAGATTTAATCTTATTTCTTAGTATAGCATTCACCAATTCCTTAGGAAGTGTTTCTGAGTAAATTTCTCTACACATAGGGAAATAGTTCCCTTTGTGGGTGGGTTCTCTTGCCCAAGGCTACACAGAAAGCCAGCAAGTATGTCTGTCCGATTTTTACCCACTGGGAAGTAGGTGAGCATGCCGACTTCCTATTACCTCCCAGAGGTCAGAGGCAGCTTGGCACCAAACAGCTGCTTCTTAGGGTAATCTGTTTTTATATTTGATGCTTGGTTATAGTTCTTTCACAGTTCTTTTAACTGATAACAGAGCAAACCTCAGGGTCCCATTCTCAACTAAAGTGTTACCTGATGATATATATGCTTTCTGGGTCAAGGTGTTTAATTAAGAGTTATAGTCAGAAATACAAGAGATTCACTGGAAACTTTAGTTATCCCCATGGATGGTAAAAATTTTCTTCCAGCTGTTTAATACTCCATTATTCCATTTCTGTGGGGCTGACAAACTGGAAAGCAAAAAACAGAAGCAGTGATCTTGTTGACAAATGTTTTGTGAAAGGTAAGTCAATGAGTGCTGCACAGGCTAGGTGGTACCTGGACAGGTCCTGGGCCAGGTGAGAGCAGTTCCCTGGTGCCTGTCACGCCTGGGCCGGGCAGTCAGGTTATCCTCTGGCTCAGGCTGGAGCATGATGCTCAAGGAGAAATAGTGACTTTAATGAACATCTTTGCTGATTTTAGGGTATATAAAGAGTGCAGGTTTTCCTTTGGAGGGACACCGTGAGTCAGAATATGAAGTCTTCTCTCTCACTTTTATATCTGAAAAAATTCTTTTTTCTTTGTTTTTAAAAGCTGCATCTGGGATCCAGATGAGAATCTAGACTAGACTTGAGATTATTTTTTTTATTAACATATAATGTATTATTTGTTTCAGGGGTCCAGGTCTGTGATTCAACAGTCTTAAACAATTCACAGTGCTCACCATAGCACATACCCTCCCCAGTGTCCATCACCCAGCCACCCCATTCCTCCCACCCTCCTCCACTCCAGCAACCCTCAGTTTGTTTCCTGAGATTAAGAGTCTCTTATGGTTTGTCTCCCTTTCTGGTTTCGTCTTGTTTCATTTTTCCCTCCCTTCCTCTATGATCCTCTGTCTTGTTTCTCAAATTCCTCATATCAGTGAGATCATATGATACTTGTCTTTCTCTGACTGACTTATTTCGCTTAGCATAACACCCTCTAGTTTCATCCACATCGTCGCAAATGGCAAGATTTCATTTTTTGATGGCTGCATAATATTCCATTGTATACCACATCTTCTTTATCCATTCATCTGTTGATGGACATCTAGGCTCTTTCCATAGTTTGGCTATTGTGGACACTGCTGCTATAAACATTGGGGTGCATGTGCCCCTTCAGATCATTACATTTGTATTTTTGGGGTAAATACCCAGTAGTGCAATTGCTGGGTCGTAGGGTAGCTCTATTTTCAACTTTTTTTTTTTTAAAGATTTTATTTATTTATTTGACACAGGGAGAGAGACAGCTAGAGAGGAACACAAGCAGGGGGAGCAGAAGAGGGAGAAGCAGGCTCCTGGCTGAGCAGGGAGCCTGATGCGGGGCTCGATCCCAGGACCCTGGGATCATGACCTGAGCCGAAGGCAGATGCCTAACGACTGAGCCACCCAGACGCCCCTATTTTCAACTTTTTGAGGAACCTCCATACTGTTTTCCAGAGTGGCTGCACCAGCTTGCATTCCAACCAACAGTGTAGGAGGGTCCCGTTCCCCTTTCTCCACATCCTCACCAACATCTGTCGTTTCCTGACTTGTTAATTTTAGCCATTCTGACTGGTGTGAGGTGGTATCTCACTGAGGTTTTGATTTGGATTTCCCTGATGCCGAGCGATGTTGAGCACTTTTTCATGTGTCTGTTGGCCATTGGATGTCTTCTTTGGAAAAATGTCTGTTCATGTCTTCTGCCCATTTCTTGATTGGATTATTTGTTCTTTGGGTGTTGAGTTTGATAAGTTCTTTATAGATTTTGGATACTAGCCCTTTCTCTGATATGTCATTTGCAAATATCTTCTCCCATTCTGTCGGTTGTCTTTTGGTTTTGTTGACTGTTTCTTTTGCTGTGCAAAAGCTTTTTATCTTGATGGAGTCCCAATAGTTCATTTTTGCCCTTGCTTCCCTTGCCTTTGGCGATGTTTCTAGGAAGAAGTTGCTGTGGCTGAGGTTGAAGAGGTTGCTGCCTGTGTTCTCCTCCAGGATTTTGATGGATTCCTGTCTCACATTTAGGTCTTTCATCCATTTTGATAGACTTGAGATTATTTTTAACTTACGTTCACTATGCTTTTTTCAAGTCATACTATTGCCATGTACTCTGAATGAATATGCCTCATACAATATTAAGTGATAGCAATGATGAATGCAATTAGTAAAAAGCACTCTCTGTCTCCTTCCCTCTCTCTTCAACCACACTTAGTGAATGTCTGCCCTGCACTAGGCCCTGGTTCCTATGCTAGGGATGCAAACCTCCATGAAACAAATTTCTTATACTGATGAAGTCTGCAGTCCTGTGGGATCTACAGAAAGATGAAGTCAGATTTTATTTTGAAGTAGCTCATGAGATATGCCCAAAGTAGGGAAAAGTAAGAAATACTCCAAATCCAAAACTTTTAGTTTAAAATTCAATGCATAGACACCAATCAGAATGGCTAAATAAAAACATACTGAAAAAAAACCAAAAAACAAAAAACTGAGAACACCAAATACTGTTGAGGATGCAGAGAAACTGAGTCACTCATAGATCGCTGGTGGGATTGTAAACTGGTCCTGCCACTCTGGAAACAATCTGGCAGTTTCTTATTAAATTAAACATGTAACTATCCTATGACTGAACAATTGCACTTTTGGGCTTTTATACCAGAGAAATGAAAACTCAGGTTCACACAGAAACCTGTACATGAATGTTCATAGTAGCTTTATTCATACTAGTCAAAAACTAGAATCAGTCTAGCTGTCCTCCAACACTGAAATGTTAAGTCAAACTGTGGTAGATCTATACCATGGAGCACTACTTGGCAAAAAACAACAAAAAACAAATCATTGATGCTTGCAGCAACTTAGAATTATGCTGAGTGAAAAAAAGCCAATCCCCAAAAATTATGTACTGTATCTTCATACAGTATTTATATAATATTCTTGAAAAGAGAAAATTAGAGAAATGGAGAACAGTTTAGTGGTTGCTAGGGCCTAGAGTGGGGAGGGGGGGTGAGCGAAGTACACTGGGAGGAAGGTGGGGCAGAAGGGAAGTAGATGTGGTTATGAAAGGACAACAGGAGGGAGCACTGTAGGTGATGAAGATGTTTAGTGTCTTGATTGTGGTGGCCCATACATGAACCTATATGTGTAATAAAATTGCATAAAACTAAATACACAAATACATACAAGTTAAATGGGAAATCCAAACAAGATAGGTAGATTACATCAATGTAATATACTGGTTGTGATATTGTAGAATAGTTTCACAGAATGTTAACTATGGCTGAAACTGGGTAAAGGATACATGGGGTCTCTCCTGTATTATTTTTCACAACTACATGTAACTCTACAATTATCTCAATAAAACTTCCAATTTAAAAATGACAAAACAAGAAAATAGCACAATGTTAAAAACTTTAATGAACACATTTATAGCATTCACTACCAAAATATGCCTGTGGCCTCTGTGTCAGACAACAATTAAAATCAATTAAAATTGCTATTGGTTCCATCATAAAAACATCTACCACCTAGACACAAAAAAATAGTGAGATTCAAAGTGAGCATCTGTCCAATTAAAATCTTTTTATCACAACTTTGATTTGGTAATAAAGCAAGTTTAAGCATCTATAATACTAATGGAGATTAGAACCTGAAGATGGACATGATGGAATCTTCCCAGTCATGTTCCTCCATGGTACTATGTGAGCTACTTTCATTCACTGCTCAGGAAGATCAAGGAGATGTGTCCACGGGACCCATACCAAGGGCTACACTTTCTCTCTTCTGGGTCTGATCCAGTGGTAACATTTTAATCTTAAAATATATAAGTAACAATTCTACACAGTGGTATCTGACTAGAAGTGATTTTTCTTCCCTCTCTTTTTTTCTTCTTCACTTCATGTTTGACATCTACTTTTCCACATCTTTATGCCTGATTTGTTTTTTTAAATTATCATTTCCATGTCTAATCTTAAAAAGGAAAAACAATTTTTCTACATCTCATGCACCACAGGCAGCATGGCATGAAGGCCTTACAACAGCAGATTGGTAACACTTCTCGTTTTCATGGCCCTAACTGGTTCTGTTATCATTCCTTTCCTAAGGAAAAAGCATCTTAGTCCTTTCACTGCTACCCACACAGCTAGAAAAAGCAAGAGGTAACACTGAAATGCTCAGTAACGTTTTTTTTTTCCATCTAAAAGTCTAAACAACTTTCTGATTGAAAAGATGATTTTTAAAGCATGTGACTCTTGATCTTAGGGTTGTGAGTTCAAGCCCCATGTTGGGTGTGGAGTATACGTTAAATAAATAAATAAATAAACAAATATGTTTTAGACATCAAAAAATAGTGTTATTAATACTAATTTTCTAAACACCTGATTACAGACACTTGTTTCAACAGCTGGGTTCTTTACAAGTGGAGCTGACAGTAATTGCTCATACTTCAAATAAAAATATGACTAGTATTTCTTCTATTATCTGTACCAGTGCAGGTTTCCATTCCAGTGAATAAGAACAACCATTTTTATATGACTAGCGGTTCTAAATGATTACTGTTCTAGTGAGCTACAGGATGTGAAACAAGTTAGCTGCTACATTTATAAAATCAAGTTACTCTGTGCCCTTATTTGCTTTAAAGGCTCAGAGTCACATGGACCTGGTTTTGAGTTCTAATTTAGCCTGAGATGAGTCTTCAATCTCCTGCCCTTTCAGCAGACTCCTCTAAGCAAGGGGAACACTCACACCCACCTCTCTGAGGTGCTGGCCTTTTCCATTACTGCCGTGCAGAGTGCCACCAGCAGGTACTACGTGGATATTTTACATGCTTTTTTTCATTAGTATCTCAAAAAAAAAAACAAAGAAAAACACAAGTGCTTGGGATATCATTAGTTCCCAACAAAATTCTCTTCTTCTCCCCACTGATCCATAGTCAAATTGAAATGTTGCATAAAGACTATTACGGTTTGCTGACATTCTTTGGGCTAAGAACAAAATGTTTCATGATCTCAACTTACAAGAAGTATTATAAAAAAGACTAGAAGAGGGGCACCTGACTGGCTCATTTGGTAGAGCATGTGACTCTTGATCTTGGGGTCGTAAGTTTGAGTCCCACATTAGGTGTAGAGATTTAATAAAAAAATAAATAAATAAGAGTAGAAGATAACATACAAAATGATTATACAGGGGATGGAATTAGAACAGTTTTTCTGTTTATGCAAATTTTGAAACTTTCCATAGATGTCACTGTATTGCTTTTATTATTTAAAGTTACACTAAAAATATTAATGGACCAGGCTGTCACTGCGCGGTCATATTATTTCATGCATAAGAGGGGCTGTGAGCACAAACAGTGAAAGAGTGCAATGATGAGCAACACTTCTTGTATTTTGAGTTTTGCCAAGCCTAGCCCATGCCTGGGTACCATGTGTTAACTCTCAAATTTCAGACCAGGCAAAACTTCGCCGTTTTTTTGAAAAAGATGGGATGGTAGTTCAGCTTGGTATTTCACTATCAGTGTAGTCAACTACAGAGCAGAACATGTCAAAATTGAATTAAAATGTAAATATCTGTTATGGTATGTAATGAAAAAAGTTGTGAAAAAACATTTCCTAACCCCCGCCATTTTCCTAAAAATAGTCCATTCCAAAGGGTTTAATTCAAAATAAGTTCCATTTGGGTGTTGGGGAGGGGGATGTGTGTGTGCAGAATTCTCTTTTACATCTGTGACTCCTGCAAAAATATCTGGCAGTACATTCAGTTCTGTGTCTTAAAACCTCACAGGGCCAATTTAAAAATAATATTATAAATGCTCATGGTTATCATCACTTAACTAATCTAAAGCAATAAAACTGTTGGACCTTTAGTCTTCCCAGATCATCCTGAGGTAACGGCTGAATTCTGGCCTCTGGTCTCATTAGAAAGACTTAGTTTGTCACAGAGTAAATTTCGTCACAGAGTAAATTTCATATAAAACAAGGAGCTGTATTTCACTGCCTTTCAGAAAATAAACTACAACTATCATTGATAACTATTTTGATTCTCTGAATTTTTGGTGAATTGTGAACTCTGAAAAGTCAAAAAAGAATTATTTGTCAACTCCCCATTTCTTTTATATATGTTCTGAGCAAATAAAATCTAAATCCATTTTCCAGATACAAATTTCCTCTTTCACCATTTGCCCAATATATTTATTATGATGACTCATGAATCTAGTACTCTTCTGTGCTACTTTTTAATTTTAAAAAATGCAGTCATATTTGCGTGGTTTTAAAATTTGTGTGGTTTTAAAATTCATTAACTAATACACTAAATATGCAATATCAGGAGGTAAGACCCAAGTGATTATAAACAAATACCTACATTTTAATTTAAGAACTGTTCATAAATTGATCCTAATATAGGTTTCCCTTGAAATCTATTGTTACAACTAAGCTCAAAGCCTTAAACCAAAGACTGTGATCTTTATTCTCCCAGTGTTATAAGACCATGGGGCAATCACAGTTCAGGTCTGGAGGCTGCCCCAGGGAAGAGCAGAGACTTGGGGCTCACATTCTCCCCTCTATCAGCCAGTGCCTACAGGAGCTTCAGCAGTTCAAGAGTGGTCAGAAATTTGGGTGCCCTCACTGAGGTGTGCCTCAGTCTCTTTATGGTTCTCTCTCTTTGTATGGAGTCCCTCATTCCTCTCCTGCCTCTCCCTTCCCTGAGGATGCCTGGGGTTGGTCCCATTTTTGGTCTAATAGTCTACAGTTCTCCCTTTAAGGCCTCTAATTAATTATTTAATTAATTATTTTTTATTTATGTTCAATTAACATACAGTGTATTATTAATTTCAGAGGTAGAATTTAGTTATTCATCAGTAGCATATTAACACCCAGTGCTTATTCCATCAAGTGACCTCCTTTTTTTTTTTTTTTTAGATTTTATTTATTTAACAGAGAGAGAGAGAGAGAGCACAAGTAGGCTGAGCGGCAGACAGAGGGAGAGGGAGAAGCAGGCTCTCCGCCGAGCAGGGAGCCCAATGCGGGGCTCGATCCCAGTACCCTGGGATCATGACCTGAGCCGAAGGCAGCCGCTTAACCGACTGAGCCACCCAGGCGCCCCTCAAGTGACCTCCTTAATGCCTATCACCCAACCCTATCCCCCCATCCCCCTCCTCTCCAGCAACCCTCAGTTTGTTTCCTAGAGTTAAGAGTCTCTTATGCTGTGTCTCCCACTCTGTTTTTGTCTTATTTTTCCTTCCCTTCCCCTATGTTCATCTGTTTTGTTTCTTAAATTCCACATATAAGTGAAATCATATGATATTTGTCTTTCTCTGACTGACTTACTTTGCTTAGCATAATACCCTCTAGTTCCATCCAGGTCGTTGTAAACGGCAAGATTTCATTCTTCTTGATGGCTGAGTAATATTCCATTGTATATGTATGTGTATATGTATGTGGGTGTGTATATATATATTTATATCTTCTTTACCCACTCATGTGTCAACGGACATCTGGGCTCTTTCCATAGTTTGGCAAATGTGGACATTGCTGCTATGCACATAGGAGTGAATGTGCCCTATGTCTGTATCCTTTGGATAAATACCTAATAGTGCAATTGCTGGGTTGTAGGGTAGCTCTATTTTTAACTTTTTGAGGAACCTCCCTACTGTTTTCCAAAGTGGCTGCACCAGATTGCATTCCCACCAACAGTGTAAGAGGGTTTCCCTTTCCCCACATCCTTGCCAACATGTATTGTTTCCTGAGTGGTTAATTTTAGCCATTCTGACTGGTGTGAGGTGGTATCTCATCTCATTGTGGTTTTGATTTGTAGTTCCCTGATTAAGGCCTCCAATTTAGTATGACTGGCACTGTGTCTTCCTTCCAGTGGTTATAGCCATTTTACATTTTTTTGAGTCAACAGTGCTAATAAATGGACTTGATCTACACCCCACATGATTAAGAACCAGTCATGTTGCATTAGCTACACAGGTTGACCTAAAGAGCAGGGGGTTACAGGTCAAGTGACATTTGCTGAATAAGAAGTTAGTAATCTATTCTCTAGAACATTTAGCCCATATGCACCTCTCAAAGTTAGATATGTGAGCCAAGATGAATGTGTGGGTAACTAAGAGAAGCTACATGTCCTCAAGTTCTACTGCTCTGGAAAAGGTCAGCTGTACAAAATATCAGAAGGCAGCTCCAAATTGCCCTTGGACCAACGTAAGTATATCTATCATATGTACAATCAATAATGCTATTTCACAGCAATCTAAAGCTCCCAAAGCACTTTATACATCTCTTCAACACTATAAAACAATGTGTAAAATATATTATTCTCTCTGCTTAATAGTGAGAAAACTAAAGCTCAGAAGCAGTAACTAAGTTGCCCAGTATACTAAGACCATGTGGAGTACCAGAGCTGACACTGGAATTTAGAGACTTTCATTACAAATGCTAGATTCTTTCTCACTCCCCTTTACTGCTTTTCTCAGGATGTACATTAAACATTGCTTTCATTCATATTTTTATACTATTCACACTTACTCATCGTGTGCTTTCTATTTCCCCTGGTGTTCATTCTCTCACTTGTAAACCATAAATCCTAGTATAAAGGTTGTGATTTTTATCTTACCGTGGGGTTCATAAATTTGGTATACTATCTGTATCATTTTGTAATTCAACATATTTGAGAGACAAAGTATGCAGAGAAATCCCAACATTTCTAAATGTCACATCATTTTACCCCATGGGACAGTAGCTATTTTATCTGAAAATTAATACATTAAGCCCTGTGATTTTACACATTCTTTTCTGTATGTAGTTCAAAAATGCATAAGCATAGAGGCGCCTGGGTGGCTCAGTCGGTAAAACGTCTGCCTTCAGCTCAGGTCATGATCCCTGCGTCAGGTTCTCAGCTCAGCGAGGAGTCTGCTTCTCCTCTCCCACCCTGCTCATGCTCTCTCTTGCTGTCTCTCTCCCTCTCAAATAAATTAAAAAAAAATACATAAGCATATACTTGTACCTTCAAGTGTTATTTTGATGTGTAGGGTAGGAAGTTGAAACTGCAGTAAACAGTGGCTGAAAATTCTCTTATCCTTCAAAGGAAATACAAGATAAAAAAAAATTTACCTATTTGTATGGGTCATGGGTTGGCAAACTATGGCCTATCGGCCAAATGCTGCCTGTCACCTGTCTTTGTAAATAAAATTTTATTGGAACTCAGCCACGCCCATCTATTTACATACTAGTATCTACAGCTGCTTTCACACTACAATAGCTGAGTTGAGTAACTGTAACAGAAACTGTGATGTGGCCTACCAAGTCTAAGCTACTGTTTTTGCCAACTCCTGGTCTATATAAATGAAAAAAAAAATTAAGACTTACTGTGTGGCAGGCAATGCATCTATGTTACCTCATTTAATTCCCTAAACCATCCTGTGAGGTGGGTGACAGTTGAGTACCTATCACCGTACTAACACATGTAATTACTAAATCTCCAATACTGTCATACTCTATTCTGGGGAAAACAAAAGTGGAAGGGGGAAAGGGGAAGAATCAAGGACAATTTTTTCTTAGGATACCTACCCAGGCTGGGATCCTATGAGAGATGGCTGTATCTCTTCAAATAGCTGCTCTATTAAAGAAATAATCTTAGCCCTCATATTTTCATGACTTAATCATTTAGCACTTTTCAAAGGCCTAAGTTCACTTTTGCAAATAAATTAAGTTGAAAAGGGGATATATTTTCTAATTTCTGATGAGACTGATACAGGAAGTAGCTGAGGCTTACAGATTCTTGGCCAGATCAGAATACTGGCTAAATTGGTTTATTCTTTAATCTCCAAACAAGCTACACAAGAATCCAATAAACTGTTCAAAATGTTTTCCATTTCCCATTTCCATTTCTCTAGATAGGAATGAATATATAATTAATAAATATAATATAAATAATATATATATTCATTTCTATATTTTATTTCTTCATTTCTGTATTTAACTTGTTAGGAATCATTTAAATAGAAATATGTATAGATAGAAATATATATATTTTCATTTCTATCTAGCTATTAATGATTTCCTAAAAAGTTAAATTTTGCCTTCAGTCAGACTTCAACTCATGAAAAGCTACAGCAATATGAACAGTTCTGTTTAACTTATCCAGAAATGGTTGGGTAAATTATTCTCTACCCCCTTTAGGATGATGATTCCTTGCTGTGGCTAGAGGAAAAACAACTTTCTCCACCCAGTTTTTAAGATACTGATGGTAGAACATCCTAGCTTTCTTTAAAAGCATAATCTAAGGAAGCATAATCTGTGAAGGATGGCTAGTTTAATACAGAAAGCTATCTATATTTTTGAGTTCCTTGTTTGTTTTCAAGGATGGACCTCAGGGAGTTCCTGTATTTTAACGGAGCCATTCTAAATCACATCCCATGACAGACTGAGTGAGTTCATGTAAACACAGTCAGCGGTATCATGAGTAACAAAATCTGTTTCCATCAGAAGCCCTTTATCCTGCGTAAGAGACCTGTACACTAATGGGCGGCCAGCCGAGGCTAACATTAATCAGCTACAGCTGGTTCAATGCTATAAAAAGAACTAATGAAAACACAAATGCTAACCCTCTATTCCACTTCAGCCAGTACGTCAAGCCTGCACAAAGACAACGGTTTCCAAATACTCTCTGTGAATGAACTGGCCAGGCCTGGTTTTCTGAAGTTGTTTACTGAACAGTGTGTGCAAGGACTCAACTGAGCACTGAGGTGGGGGAGGGCAGGAATCGCATGATCTATTAGTGCACAAAGCCAACTTTCCGAATGATCTTGGATTTCGTTCTATAACAAACAGGAGGCAGAGAAAATTTTCAAAAGCAGAACTAACGTACTTTGAGCAATTTCTTAAATACACATGCACACACACACAAATACACACTTTGATTACTTAGGGTTTTGTTATGAAAATGTATTATTAAATCTGAGATAAACTGATGGCTTATCAGATATTCTAAATTCTTAAGTAAATGTAAATATTTTCTTGTAAGGTGAGTTACTTTCCAGGAGGAAGCAATCTGATGAAGAAATTGTCACTATTTTAATTCTTTATATAACCTAAAAGATCTAGACTTTTAGTTAGTGCTAGAAGGGACCATGGTAATTTTCTCCCATCTTGTCATCTCACAAATGGATCATCTGGGGCTCACAGAATCCTTAGCCTGCCTGCCTCAGACCACACTGCTTGGTGGCATGAAGAACCTGGATATCCTGGCACCCAACTGTTTCTCTACTCCATCTTGTGCTAGACGTGGCTAAATGAACATAGCCAAGAAAAATGAACAGAGTGCCTGGCTTACTTCATAATATCATGGGTTTTGACCTAACCCAGCCTTTTAATGTATGAGGTTATTTGCAATGTCAACTGAAAATTTAGGGAGTTTCCTTGGCCTTTTTTCATGTTCTTGAATAGGCTGAAAGTGTTATTCAGTAAACTATTCTGCTGGATAAAAGGGCTTTTGCCTTGGACATGCAGGGCTGATGCTTGCTGCCAGAGACATTAATCTGCAGTGCAGATGCTAATTCATATGTCATCACCACCTCTCCTCAGGACTCCAGTCCTGCATTTCCATCTGCCTATGTGACATCCCACCAGGGTGTCCTGTCATCAGGTCCATTTCTACATTCTGCTGAGGCACTCACATGCAAATTAATGTCAGATACCAAACCACAAATCCAGGAAGCTCAGAGAATACCAAGCAGGATAAATGCCAAAAATAACCCCAAAACCCTACACCTTGCCATATTCTTTTCAAATTACAGCAAATGAAAGATAAAGAAAAAATCCTTGAAAGAGCCAGAGGAAAAACAACACCTTACCAAAAGATGAACAAAGCTAAGAATTATATCTAACTTCCCCCAGACATCGCTCAAGCAAGAAGACAGTTAAGTGAAATATTTAAAGTGCTGAGAAAAAAAAAAAACCCACCAGCCTAGAATTCTGTACTGTGAAATTATCCTTCACAAGTGAAGGAGAAATTAAAAACTTTCTCAGATAAACAAAAATTGGAGTAACTTGTAACCTTGCAAGAAATGATAAAACAAGTTCTTCAGAAGGAAGGAAAATAACATAGGTCAGAAACTCAGAAAGAAAGGAAGAGTAATGAGGAAGGAACAAGTGAGGTTAAAATAAAACTTTTATCTTAATTCTTAGTTAATCTAATACATAAGTTTGTTCAAAATAATTATACCAATAATATATTCAATTATATATGTTTATGTATAAACCTTACGTATATATGTGCATATATATATATGCTTATGTATGCTTATAAATAAGTGAAATGAATGACAGCAAAGGATGGGAAGAAGGAATTAGAATTATTTTGTTTGTGTTTTTTGGTTTTATTTATTTATTTGACAGAGAGAGACACACTGAGAGAGGGAACACAAGCAGGGGGAGTGGGAGAGGGAGAAGCAGGCTTCCCACGGAGCAGGGAGCCCGATGCGGGGCTCGATCCCAGGACCCTGGGACCATGATCTGAGCCGAAGGCAGATGCTTAACGACTGAGCCACCCAGGCGGCCCTAGAATTATTTTGTTATTATAAGGTACTGACACTACCTGTGGTCAGTCTTATTTGATAGTATACTTGTATTGGTTGTAAATGTATACTGCAAATTCTAGGGCAATCACTAAAAAAAATTTAAAAAAGAAGTATAACTGACATGCTAAGAAAGAAGAAAAAAGGAATCATATAAAATGCTCAGTTAAAACTACAAAGGGGACAAAGGAGTGGAGGACAAAAAAGAAAGAAACAACGGCAACAAATAGAAAAAAGCAATGAATATAGCAGATATTAATCCAACTATCACTAATCACTTTGAATGTCAATGGTCTAAATGCACCAATTTAAAGGGATTGTCAGAGTGGATCAAAAAAAAAAAAAAAATGACCCAACTATATCTTGTCTACAAAAAACTGACTTGAAATATAAAGACACATATAAATTAAATAGATGGAGAAAAATATACCACGCTAACATAATAACATGGTTATGGTATTATGATATCATAATTTTTAAAATACTATGCTAACACTAATGAAACCAAAGCAGGAGGGGCTATTTTAAATTAATTAAAAAAATTTTAATTCCAGTATAATTAACATACAGTATTATATTAGGGAGCTAATTTAATTTTAGACAGAGCAGACTTCAAAGGTAAGTAAGGTTATCAGAGATAAAGAAGGACATTACATAATGATAAAGGGATCATTTCTACAAGAAGACTTTAACAATTCTTCATTTATATGTCTGACAAAAGAGCATCAAACTACATGAGACAAAAACAGAACTGCAAGAAAAAAACAGATGAATCCACTATCATAGCTGGAGACTTCAACATCCCCTTTCTCACAAATGGATATATCCAACAAGCAGAAAAGCAGCAAGGACATAGTTGAACTCAACTACACTATCAATTAACTGGATATAATTAGAATCTATAGACTACTTCATCCAACAGTGGCAAACTACACATTGTTCTCAAGCTCACATGGAGCATTCACCAAGACAGACCACAGTCTGGGCCAGAAACCACAATGTAACAAATTTAAAGAATAGGAACTATACAATGTTTGCTCTCAGTGGAATTAAACTAGAATTCAATAACAGAGATAACTTGAAAATCCAAAATATATGGAGATTAAAGAACAAACTGCTAAATAACACATAGGTCACAGAAGAAATCCTAAGAGAAATAAAAAAATATTTTTAAGTAAATGAAAATGGAAACACAACTTACCAAAACGTGTGGGATGATGCCAAAACAGTACCTAGAGGGCAATTTATACTATTGAATGCATTTTTTAGAAAAAAGAATAATTTAAAATCAATAATGTAAGTTTCCATCTTAACAGATTATAAAAAGAGCACACTAAATCTAAAGTAAGCAGAAGAAAAAAATATAGAGAGCAGAAATCAGTGAAACTAAAAATAAGAAATCAATAGAGAAAATCAATGAAAACAAAAGCTGATCCTTTGAAAAGATCAATAAAATCTATAAGCCTCTAGCCAGGCTAACTAAGAAAAAAAGAGAGAGGACACAAATTACTAATATCAGAAATGAGAGAAGGCACATCACTACAGATCCCAAGGAAATTAAAAGTATACTAAAGGAATACTATTAACAACTGTATGCCCACAAATTTAATAACCTAGATGAAAAAGACCAATTTCTTGAAAGACACAACCTGCCAAAATTCATATAAGAAGAAACAGATGATCTGAATAGGCCTGTATCTATTAAAGAAACTGAATCAATAATTCAGTCTTTCAAAATAGAAAGCATCAGGCTCAGCTGGGTTCACTGGTGAATTTGATCAAACATTTAAGGCAGCAATTATTCCTGTCTTTCAGAGGATAGAAGCAGAGAGAACATTTCCTATCTTATTCTACAAGGTCAGCATTACCCTAATACCAAAACCAGACAAGGATATTACAAGAGAGGAAAACTATAAACCAATATATCTCCTCAATATAGATGCAAAAATCCCCAACAAAATATTAGCAAATCATATCCAAATAATGTGTAACAGGAATTATATACCATAATCCCACCAAGTAGGATTTTATGCCAGTTAGGCAAGGCTAGTTCAACATTTGAAAACCGGTTAAAGCAATTCATCACATCAAGGGACTAAAAAAGAAAAATCACATGATCATATCAATAGATTCAAAAAAGCATCTGACAAAATCCAGCACCCACTCATGATAAAAACTCTCAGTAAACTAGAAATAGAGAACTTTCTCAACTTGATAAAGAATATCTACAAAAAACCTACAGCTAACATCATACTCAATGGTGAGAAACTAGAAGCTTTCCCACTAAGATCAGGCACAAGGCAAGGATGCCCCGTCTCACCACTAATTTTCAACATTTTACTGGAAGTCCTTGCTAATACAATAATGCAAAAAAAAAAAAAAAAAAGGAAATAAAACGTATACAGATTGAGAAGGAAGGCATAAAACTGTCTTTGTTTACAGATGACATGATCATCTATGTAGACAATCTAAAAGAATTAAAAAAATAAAAACCTGGAACTAATAAGTAATTATAGCAAGGTTGCAGGATACAAGGTTAATATATAAATGTCAATTGCTTTCCTATATACCAACAACAAACAAGTGCAATTTAAAATTAAAAACACTACACCATTGGGGCACATGGGTGGTACAGTCGTTAGGTGTCCGACTCTTGGTTTCAGCTCAGGTTGTGATCTCCGGGTTGTGAGAGTCAGGCTCTGCACTCAGCATGGAGTCTGCTTAAAAGACTCTCTCTCTCCTCCTCACCCTTGCACTCTCTCTCTCTCTCTCTCTCTCTCTCTCTAAATAAATAAATAAATAAATAAATAAATCTTTGACAAAAATAAAAACACTACCATTTAAATTAGCATCCCCCAAATGAAATACTTAAGTGTAACAAATTATGCACACATGCACATAAGAAAATCTACAAATCTCTGATGAATGAAATCAAAGAACTAAATAAATGGAAATTTATTCTATGTTCATGGGTAGGAAAACTCGATATTGTCAAGATGTCAATTCTTCCCAACTTGAACTATAGAGTCAATGCAATCCCAATAAAATCCCAGCAAGCTATTTTATGGATATTGACAGAGTGAATCTAAAATTTATGGATAAAGACAAAAGACCTAGAATAGCTAACACAATATTGAAGAACAACAAAGCTGGAGGACTGACACTAGCCAACTTCAAGACTTACTATAAAGATACAGTAATCAACACAGTGTGGTACTAGTGAAAGAAAGAGAAATAGATCAATAGAACAGGATAGAGAGCTGAGAAACAGACCCCTCTAAATATAGTTAACTTATGTTTGACAAAGGAACAAAGGCAATACAATGGAGCAGATAGTCTTTACAATAAATATGCTTGAACAACTGAACATCTACATGCAAAAAAATAATCTAAAAACAGACCTTTATATCCTTCACAAAGCTTAACTCAAGATGGATCATAGAGCTAAATACAAAATGCG
Organism: Phoca vitulina; assembly: GCF_004348235.1. Classification (NCBI taxonomy): domain Eukaryota; kingdom Metazoa; phylum Chordata; class Mammalia; order Carnivora; family Phocidae; genus Phoca; species Phoca vitulina. The sequence continues at coordinate 579,649 of NW_022589728.1, read as the reverse complement.
AAACTACAAAACTCTTAGAAGATAACATAGAAGAAAACTTAGATGATCTTGGGTATAGTGATGTCTTTTTAGATACAGCACCAACCAAATAAATGATTCATGAAAGATATAATTGATAAGGTGGACTTCATTCAAAGAAAAAACTTCTGACCTGTGAAAAACAATGTATAAAGAAAATGTGACACAAGCCATGGACTGGGAGAAAATATTTGTAGGACATATGTGATAAAGTACTCCTTTACAAAATTTACAAAGAATTCTTAAAACTCAACAGTAAAAACACAAACAACCTGATTAAAATATGGGCCAAAGACCTTAACAGATACCTCACAGGGTACACATGCGCACACAGATGGCAAATAAGCATATGAAAAGATGCTTTACATCATATGCCCTGAGGGAAATACAAATTAAAATAGAAATGAAATACCACTACACATCTATTAAAATGGCCACAATCAGGAACACTGACAAACCTAATGCTAGTAAGGATGTGGAGCAACAGGAGCTCCCATTCATTGCTACTGGGAATGTAAAATAGTACAGCTACTTTGGTAGACAGTTTGGCAGTTTCTTACAAACCTAATTCTACTCTAACCATAAGATCCAGCAATCACACTCCTTGATATTTATCCAAAGGAGTTGAAAATTTATGTCTACACAAAAACCTGCACACAAATATTTACAGCAGTTTTATTCATAATTACCAAGACTTGGAAGCAATCGAGATGTCCTTCAGTAAGTGAATGAATAAATAAACTGTAGCACATCCAGACAATGGAATATAATTAAGCACTAAAAAGAAATGAGCTATCAAGCCATGAAAAGACAGAGAAACCTTAAATGCATATCATTAAGTGAAAGAAGCCAATCTGAAAAGGCTACAGACTGTATGCTTCTGACTACATGACACTCTGGAAAAGGCAAAACTATGGGGATTGGTGGGTGACAGGGGTGGGACAGGGGAGATGAATAGGCACAGCATAGAGGCCTTTTAGAGCAGTGAAAATACTCTGTATGATATTATAATGATGCATATTTGTCATTATACTTTCCTCTAAACACATAGAATGTACAATACCAATTGTAAACCCTAATGTAACATATGAACTTTGGGTGATTATGATGTGTCAATGGAGGTTCATTCCTGGTTTAAAAAAAGAAAAAAAAAAAAAAAAAAGTACCACTCTGGCTAGTGATGTTGAGAAGAAGGTATATGGAATATCTTTGTACCTTCTTCTCAGTTTTGCTATAAACCTAAAACTGCTCCAAAAAAATAAAGTCTTAAAAAAGAAAGTGGGGAGGAATAGCATAATTGTTAGATGACAGAATCAGGATTAAAACATTGAATTGGTTCACGGGCTGAATCTGCCAAAACAAAATTTAAGAGAGATAAATATAAGGTGCTGCACTTGGCTCCAAAAAGAAATCAACTCCAAAAGCAAGGACAGAGAAGCTCATCAGCAACTTCAGAGCCTTTAATATAGGAGAACAACTAGGATTATAATGAGAACCAAGTATCATGTGTGTAATATGCTATCATGCATAAAAGTAAACAGATTCTACATGACCCCAAGAGGAAGTGTCAGTTCCAAGGGTCAGAAGACCCAGGAAAAGAGATTTAGGCTCAAGATAGCAGAGACATTTCTTAGAGTGAGAACTGTACATGAATGGGCTGTGGCAGAGTACTTACTGTGTCTGCCACAAGAGGAGTCCAATCCTGCTGCAGCTGAGACTCAACTATCAAATCAATAACTTACAACTGGTATCTATGGACCAATCTAACTCTAAGATTCCATGATTCTATAATATTTTTTATTAAGAGACATTTAAACCAAAAACACAAACTAATCAAACCAAAGCTGAATAACCCTATTACCTGGAAAGAAATATTCAGAGGTTCATTGTGTAGAATTGTATCTTGGACCACATGAAGGTGATTCCATGACTAAGAATAACTCGAAGTGAGGTCAACTATTAACAAACTTAAAGCTAACAATCAGTTCTGTTTTAGATAATTTACTACAAAAGGTTTTTGTAAAAAATAAGTAACACATTCAAACTCTTTCTCTTCTTCTCAACCACCTGGTTCTCCTGCCATGGGACAAATAAAGTTACCAACTTTTATGTATACTTCCAGATATATTTTATGCATATAAAAAGCATTTAAGTCCATATTGACCCCCAACCTTTGTTTTAACCAAATGGTAGTATATTTTGTATATTGTTTTGGACTTTGTTCATTTGTTTTAATAGTACATCCTTGAAGATCATTTCATATTGATACACGAAGAGCTTTCACATTCCTTATTTTTAAGTGACAGCATAATATTCCATTTTTGACATGGATATGGCTCCTAAAATAAGTTGTAATTCCTCATGAATAAAGCTGAAGACCAATGGAATTAACTAGTAACCATTACTTTTACTTTATTTATTTTTTGTCAGAAAAGTACTTTATTTTTTTAGAAAAGTACTTTAAATGAGTTACAACTGTATACGTAATATCTTTAATAGGGATACATAGAAGTATGTTATTTTTATAAATTCTGTCTAAAGTATTTTATACTAAGCATTGTTTCTGTGAGCCTGTATTTCATTTTTACATGGTTCATATTAATTTAGAAATTGTGGGGGAAAAGTTCAGTCCAGAATGAATTATATCATTAATCAGCAATCCTACCATTCATTGTACATATATATAAAAAAAGAGTATCATCTTTGTGTATTTCCTCCCATTACACTCTCTTTGCATGCATCCATAGTAGGGGCAAAAATATATGTAATGAACCTATTTTGTAGAACTCCATTCCTGCCTCTAAGGTTGTGTGTAACCATTACTTTTAAAGTCAGTTACTTAGTTGTTCTTACCTCAATGTACACAGTTATCTTTAAAAAAAAATCTTATAATTATATAAAACAGTATCTATAGATTTTTAAAAATAAGACCTTATAGAGAGGAATAAATTGCTTCCCAGGTAATTATGGGAAAATAACACATTTGTTTATCTTCTTTTCTACATCTTTTGAGAGTTTACAATTAAAAAATTAAATCATGAGAAAATATAGCTATATGAAGAAAAATTAACTCCTGTTAAAATTTAGATAGTGCTCACTGTGCAGCCAATCATCCTTGGAAATATTTTATTTTATTCAGTTTGAGTTGATGTATGCACCTAAAGAGGAAAAAACACTTATAATTCAAGTGATTCAAAGTTTGAATACATTCAGTTTGGCTTTCTTTCAAGACTGAATAAAAAATGGCTAAACTGTTTTGAACTAATCGGAAGACAGGAAAAGCCTTACAGTGATAGATACACCTTTCTTATGAAAGCTAAAGAAATGGAAGATATTTAATTAATTAAAAAAAACCCAGCTGGGCATATCAAATAGAAATGATACACTGGAGGGATTCTGATTAAAATACAAACCACAGTATAAGAAGCCTATTAACTCTGTAGTGATCTCTTGACTTCAGAGATCATCCAACACTAAACTTTTACAGCTTAGTTGGTGACTAAAGGTACACTGCGGCCTAGGTGGCTGTCAGTTGAGTGCCCAACTCTTGGTTTTTGGCTCGGGTCATGACCTTATGGGTTGTGGGATCGAGCCCCTAGTCAGACTCCGTGCTCAGCGCACACACTCTCTCTCTCAAATAAATAAATAAAATCTTTATTTGAGAGAGAGAGAAAGACAGAGAGAGAGAGCACAAGCAGGGGGAGGGGCAGAGGGAGATGGAGAAGCAGACACCCCACTGAGCAGGGAGCCCCACACGGGGCTCATTCCCAGGACTCTGGGATCATGACCTGAGCTGAAGGCAGATGCTTAACTGACTGAGCCACCCAGGCGCCCCTAATATAAATCTTAAAAAAAAAAAAAAAAAAGACTTCAAAGACTGCTCAGAAATTTGGCTTGTATGTTATCTCTCCTCTGCTCCTATAAAAGTCAGAAATGCTCTTCCTTCATACTCCCTTAGGTACCAATGAAGGTAACAGTGTATGCTCCAGCTTTGCTCCAGGACTTTATGAAATGGGTGTTAAAACATAAATTAATTTTTTAAAATTAATAAATTAATTTTTAAAAATTTTAAAATTAATAAATTTTTTTAAAAAGTAACTTCACAGTATAGAAACCTAACAAACCCTAACTCAGTTAACAATCAAGGTTAACCACAACAGAGATATGTTGTTGATACCATGTTGATAGTAGTATGTACCTCTGTTATGATGTAATGAAAATGACACTTTACCTCCATGATCTTCTACCCTGAAACCCATACCAGTATAAATATCAGAAAAACACAAGTTAAGGGATACTCTACAAAATACATGGATAGTAATCCTCAAAACTGTCAAGGTCATTAAAAAAAAAAAGAGTATAAAATTGACAGTCTAAAGTAGGCTAAGGAGACATGACAATGACATGTAATGTGGTATCCTGAATGGGATCCTGGAACAGAAAAAGGACATTAGGGAAATTCTGAAGAAATCTGAATATAGTATGGATTTCGGTTAATATAGTATCAATATAGTATAGTAATATTACAGTATATAATATAGTATAATATAGCAATATTAATATAGTACAGTAATAATATAATATCAATATCGGTTTAATAAGTGTGAGACTGTATCATACTAATATAAGATGTTAACAATAGGGAAGCTGGGTATGGGGTATGTGGGAACTCTCTATTATCTTTGTGAATCCAAAACCACTCTAAAATAAGAAGTTTATCAAGCTTAATTAAATAAAAAAGCAAAGATATGTTTATAAATTCCCATTACAGAGAATACTACTGCAAAGAAGGATCAAGGAGAATGGAAGTAGTTGCATAACCTGATGACTCAAAGCATTATTTTAATAATTTCGTTATAATACACTCTCTACCAAGAATCATCAAATGTAAGTATATTCTCTGATTCCTAACCATATAATGCATAATACAAAAAAAAGTGGATTAGGCTATGCAGGAAAATCATTTGACAAAATCCAACACCCTTTCATGATGAAAACATACAACAAAGTAGAACAAGGGAACATCCTCAATCTGATAAAGGGCACTTACAAAAAACGAAAAACAAAAACCAAAAAACAAAAAAACCCAACCAAACTATAGTTAACATTATACTCAATGGTGAAAGACTGATTCTCTCCAGATATTCTACTCAGAAGAATTAGTTAAGAAAAAGAAATAAATGGCAAATAAATTGGAAAGAAATAAGTAAAAATATTTCTTTTACACCTGATAGGACAGTTGTTATAAAAAAAAAAAAAGAAAGAAAGAAAATAACAAGTGTTGACAAGGATGTGGAGAAACTGGAACCCTCATACATAGCAGTGGGAATATAAAATGGTGCATCTGCTATAGAAAATATTCTGGTGGTTTCTCAAAAAGTTAAACACAGAATTACCATATGACCCAGCAATTCTACACTTAGGGCTATACCCAAGAGAAATGAAAACATGTCCATAGAAAAACTTCAAGACAGATGTTCATAGCATCATCATTCATAATAGCTACAAAGTACAAACAACCCAAATATCCATCAGCTGATAAATGGGTAAACAAAATTTGATATATCTCTATGATGCAATTTTATTCAGCCATAAAAAGGCATGAAGTACTGATACATGCTACCACATGAATGAACCCTGAAATCAGTATGCTAATTGAAAGACATCAGACACAAAAAATCACATATTGTATGATTCCATTTAAATGAAATATCCAAAAAGATAAATTCATAGAGACAGAAAGCAGATTAGTGGTTGTTAGGGGCTGGGAGAGGGGGTTTATAAGGGAAGGACTGCTTAAAGGGTACAGGGTTTCCTTTAGCATGATGAAAATGTGTTGGAACTATATAGAAATGGTAGTTACACAGCATTGTGAACACACTAAATACCACTCAGCTGTATACTTTAAGATGGTTTATGTTACGTGAATTTCATCTCAATTAAAAAAACTTAAAAAGAAAAGATAATGTGTGCACAAACACAAAATTCTTATGTTCTAACAGGCATTGAAGGAGCCTGTCCCATAGCATCTAGTTTCTTCTCCCCAGAGGCAGGGACTACAAACAGTCCTTTTTTAATTTTAATATTTAATTTTTATTTTTTAAGTAGGCTCCATGCCGAATGTTGGACTTGAACTCATGACCATGATATCATGAGTCATATGCTCTACCAACTGAGTCAGCCAGGTGCCCCAACAGTCTCTTCTTATGTAAACTTCTAAGTAGTCTATTCATAGAGGCATATATGAATATCTATGTGAAAATAAGCGTATTCATTGTTTTTATTAAATGTTAGCCGAGCAGGCTCTCTCCAAACAAGGGAGGTGGTGGAGTCACACTACGGCAGGGCCAGAAAGCCCTCAGAAATGGGGTTTCATTAATGTGCCTCAACTCCTCAGGCTGTACTCTCCCCCATTTTCCACCCACCCAAAAAGCAGATACCAGATACTCTTCTTTAGGAAGCACCTGGAAGAAATTAAAAATTTAAACATAAAGGTCAAATGCTAGAGAGCCTCCTGTGATGAATGACATGTGCTACCAAACACAGGTTTCCCCTGCTTTCTGGAAGTAGAGCATTCCTATTAAAACTTTCGTCAGCTGAAATGGCATAATTTACTTTACCATTAATGTATGTGGAAAATTTTTTTAACATTCCCCGACCTCAAAAAATAACCTCTATTAGGTTTTTCTGACACATCACTGGGACACATCACACATCACTAACAAGTGCACAAAATAAATCGAGATAAAGCACAGATGCTCACAGATAAGTTCAAAGCCATGGTGGCTTGATACTGAGTGTAGTTCCAGGGAAGGAGCTTCACAATGCCAGCCCTGGTGGGCATGTGCTGCCTCTAGAATAGCTCGCTGCAAAACAAATGCTGAAGGCTATTTTTGCTTTTCATTTTCACTTTTTTTCATAAAAGCAAAACTCCTCTTTAGATTTCTTTTGGTTAGCAAAAACAGGCACTAATGTAGGTCTTTTGTAAAAGCAAAGTGATGTAATGTGAACTTTGGAAAAATGAGGGAAACCTGTATACAGTAACCTTTGTGCAAAGTATATCATTTTAGGAAATCTCATTCTAGTATTTTCTGAAGAGAAGATGCTACATTAAGGAACAGAACAAAAACTGGGATTACTTACATTCAAAAATTGTAAAGATAAGATTTACTGGTATCCTTCCTGTCTTTCCAGTTTTCCACTTTTTTTTTGTTTCAAGTTTTAATTCAAATTCCAATTGGTTAACATATAATTTTCCACTTTTCTATAGCTCACGTAAAGAAAGGCCCTCAAGACCTTCAGATTTTCCCCATTCAATGTCTGTGGTTTTCTTGGATAGCCAGTGTTCTTATATTGTAACTTATCTGGGTGCAAAGACTCGAGGTACAGAGTTGAATAAGCTAACTCTAAGTTTTCCAAAAGTCTATTTAAGTGGTAAAACACCCAGGAGATTTTTTTTTTAAAGATTTTATTTATTTATTTGACAATTAGAGAGAGAGAGAGAGAGAGCACAAGCAGGGGGAGTGGCAGGCAGAGGGAGAGGGAGAAGCAGGCTCCCCTCTGAGCAGGGAGCCCGATGTGGGACTCAACCCCAGGACCCTGGGATCATGACCTGAGCCGAAGGCAGATGCTTAACCAACTGAGCCACCCAGGCGCCCCAATTTTGATATTTATTTCATTCTTCTTCCCACTCCCAAACATACAATATAGTCTGGTCCTTTTTATGCCTCCCCCACAACCTCTGGAGCTTACAACACCTGTACTCAGATTCCTACCAGGGAGAGGAAGGATAGTCATCACTTAAGGGGAACAAAATAGCAGGGCAGGACACATAGCTCACACAGCAGCTGTGAGATTTTGAGCTACTGAAGACCTGTAAAACCTCTCCGCACCATCTTCCCCTGGATGACTCAGTCTTCCTTTTTGTTTAATTCAAATCATGAGTTCCTTCCTTTTCAAGTAATTAAGTTTGGTTTAATGTTAAAAGTTAGGTTTTTTGTTTTTATAATTTTAAAGATTTTATTTATTTGACAAAGAGAGCACAAGTAGGCAGAGCCGCAGGCAGAGGAAAAGGGAGAAGCAGGCTCTCCACTGAGCAGGGAGCTGGATGCGGGGCTCCATCCCAGGACTCTGGGATCATGACCTGAGCCGAAGGCAGACACTTAATGGACTGAGCCACCTAGGTGCCCCTAAAAGTTAGGTTTTCATCCTTTCATCTTTTACCTGTGGCTGCTCAATTTTTTCTTGACATCTCTTAGTTCTGCATTAATTGTAACAAATGCTTTCAAACTCTTAAATCATCACCAACTGGATTCTTTTCCTTTCTTTATAAATCCTCAGTCAAGAGCTGCTCTTGTTCCTCCTTTGCCACCTCCCTAAGTGCCCCTCCTTTTTCCTCCTCCTCTTCCCTCCTTCTTTACACTGAATGAACACTCTGTAGAGGCCTCTAGTCCAAGTATCTCATTTTCTGTAAGACTGGTGTGAACTAGACTTTACCTTTTTCCTAAAGCAGAGTATTCCTGGCAATTCTTACTGCACTAAGTGTCTTTAGAGAAACAACAGCATTGTAGAACATCTCCATGGATCAGTTCATCCTGAGAAAGAATACATAGCCTCCACAGCTACTACTTTTCCCCATCTACACATAGTTGTTAAGTGTCTACTACATTCATGGTCTGGTACCAAAATATGATGAGTCACAGACCTTGACCCCAGAGGGCTGTTGTCATTCCTTTTGATCTTTTGATCTTTTCCTTCAAGTCTATCAACAACTTAATATATAAAAAAACCCATGGGAACTTTCATTTCAATTTCCTATTATCAACAGGCTCATTAAGGATATTCAAGATATGTCAGTTATAAATGTAAAGGACATGATCAAATGACATGGGCTGGTATCATAGAATATTAATTTAGTTTTTTTTAGGGGGGAGGGGCAGAGGGAGAGGGAGAGAGAATCTTAAGCAGGCTCCATGACCAGCAAGGAGTCCGATGTGGGGCATGATCTCATGACCCTGAGATCATGACCTGAGCTGAAATCAAGAGTTGGATGCTTAACGGACCAGGCGCCCATGAATATTTAAGAACATAAACATACTGCTTTCAAATAATCTACAATTCTAATTCTATTCTGAAACATTTGAAATTTTAATCTGCTAACTGCACCTGACACTAGATCAATAAAAAAATAAAAGCTTAAAGAAAAGATAAAGGGTAGAAAAATGGGTCCATTTCCTGCCATCTAGAATGGGAGAAATGATACAAAGAGACATAATACAGTGCTAACAGTCATAAATGTGAAAAAAAGAGGTGTAAGAGAAATATATTTAGGAACATATATAGTAGGAACAGTATACGCAGAAAAAGCATTAATGAATACTACCACTACTACTTCACATAATCCTTACCAGCAAGGACTTTACAATCTTATAGTAAAGACTGACACATCTGTAACTAACTATAATACAAAACCTATAATAGTTATAAAACAAATAGTGTTAAGAGCATTTACGAGGTGTCAGGCATTTTATAAACGTTACGTCATTTAATCTTCAAGTTTGAAAGTAATGGTACTAACTTTATGGGGCTGTTGTGAAAATGAAAAGAGTTAAGGGACGCCTGGGTGGCTCAGTCGGTTAAGCGTCTACCTTCAGCTCAGGTCATGTTCCCGCGGTCCTGGGATCGAGTCCTGCATCAGGCTCCTTGCTCGGCAGGGAGCCTGCTTCTCCCTCTGCCTGCTGCTCCCTCTGCTTGTGCTCTCTCTCTCTTTGTCAAATAAATAAGTAAAATCTTAAAAAAAAAAAAAAAAAGAGTTAAGATCTACCTACCTACCTACCTACCTTTAACCAAAAAAAAATATAGCTAAGTAGTTTTTCATTCTACCATCTGAAGAAGAGGCCAGCTCCATAGGGGAAATGAGGAGAGATTCCATGGGGCAAGTGGTATAAGACTGGGTAGTGAAGGATGCATAGGACTTAAAGAGAGAAAAATAGAAGAAGATGGGCTACCATAACTGCACCAAAGCATCAAACAACGATTTCTTTTTCCCTACCTTAAGATACTTGAAAGAATTGCCAGGGCAATTAAGAAAGAATAAGAAATAAAACCTACCCGGATTGGAAATGAAGAAGTAAAACGATCTTTATTTAAAGATTACAAAATTTCACATATGGAAAATCCTAATGAATCCACTAAAAAACTATTAGAGTTAATAAACAAGTTCAACAACACTTCAGCAAATAGGTCCATATATGAAAGTCACTTGCATACCTATACATTAGCAATAAATAATCTAAAATTAAATTAAGAAAATAATTTCATTTAAAATAGCATAAAAGAATACTTAAGTATAAATTTAACTAAAGAAGTGTTAAGACTTGTACTGAAAACTATAAAACACTGTTGAAAGAAATTAAAGAACTAATGAAATGAGAAGGCATCCCATGTTTATGGATCCAAAGACTAAATATTGCTAAAATGACAATTCTTTTAAAAATAAATAAATAAATAAATAAATAAAATGACAATTCTTTTCAAAGTGATCTACAGATTCAACATAATCTCTATCAAAACCCCAATTGTTTTATTCCAAAATTGACAAGCTGATTCTGAAATTAAAATGTAAATCTAAGAGACTAAGAATTCCCAACACAATCTTAAAAAAAAAGTTAAAGGGCTTACACTCTGATTTCCAAATGTACTATTAAAGTTTTAGTAATTAAGATCATTATGGTACTGGCATAAAGACAGATATATAGGTCAATGGAAGAAAATTGACAGTCCAGAAATAAACACTTATATCTGTGGTCGACTGATTTTCGACAAGGGTACCAAGAAAAAGAATAGTCTTTTTAGTAAATGGTGTTGGACAACTGGATACACACATGTAAAAGGATGAACCCCTGCCTCATACCACACACAAAAATTAACTCAGATGGATCATGGGCCTAAATACAAGACTATAAATTGTAAAACTCTTAGAATAAAATATAGGAGTAAGTTTTCATAATCTTGGATTAGGCAACTGTTTCTCAGATGTGACACCAAAGCACAAGAGAAAAAAAAAAGATAAATTGGACATTATTAAAGTTATAAACTTTTGTGTTTCAAGGGACACTATCAAAAAAGTGGAAAAAATACTCCACAGAATGGGAGAATATATTTTCAAATCATATATATGATAAGAGACTTGTAACCAGAATAAATAAAGAACTCTTACAATTCAACACAAAAGGGACAAATAACCCATTTAAGAAAACAAGCAAAGGATCTGAAGATGCATTCTCCAAAGTAGTATACAAATAGTCAAAAAGCATATGAAAACACGCTCAACATCATTAATCCTTAGGGAACTGCCAAGTCAAAGCAACAAGGATATACCACTTCACATCCATTTGCATGGCTATAATAAAAAAGACAATCACAAGTCTTGGTGAGGATGTGGAGAGATTGGAGCCCTCATACACTGCTGGTGGGAATGGAAAATGGTAGTTTCTTTGGAAAACAGTTTAACTCTTCATAGAATTAAACACAGAGTTACCATATGACCCAGCAACTCTACTCCTAAATATATATTCAAGAGAACTGAAAACATACATTCACAGAAAGAACCTGTACACAGATGTTCATAGAAGCACTATTCATATTGCTCAAAAGTATGAACAACCTAGATGTTCATCACCTGATAAATAAACTGAATAAGGCATACCCATACAATGGAATGAAATACTGATACATGTCACAACATAGATCAACATGGGTGAGCCTTGAAAATATTGTACTACGTGAAAGAAGCCAGTCATAAGACCATACATTGTATAGTTCCATTTATATATGTCCAAAACATGCGAATCCATACAGACAGAAAATTAGTGGTTGCCACAGGCTGGGGGAAGGAGAAGTAAACAGTCAATGGGTCTGAGGTTTCTTTTTGAGGTCACAAAGTTGTTCTAATATTAGATTACTGTTATAACTGCAAAACTCTGTAAATATAGGACTGCAAAGAAAATATGGCAAAATGACCTTGGTATATCATACAGACCACCAAGAATTGTCTTAGAGAGGAAGTAAGCAAAAGTTAAGAGCTGGGTAGCTGAGACTGAAGTGTTTATCTAAGACTTATGAATACAGAGCTAATGATTAAAAGATTCACTGAGAGAGCACAAGTAAGGAAAATCTAAAGAATGGGATATGGTTCATATCATTTATAAGAATACATTAAAAAAATGAATCCCCGCTCTCATATCTTTTGCACTGCAATAAAAATACTCAAGTCATTGAAAAAGAGTTAATTCCAACTTTTCTACAACATGAAGAAGAAAAGAAACTTCAGAAATAAAGTATGGATAACAATAACAACCTTATGAGAGTATGATGCTAAGTAGGTTAATCATCAGAATCACTCCACAGATTCTGGTATGTGGTAGTATGTAGAAGCAGAGCAGGTGAAATGGTGCTGTGTACTGTTGAGGAGATGGAGTCTTTCCTTTGGGCTCTTTCATCACTGACACATATGTATCCCTGTTCTGGAGAAAGAATGCCATGCCACTCCATCTCTATGCACAGAAAAGGAGACATAAGTCCACTTTATCATCCAGTCATTTAATAGGAAGAAAAGCAAATGTTTATAAGCAGGGAGAAGAGTTGCATGCACCTAGGGAGACCTGACTGGTGAGCACACAACTGTGGAATCAATGTGCCACAGCTTACAGCCTTCTCATCAAAAGGAATCTTGCAAACTTGATACAAGTCTTTCTCTACTGTCCAAACACACACAAAAGCTAATCATCATAAAGGACACTAATCATCACATCCACAATCTACTAATTCATGTTCCTCATTCTGCTTTAATACTGTATCATTTTCACCATCAGAAGTCTGGGATGTCTTTAAATGCTTTAGACAAAGACAAAAATATACCAGCCATAATTACCAGCACCATCCAATACTGGACCCAGCACTAGGGCAGTTTTCTGCCAAGTGTTTATTACAGAGGAATTTTTATGTCTCCATTATTTAGAAGGCAGTAGTCACATTTCATATGTATGAGTTTATATAAATGTTTGTTTTCTAAAGTAAATGAGCAGCAACTCCTTGTTGATGGGGGGGGGTGTGTGCAGCAAGGGGGGCGGTGCAAAAGGAGAGGAGTAAAAACCACCTTCAATCAAGCTTCTCCTGCAGCCAGGCCACAGACTCAACTCTAACATGAATGCTGGTTTGTAATATGATCTTCTTCTTTGTTTATTTTAGGTTTCTATTATTGTAACAATATTATTTATCAGTATTTTACAATTTTTAAATCTTTGCACTTGCTTTTAAAGAGCTAGTGAGCCACCTTCTATTGAGTCCTTATATGAGAAGCATAATGCTAAACACATTACGTATATAATCTCAGTTAATTTTCATGAACCTGGATAATGGAAAGAAATAATTCCAATTTCATAAATAAGGAAACAGAATTTGCCCCATCTTCCTACTAAGTGGCAGAATCAGCATTTGAACCTAGACCAGTCTGATTCCAGACCTTCTGCTTTTCCCATTAATGGTCTGCCTCTACCTCAATTTTTAAAAATTTTAATTCCAATATATTTAACAAAGAGTGTTATATTAGTTTCAGGTGTACAATATAGTGATTTAACAATTCTATATACTACTCAGTGCCTATCACAATAAGTGTACCTCAATGCATTTTTAAAAGAAAAATGGTACCTATACTGGAAACCATGGACAGAATGCCCTCATGAGTTTTGTTGTTCTGCTGAACATTTGACATTCTCATTCTCTTATGCATCAACAAAGCACTTGTTATCAGAACCTGTCCTTCCTCCCCACCTCCCACTCACTCTTCAACTCCCCACCAACTAGCTTCCAGTCTCACCTCTCCCCTGCACCTTCTGTTCATAAAGTTACATAGGAACTTCTCAGCAATCCATTGTACATGTTTTCAGTCCTTATTTTATTAGGCTTCTCTGCACCACCAACTTAGCTGCCACTTGCACACATGGAAAATCCTGTATCTTAGGTGCCTGCCACAGTACATTGGGTTTTCCTCTTCTACCATTAGCCCTTCCTCTTTAGTCTCCTTTGCTGGTCCCATCTTCTACCTGTTTTCCAATGCTACAGGACTTTAGATCTCTATGCTAGCATTTCTTCTTTTCTTCCTGTCTACTTTTTCCCTAACGTGATCTCATCCGCCGCTCTGGTTTTAGAGACTTACTAGCTGTGACACAACACTCCTAGAAGGGGTGTGGAGTGGAGGAGCAGGAGAAACCACCTGGGATGAGGGCTGGGGGTATCTGCCTTTCACTGCATGCCCTCTAGTGCCTTTGGAGCTCCTCAACTAGCTACAGGCTGAAAACTGCCAAATGTTTATCTCCAACCTAAGATCCTTCTCTGAATGTGAGATCTTTATATTCAACTTTCTCATCTGACACCTCTCCTTAGATGTCTCAGGAATCTCAAACTAAACAGGCCCCAAACTGAATTCTTAAGCTTCCCTCCAAACCTGTTCTTATCCCAGTTTTTCTCACCTCAGTAATTAGCTCATCATTCCACCAAGCAATCAAACCAAGCAACATTCTTATTATTTCCTTGTACTTCCCTCTCCCCATACCCAATCCATTCTCAAGTCTTCACACACACCTAGAATGTGATCCTTCTCTCCACATCCCAGTGGTGCCACGCGAGACTCAGGAGCCGAGGCTGACTTGGGACTCCTACAGTCTGCCTCTTCCTGGTCTCTCCACTCCCACTGGGACCTGGTCCATGTGCCTCCTCCTCTTCCCAAACCATTTTCCATCTGACAACTAAAGTCATTTCCAAACAGGTAAAGTTTATTTTGGGTCAGTGGACAGCCATGGCAAACACTACAGACCATGTGTGTAGCCTATGGCTGGCCTGCCTCTCTGGGCTCTCCCACTGGCCCACACATCTTGGCCACATCAGCTTCTCCCTCCTGTCTAGGAGCTTTCAAAGGTTTGTTTGTTTTTTGTTTTTTTAAAGATTTTATTTACTTATTTGAGAGAGAGATAGAGAGAGACAGAGCACAAGTGGGGGGAAGGGCAGAAGGAGAGGGAGGAGCAGACTCCCCGCTGAGCAGGGAGCCCTACCTGGGGCTTGATCCTGGGACTCCGGGATCATGACCCGAGCCAAAGGCAGATGCCCAACCGAATGAGCCACCCAGCACCCCTACGAACTTTCAAAGGTATTCTCTCTTCCACTGCAATTCTCTCTCATCTGCTTTTTAGCTAACATCCACTTATCTTTCAGGTGCCAGCTTAAATAGTACTGCCTTACAATACCCATCCTTGAATCCTCTAAACTAAATCCTGCCCCTTCTCCATTGGTCTCTTTCCTAGTGTCCTACTTTTCTTACCAGAGCACATATCACAACTTATAGTCATAAATGTATTTGTTTTTAATTGTTTTGTGTGGGACTTCCCCACTGGACTATGCTCCAGGATCATAAGGACAATGTCTGATTTTGTTAATCACTGAGGACCCAGAACCTAGCCTAAGACAATGGTGGATTTTTAAAAAATTTTTCCTTAGTGAAAAGGAAGAAGAAATACAGGAGAAGAGACTAAAGGAAGAGTCAAAAGATGAAAAGAGAAAATAAAATATCAAGGTTTGGAGAAAAAAAATGAGCTCTTTTCCTGAGTTCAGCTCAATGAATTTCCATACAACTATAATGCATGATAACTATTAAACTGGGAGGTTCTGTCATTCCAGCTTTTTGTCCAAACATAAGACCACTGAGCAAACTGTTTGAATTAAATGCCCTCACAAAAGACTAACTGTCCCATTATCAATACTTCCGCAATGACAGGCAAGAAAGAATGTACATCTCTAAAAGATAAAATTAAATTATTTGTCCACAAGTTAAATATCTGAAGGAGAGAGGAGCAGATGTTTCAGAAAGGGAGAAAGAAAGTCAATATTTAATGGCAACCAGCATGGATGGGGAGTGAGGAAACATGATCCAGGGACTGCTCTGCCATGAGGTAGGGAGTCACCAGGGAATTCACTTACTTTTTCTTTGCCTCAGTTTCCTCTATTATAAATTATCTCCAAGACCAGTGCTCCCTTTCTGCTAAAAAAAAAAAAAAAAAGCCTATTGCTTTATTAGTCATGCATTTATTTAACATTCACTCGATATTCAGTGATTCTAGATAAAGGTGGGTTTGGGCTCTGAACAGTCTGCCTAGATTAGTGCTTAGGGAGTGCTTTCGAGGTTGCTTTTTGTTACTTTTGATTTTAGTGATTTATAAAACTTAAGTTTGTATTGGTTATTCTGACCTATAACACCTTGAGAAACTTTGTAGAAGTGTTTTCTTTAATAGCTTGAGTTAAAAGAAGTCATCCAGAAGAACAAGGGACAGGAGTTTCTTACATGTTATATTTCTGAAATCTAAAGTGTGTGTGTGTGTGTGTGTGTGTGTATAATCTCAAGTGTATATATATATGTGTGTATGTGTGTGTGTATATATATGTGTTTTAAAGATTTATTTATTTGTTTTATTTATTATTTTTTTTTTTAAAGATTTTATTTTATTTATTTGAGAGAGAGTGAGAGAGAGAGCGCAAGAGGGGGTAGGGTTAGAGGGAGAAGCAGACTCCCCGCCGAGCAGGGAGCCCGATGTGGGACTCGATCCCGGGACTCCGGGATCATGACCTGAGCCGAAGGCAGTCGCTTAACCAACTGAGCCACCCAGGCGCCCCTATTTATTTGTTTTAGAGAGAGCATGAGCACGTGCAAGTGGGGGGAGGGGCAGAGGGAGAGAATCTTCAAGCAGACTCCCCAATGAGTGTGGAGCTGGACGCAGGACTCTATCCCACAACCCATGAGATCACAACCCGAGCGGAAACCAAGAGTTGGATGCTCAACCAACTGAGCTACCCAGACACCCCTGAAATCTAAAGTGTATTTAGATAATGTTTCACAGCTCAGAAGAAATGAGCCTTTTGACTGAACCTATGTGACCCTGTTCAGGACTGGCTGGCTCCAAATGAATTTCCTTTTATTTCGAAGTTGGCAACAATCTGGCTGTCTACCATCAGAAGATGAGGTCTTACTGATCTTAGAAAAGTGAGACTGCTAAAGCACTGGGAACAGATTGAGATAGACACCTATGGTTGAGGCACTAAGTACACTTAGATATAAGACTCACCACAGTGCTCCATAAGGAGTCATCTGGCCTCGTTTGGGCAGAAAAGAGAGAATTATTGTGGCAAAATATTTACCATATGACAGAGTCATTTCTTTTTTTGCAGGCCTTAATTTCTTAGAATATGGTAATTTCTGGCACTTTATGGAAAACACATAGTGATCAACATTGTCTTTCAGTTCACTGATAGAAGGATCTCGGGGGCATAGCCAGTTATGGCAAGAGAGCAGACCTGGAGCTGCCCTCAGTGTAAGGGGTCCCTATGCCATTTCCCCCGTCTGCTGCAGTCATGCCTCTGGATGAGAGTGACTCCCATGTGCTGCACAGGAGTTCACCCAAAGTTATAGGTAGAAACTGTAAGTAGAAAAGAAAGGAATCTTCCGAACTATAAACTTAAGTCTTTTAATAATGTTTTCTTTTATATACATGCTACATGTATATATATGAAAGTCTATATTAGCAAACATGTTTCTAAATGATCCTCCAAAGTAGATATTTTAATGCTTTTGATAATATATAATATGCAAAGAATTAGTACAGTGTTAAGTATAATTTTACTTCTATATTAATTTTGTTTGTAAACTGGAACTTAATCATTATTATAGCATTATGAATCTAGAAAATATTAATAATCAGTTTTACAATAATACCTTTGTGTACCCAAAAGACATCTCAGAAGCCTTGTCCTCAAACCCAAGCTCAAATGCTATGATTTTCTGTTCAAAGGTTCATTTTCTTACACAATCCAATCAATTCTCCCCAATGACTGGGCACTTTCACTACTCCTGCTGCCCAGGATGACCTGACCCCCCAGTCAGGCTTAATCTTAATCAATCACAGCTTGGTCCTAACTCAATTTTATCCCCTTTCTTTCAGCTCCATACTCTCTACAACCCTGACATGTTTGGGATTCTATATCTTATGATGTTATTCTTTTTGTCCACCTGTATAACTGTCAGCAAGTAAGAACCTCTCTGAGGCTCAGTTTCCTCATCTGTGAAATGGGACTAATATCCTCTAGTCTCAGCATTGTATAATCTCATGTGTGTTACAGGAAATACAGCACACACAACGCATATTTAATTACATCTGAATAACTGAAAATAACAAGTTATTTTCTTGTTTTTGAGGTTTATGCCTGGCCTTTTTTCAATCCACAACTTAGCACAGTCTCATTTAATATGTCCCAGTGTATGTTTAAGGTACAAATCCAAAACATTCATAATGCCAGCCATTGGCAGCAATTCACCAGAAGTTAGCTTCCAATTCTTTTTTTTGCTTAACAAGTAAAACAAGTACCACCAAAGGAGCTAGAGGGACAGGATTCAAGGTGTCCATTGCTTGTGATTACTCCTAAGGAAGCAACCTCACTGTCAGTTTCGCCTTGCTTTCTCATCATTGTGACTCAGTCCCTGCTGTCCCCAATCTCCTCTGAGTGTGTGGTCTGTGTGCTGGGCTGGAGAAGCTTTACGAAGATCATCATTGCTTAGGTTACCCAGTATTTCCTTCTCCAAAGCCTAATGCTGGATACATTCCACGAAAAACATAAAATAAAACCTATGTCTGATCTATAACTGGCTCAGATCTATTTAGGTTTACCACAGATTTAAGTTAAAGACTACAAGACTGGTCTATACCTACAAGTTAAAAACCCTAAAACTGATATAATCATTTCAGACATACACATATTCCAAACAAAATAAAATTAAAATTTTTCCTATAAATCCAAAAGAAATATTCTCTAACTCTACACCTAAAGAGACTTTTTGAAATTCATAGGACTTTCAAATAAAGTGCCACCCACCTGAAGAGGATTCATAATTAACACAGAAATGTTTCTTGTCGCTTTTTTTTTCTTTTTAAAGACCTTATTCATCCATTTGACAGAGAGAGACACAGTGAGAGAGGGAACACAAGCAGGGGGAGTGGGAGAGGGAGAAGCAGGCTTCCCGCTGAGCAGGGAGCCCGACGCGGGGCTGGATCCCAGGATCCCGGGATCACGACCTGAGCCGAAGGCAGATGCCCAACGACTAAGCCACCCAGGTGCCCCTCTTGTCGCTCCTTCTGAATGGTATCAGAAGGCACTATAAGAATAGGATATTGTAATTACTGTTTCTTCAATATGTGTTTTAAGAGTAGATATATAAAAAAAAGGTTGATGAACTGGCATCTATACTTTTAATTTCTATTATAAGTCCATCTCACTGCTTTGAAGGCAGTTTCACATAGAAAGTAATATAACCTCAAAAGGTTATACCAAGGCTCTGACATAAATAAACTCTTCAGTCAATGACATGACTACAGCTATTTGAAAAAACACAGAAAGGGCATAAATACAAGTAAAAGAAGATATCATTCCCATAGTTAGTATGAGCAAAGTACTTTGAATTATGGGTTTGGCTTATGTAGCTGTGCTGTCCACCAAGGTAGCCACTAGCCACATGGGGCTACTTAAAATAAAGTTAATTAAAATTAAATAAAACTTGAAATTTAGTTCCTCAGTCCCATTAGCCATATTCTGAATGCTCAGTAACCATACGTGGTCAGTGACTACCTCACTGGATAGTACAAATATACACCATTTACATCATTGCAGAAAGTTCTATTAGGTAGTGCTGAAATAGGTTAGAATAGCACTCTTTGAAAGCCATAGATTTACTAATTGCTGTTTATTTACTTAGGTTTTTAAGATACATAAACCTTGACAGATATTGCAGTGGTCATTTTCGGTATGGTAACCCTATGTCCTGGCTTTTCTAGAATACCAGTATTTCTTGTCTATATTACTTCCAATAACATGAACCACTAAAGGTAAAAGTAAATGTAACAAATTAAATTTTTAGTAGGACTTTTTATATTAAATAAACAGATCAGACTCCTTTGTCACACAACGTGTCCCAAATTTTGATGCAAGAAGAAAACAAAAAAATAAAAACTCACATATATGGTGAATGCAGCCAAGAGGCTCTACTTTCTCCAGGAGGAGTCTCTACTTTCTCTAAGTGACCCTAGCACCCATGCCTGTGTCTTAATTACTCACCGAACTCTAGGTGGGTCTGATCCAGGTGGAGCAGCTGAACCACCTCCCTGCTGATATCTGCAGGGAAGATAGTAAACTCTCTGTACCACTACTCGGACCCCAACTCCTGACCATGTGGCAGCACCCTGGCTTTCCACTGCATCCAGGAGAGAATCCCTCAGGGGAGCTTGGGCTGGGAAGCGCTGTTTGGCTTCCTCATGTCCGTGGGTGCAGTCTGTCCACATTGTAGTGAGACCACTACACATTACCTGGCCAAGACATGCAAAGGGAACAATTTCAGTTTAACTCATAACAGCATGGTATGTACCAAATCATGACATTATGAGGCAATCTTCTGATATAACTGCAGAACACCAAAGGAATGATGAAGATAAGACGTTGCATGTGCCTCTGTGTCTGCCAGGTAACTAATGCTGTTGAGGAGGGCAAGGTGAGCAAGATAATATGGGAACCACAGTGTTTCCAATCCATAGAAGCACAGATCATTTTGGGTCTTTGAAAACATGTAAAGTCCTGCTATTATAATACTTCATGGTAATCTAGAAAATTTTTCTTTTATGAGGTAAACAATCCCAACAGGACAAACTAAAAAACAAAAGAATGACTAGGGTTTCAAAATTAAGTCATTATTAAGTGCTTGTTGTGTGCAGTCTACTAGGCTAGACACTTTACAGGCTCATGTAGCCTCCCAACAACCCTTTACAATAATATTAAATATCATAATAAGATAACACTTCTAGAGGACATTCCAGGTACTTTTCTTTAGGTACTGTACTTATATAACCAACATATTTAACCTCATAACTACCCAAGTGGGTAGATTATATCATTATTACCATTTTAAAGATAAAAATATTGAAACACAGAAAAATTATGTATATTGCCCAATGTTACTCAGCAATAAGTGGTTGAGGCAGAATTTGAACCAGGATTCCTGGTTCTAAAGCCTATATTCATAACCATGATGTTATACTGCAGCTTCATTGTCACTGTTGTAAGACAAAAATGTTATCTCAAGAATTTAATATCAATGGCTATTTACAACTAAATGTTAAAGCAGTAATGCACTTTGAGTCATAAATTAAATTAATTAGAGAGCCCTCTTTTCCCCATTATCCCCTTCAGATACTTCTTTTGATAATCAAAGGGAGAGTATGCTTGTTGACACATTTACAAACAAGATGCAACTTTGTCTACTTTTTTTCTTTTTTTAATTTAAGATTTTATTTATTTATTTGTCAGAGAGAGTGAAAGAGAGAGCACAAGCAGGGGGAGCGGCAGGCAGAGGGAGAAGCAGGATCCTCGCTGAGGAAGGAGCCCAATGGACCTGAGCTGAAGGCAGACACTTAACCAACTGAGCCACCCCTACTTTTCTTTTTCTTATATCCCCTCATACAGTCTGTCAGCCTTAGCATTCTGTTCAGTGCTGATTCAGCTAACTGGGTGAACCTGAGATGGTGCACATGGAGTCATAGACACTTACAGCCTGGAATGATCCCTGGAGTGCCCTTCATGCCTTCTATGAGTGAAATTTAGTGGTTCCCTAAATTTATCTTGGCCAATGATCATGACTCAGGGCCAATAAAATTTCAAAAAACAATCTACAGCATATAATTTCAAGTTTATGCAGTTCTTTTTATCCCAAGGGATATAGATACTGTGAAAAAGAAAAATATAACTTTTTAATTTGATAAGTAAAAGGCTGAAGCAAAATTCTTAGGTAATTACAAAATGAGAATAAAAAAATAAAAAATCATATATTTTGATAGATTAGGATAAAGATTAAAAAAATACAATTATATAGATGAAATACTGTGAAATGACTACTACCAAATACTGAACCACTTCATACTTTCTTCAGGCATAACAATAATAACAAGATGTTCTAGCATATATATTTACTGAATATCTGAAGGGGAACCAAAGGTAAACATCTTTGCTTATACCTTTCAAATCCATTATTATTACAAAGCATAAAACATCTAAAACAAATAAAAATTTACCTGGCTTTCAGGTGATTTATATGTTAGATTCCTAAATCTAAACATCTGAGCCAAAGTGATACTTCTTCTTGGAAGGGGTGTGTCCCAACACTGTGCTTCATGTATTATTTTTGAATCTTCTTTGGCAACAACTTTCTGACAAAAATAAGTATTCAGAATAACAGGGCAACTTCCATTTGGTATAATAAGCTTTTGCCTGAAAAAGAGAAAGAAATATAATAGTTTACAGTTACAGTTTATTTACAATGTTGGATTTCCCTCATGTTCTTGCTAAATCAGGAATACAAAGGGCAATGACTCACCTCTATGGACAGATAAAACCAAGTTAGGCCACTAAGTGACAGCTACAGATGAATGAATGGATAGAGAAAACGTGGTACATATATACACTGGAATATTACTCAGTCATAAAAAGAATGAGATCTTGTCATTTGTAACATGAATAGACTTAGACAGTGTTATATTAAGTGAAATAAGTCTGACAAAGATAGGCAAATACCATATGATCTCACTTAAATATGGAATCTAAAAACAACAGAAACAAACAAACAAAAACAAAACAGTCTCATAAATACAGAAAACAAACTGGTAGTTGCCAGAGGGGCTGGGCTTGGGGTGGGGAGATGGGCAAAATGGGTGAAGGGGATTCAGAGGTACAAACCTGCAGTTATAAAATGAATAAGTCATGGGGATAAGAAGTACCACACGGGGGACATGGTCAATAACATTGTAAAACTTTGTATGATGACAGATGGTAACCTATCATGGTAAGCATTGTGTAATGCACAGAACTACCAAAGCACTGTGTTGCATACCTGAAACTAATGGGATATTGTATGTCAACTATACTTCAATAAAACAAACAGACAAACAGAAGTGACACCCACCCTCACATGCTCAAGAGGGAATGCCAATGGAATTAATTTTACTTTTCCAGTGCAAGTCTGTGTCAGGAGAGGGGGAATGGAAGAAGGCCATGTCATGTCACTGCCTGGGCTTGAGCTCCCTCGGGTCTCCTACTCTGGTAGATGATTGCCTTGGAGAAATGCAGGGAGTGAGCAAAGACTATCAACAGGCTCAAAAATTGCCCAGACATTAAAATAAATGTTACTTACAAATGAAACCTTCAGACACTTTGACAGCTCTAATCTTTCAAAGAACATGACATCAAGACCCAAAGGAGCTTCTACCTTCACTATCAAATAGAACACAGTCACAGAAATGCTTCACATTTAAGTTGAAAAGGAATGTGGGGACACAACAGACAAAATTCTCCTGGTCCCTTTCAGACATCTGATTTGACATCTTCAACACTCATTCCTTAAAGGAGGTAGTGCTGCTTAACATTTAGGAAAATTTAGGACTTCTACTTCTGGGAAGGTGGGAGTAGACATACTTTTCCCTAATTTATCCTCTGAAGCACAACTAAAATGGCTAACATTACATATCAACTAAACCTAAGACACTGAGAGGTGGAAAAAAGAAGAAGGCATACCAGCCAAGCCCTGGAGACCTTGAGACCTAAGGAACAACATAGTGGTGAGTTCCTGGGTTTTCTGTTTTCTTATATCCCAGACTTCAGACTGAAGAAGATGGCAACATGATACAGCAATGGGTACAGATAAAAAAGTCTTCTACAAAAGCTTACTCTCTCCAACTAAAGGCTACGAAAGAGACAGCCTAGTATAATACAAAACTTTCAGAAAATGACTGCTCTAATCTAGGCAAACATCACAGAAAAACCTGTGACTCACCATCATACACACCAGAAAAGGGTGAGTGGGGAGCTCAGACTTGCACTCTCATCAGGCTGTAATAAAAAGTCTCGATAGCCCAGATGGGGTGGTGTGAGAGAAGGCAGGATAGAATGTTGGGACTTCCATCCCTGCAGGCTTATAATGAGCCTTCCCTGATCAACTCCCCGCCCCCCAACACACACACACCATGACAATGGAGATCACCTGGGGGCCTGGACTTCTATCCCCCCCAACCCCCCCCCCCCGACATCAGTAACCAGTACTCCTGGCTACCCTCTATCCTCACACCTTCCTCCAGTCCTCTCAGTGGAAGCCATGTGGGAAGAAGCACCCCTGGCTCTCCCAGCAAGGGTGATATCAGTGGAGGCCTAGCAGGAAGCTGGAACTCAAATCTACCTAGCAGTAACAAGGAGTCCTTTCCCCCTCAGCATTAATGGAGGCCAAGTGGGGAATTTGGACTTCTTCCTCCACCTGGCAGTAACAACCCCCCTCCCCACTCCCTCCACTTCTCTTCTCAGAACAGTATCAGACAAAGCACCCTAAAACAGATTTAAATAAGATCCAGAGTCTCATAATACCTCAAACGTACAGGTTACCATCTAAAGTCACTTCTTATACTAAGAACCAGGAAAAATCTCAAATGAAAAAAGATAATTAATAGATGACAATGCTGAAATGACACAGGTATTAGAATTATTTGACAAAGATTCTAAAGTAGCCATTATAAGCATGCTTCAATAGGCAATTATGAACACACAGAGACAAATGAAAAGACAGAAAGTCTCAGCAAAGAAATAGACTTTTTTAGAATGGAAATTTTGAACCGAGAAATAAAATGAAAATAAAAACTCAATGGATGGGTTCAACAGCAGAATGGAAGAAACAGAAAAAATCAGTTAACCTGAAGACAAAAACAGAAATTAAACAATATGAACAACAAAGAAAAAATAGACTTAAAACAATCTGAACAGAACCTCAAGATCTGTGGGAAGGATGAAATAAAAATAGATATATACAGGTAAATACAATAGGCTTTCCTACTCTTCTTGGGTTTTCAAAATTGTATTTAGAGTTGCAGCAACAATTATAACACTCCCTGATATAGTTCTAAATGAATATAAAAACAATATTTAAGAAAATCATAGTTGAGAACAGTAAAGGGATATAAGAGGTAAGGTTTATACACTTCATAAAAACTGGCAAAATGTTGACTCAGTAGACTGTGATAAAATTTAATCCTTAGAGCAATCAATAAAATAGCTATAAAAAGAGATATACACAAAAATATTATAAATAAAATAAAATAAAATTATAAAAAATGTTCAAGTAACCCACATGAAGCCAGGAAAAAGAAAACAGAAATGAAAAACAGAAAGAGAATGTAGAGAAGACAAAAAATAAAAAGGTAGCGCTAAGTCCTAACACATCAATAATTATATTAAGTGTAAACGGTCTAAATAAACCAAGTAAAAAACAAAGATTAGCAGAGTGGATTAAAAAAACATGATCCATCTATATGTTGTCTATAAGAAATTCACTTCAAATATAAAGATATAGGTGAAACAAAAGTAAAAAGATGGGGAAAATACATCACATAAACATTAATAAAAGTATAGCAGGGGGAAGGGTATCATATGAAGTAGGCTTTAGAGCAAAGAAAATTATCAGAGACCAGAGGGACATTACATAATGACTTTTACCAAATGTGCAAAGAAGAATTAACACCAATTTCATACAATCTTTTTCAGAAAATAGAAGAGGAGGAAATACCACCCAATTCATTTTATAAAGCTAGTATTACCCTAATATGAAAACCAGATAAAGACAGTGCCAAAAAAAAAGAAAAAAAAAGTAGAAGAGAAAGAAAAAGAGAAACCACAGACCAACATACCTCAGGAATACAGATGAAAAATCCTTAATAAAATACTAGAAAATAGAATTCGGAAGTGAGTATAAGGAAGTATGCAACATGACAAAGGGGTTAATTCCAGAGATGCAAGTCTCATTTGATACTTGAAAATCACCTCCACCACATTCAAAATGAAAGAAGTCATATAGCTCATCAGTAGATGCAGAAAAACCACTTTACAGCATTCAACACTCATATAATAAAACAAAAAATCAGAAAACCAGAAATACAGAACACCCTCAAGTTGATAAAGAGCATCTACAAAAATCCTACAGGTAGCATTATAATTAATAGTGAAGGAATGAATGCTTTCCATCTAAGAAGGGAAACAAGGCAAGGATGTCCATTCTCACCACATTTTCTTTTCTTTTTTTGTTGCTAAAAAGAGGCCTATGTTCTTTCTTCACATACAGGACTTCGAATACTTTTACAGCATTTCCCACAAAGAATGAGAGGAAATGTCAAGAAAAGAGTGAGAATTATTTACATTTTCCAAATGGAAGCAAGGAGACTCCCAAGGGCATATGAGGTCATCAGAACTCTGGGTTGCAAGCCCCATTTACTCTTGGTTCTGCCACCAACACCATCAGGGGACACAGGAGGAGCCACAAGTGACAAGCCTGCTAACCTCAGTTCCAGCTGTGGGCCCTAAAGCAGCCCATAACCCAGATCTAGCTGGGTTTACAAACCACATATTTGATATCTAATATCACATATCTGATAAGGGATTAATATCTAAAATATAAAAGAAACTCATACAACTCAATAGCAAAAAAACAACCTGATTAGGGGTGCCTGAGTGGCTCAGTTGGTTAAGCGACTGCCTTCGGCTCAGGTCGTGATCCTGGAGTCCTGGGATCAAGTCCCACATTGGGCTCCCTGCTCAGCAGGGAGTTTGCTTCTCCCTCCAACCCTCCCCCCTCTCATGCTCTCTCTCTCCCTCTTTCTCTTTCTCTCTCTCATTCTCTCTCTCTCAAATAAATAAAATCTTAAAAAAAAAAACAAACCTGATTAGAAAATGGGCACAAGATCTGAGTCAATGTTCCTCCAAAGAAGACACACAAATGACCAACAGGTATATGAAAATGTGCTCAACATCATTAATCATCAGGGAAATGCCAATCTAAACCACAAGGAGATTTCACCTCACACACGTTAAGATGGCTATTCTCAAAAAGACAAGATATCAAGTATTGTTGAAGGTATGGAGAAAAGGAAACCCCTGTACACTTTTGGTAGGAATGCAAATTGGTACAGTCATTATAGAAAACAGTATGGAGGTTCATAAAAAAATTTACAATAGAACTACCATATGATCCAGCAATTCCATTTCTGGGTATATGTCCAAAATAAATGAAATCAGGATCTCAAAGAGATATCTGAACTTCCATGTTCATTTCAACATTATTCACAATAGCCAAAATATGGAAACAACCTTTGTCTGTTGACAGATGTATGGATAAAGAAAAAGTAGTGTATATATGCACATGTGCATGTGCACACACACGAATAATATTCAGCCATAAAAGAGAAATCCTGTCATTTGTGAAAACATGAATATGGAGAAACCTGGAGGACATTATGCTAAGTGAAATAAACCAGACACAGAAAGTTAAATACTTCATAATCTTGCTTATATATGGAATCTAAAAAAATTGAACTGCTAGAAGCAGAGAGTGGAATTGTGGTTAACAGGGGCTACAGGATGGGGAAAAAAAGAGCTATTGGTCAAAAGATACAAATTTTCAGTTATTAGATGAATGCGTTCTGGAGATCTAATGAACAGCATGGTGACTATAGTTAATAATATATTATATAGTTGAACTTTGCCATGAAGTAGATCTTAAGTGTTCTCACCACACATACAAGAAAAGGTAACTAAGTGTGGTGAAAGATACATTAATTAGTTTGATTGTGGTAGTTATTTTACAACGTCTATCAATATATATCAAACCATCACCTTATACACTTTAAATATATACAATTTTTATGGCCCATACACCTTAACAAAGTTGGAAAAAAATAAAATTTATATGGAAAGGTAAAGGAACTAGAATATCTAAAACAATTTTGAAAAAGAAGAATAGAGTGGGACAAATCACTCTATCTCATATCAAGACTTAACCATATAGTTACAATAATCAATACTGTATGGATTTGGTAGAGGAATAGACAGATCAATAAAGCAGAATAGAGAACCTATAAGTAGACTCCACAGATATGCCCAACTGATTTTTCACAAAAGTGCCAAAGCAATACAATAAAGGAAGTAGACTCCGCATATTCATAGTCAGAAAAGTATGAGCTTCAAATGAAGTCTCAAACTTCATATGAAATTTAACTCAAAATTAATCATGAACACAAATGTAAACTATAAAGCCATAAAACTTTTAGGAAAAAAAAGACACAGGAGAAAATCTTTAATACTTAGGCTAGACAAAGTATACTTATGAGATTAAAAAAAAAATTACCCATAAAAAGAAAAAGAAATTGACAACTGGACTTCATCAAAACTAAAAACTTTTGCTTTGAGAAAGACCTTGTTAAGAGGACAAAAAGAGGTGGGGGTATGGGGGAACTGGGTGATGGACATTAAGGAGGGCATGTGATGTAATGAGCACTGGGTATTATATAGGACTGATGAATCACTGACCTCTACCTCTGAAACCAATAATATATTATATGTTAATTAATTGAATTTGAATTAAAAAACAAATAAATTTTTAAAAAGAAGATAAAAAGAGAACCTACAGAGGTAAGATATTTGCAAATCACGTATCCAAGAAAGGACAATGACCTAGAATATATAAAGAAATCTGAAAACTGAGTGTGAAAAAATGAACAATTAGAACATGGACAACTGTCACGAATAGACAATTCACCAAAGAGATATACAAATGGCAAATTAGTACATCAGAAGATGTTCATTGTCATTAGCCATTAAGAAAACACACATTAAAGCCACAGAGGTATATAGTACCTCTATACTATCCAAATGGTTAAAATAAAACATAGTGATACCACCAAAAGCAGATGAGGATATAGAGAACTGGATTGCTCAAACATTGCTGGTGGGAATGTAAAGGAAAAATTTTGGCAATTTTGGAAAAACATTAAATATGCAATTACCATACAACCCACTGCACTCCTGGGCATTCATTGCAGAGATGCAAACTTATGTTTATACAAAAACCTATGTAGGAATGTTCATAGCAGCTGTATTCATAATAGTCTACAACTGGAAACTTAAATGTCATCATTGGGTAAGAATGGTTAAGCAAACTGTTAAATCCACATCACAGAACACTATTCAGCAATAAAAAGGAAGGAACTATTGATACACACAACAACATGGATAAATCTCCAGGGAATTATGCTGAGTGAAAAACAAATAATCCCTAAAGAGATAGAGAACATATTAGCGGTTGCCAGGGTTTAAGGGTCTAGTACATTTCCACATAATCAATCCAAATACAAATTTGCAAGTGAGGTTTTAAGCCTATCGGCTATAGGTATGGTAATCAGAAGTAAAAAAATTATGAGAGATGGAGACAGAGTTAGACACACACACACACAAAGAGAAGAGAGGAAGGGAGGGACAGAGAGACAGATACAGAGTCAGCAAGAGGCTATAATAAGAGAGGAAGGGTGGGGCACAGTGTCTAGCACTGTCTGGGTACAAATGTAAATATGTTCCACACAACAAGATGGATGAAAGCTGTCATAAACTTCCAGCCTTTTCTTTCAAATTAATTTTAAAAAACTAAGATAAAGTAATACTATTTTAAGAACTAAGTTAAGAAGAAAGTACTAGTAAAATTTTTATACTTAGAACCTTTCAGTTTACAGATAAACATTACCAATATTAGAACTATGTTCTGCCTAATTCAGTCTTGTTTAAGGCTGTTAAGGTTAAACTGAATTAAAAATAGCAAACCAGGGGTGCCTGGGTAGCTCAGTTGGTTGAGCCTCCGACTCTTGGTTTCAGCTCAGGTCATGATTTCGGGGTCATGAGAGTGAGCCCTTCATCGGGTTCCATGCTCAGCATGGAGTCTGCTTGAGATTCTTTCTCCCTCCCTTTCTGCTCCTCCCCCGCTCACATGCACGCACTCTCTCAAATAAGTAAATAAGTAAAATCTTAAAAAAAAGAAAATAGCAAACCACTCCAACGAAGTGAAAGCTTAATTTAGCCTTCTCTCTATGCTACCAATAATCCCTAAAATTTTCAAAATTATTTTAATGAATTTAACCTTCTATTTATTCTACTTAGCTCAGGTCCAAAAAAGGATATCTTCCTTACTTAAATAATCACTTTTTCAAAAAGAAGGTCAATTTGCTGATTTCAATAGCATTAGATGTTCTTTGTCTCCTGGGTAGGACCACATGGCTAATTATGAGCAATTTATCTGCAAAAGTGGCATAATTTACAAACACATATGCAAACCCAAAAGGGGCTCATTTTTTTGATCTCTTGTTGACAAAGTGAATAAACTCAGGATAGATGCAGGATTATTGCATCAAAATGAATAAAAAGCATTAATATATTTGGCCTGCCCTCAATGCAACTACACTAGATAACTGTACAAATATACCCATGATCTCAAGCATTATATTCTTGGTGTTTTTGCTCATTTCCCTCCATTTCCTTCTTATTTATGAGCAGACTTGAAGGGCCTCTTCAAGTGTTTCAAATGCCTTGCTAATCTCTATTATAAAGCTCACATTTTTATTAGCTAATAAAAATAAAGTTTAACACTCCATATTTTAATATTTGCCTATTAGAAACATAGGTCTCCTTAGCCTGGTGATGGGTATTAAAGAGGGCATGTAGGGCGCCTGGGTGGCTCAGATGGTTAAGCGTCTGCCTTCGGCTCAGGTCATGATCCCAGGGTCCTGGGATCGAGTCCCACATCGGGCTCCCTGCTCCTTGGGAGCCTGTTTCTCCCTCTGCTTCTCTCTCTCTCTCTGTCTCTCATGAATAAATAAATAAAATCTTTAAAAATAAAAAAAAAAGAGGGCATGTATTGCATGGAGCACTGGGTGTTATACACAATGAATCATGGAACACTACATCAAAAACTAATGTAATGTATGGTGATTAACATAACAATAAAAATTTTTTTAAAAAAAGAAACATAGGTCTCTTTAATGCTTATAGCTCCCATATTCTAATTTTCCTTTGTATTTAATGTTCAGTTCTATATGAAAATATTCAAAACATATTCTTTTTATTTATTTATTAATTTTTTATTTTATTATGTTATGTTAGTCACCATACAATACATCATTAGTTTTTGATGTGGTGTTCCACGATTCATTGTTTTCGTATAACACCCTGTGCTCCATGCAGTACGTGCCCTCCTTAATACCCACCACCGGGCTAACCCATCTCCCCCACCCCCCTCCCCTCTAAAACCCTGTTTGTTTCTCAGAGTCCATAGTCTCTCATGGTTCATCTCTCCCTCTGATTCCCCCCCTTCATTTTTCCCTTCCTTCTCCTAATGTCCTCCATGCTATTCCTTATGTTCCACAAATAAGTGAAACCATATGATAATTGACTTTCTCTGCTTGACTTATTTCACTTAGCATAATCTCCTCCAGTCCCATCCATGTTGATATCAAAACATATTCTTGATAAAAAAATGAACTTTGAAATTTTACAATTCATAGTAATCTGATAAGGAAGGTTGACCTGGCAGGAATCCCTTTTAGCAATAAAAAGATAGAACTCTTTTAATTTCAAATGGGGAAAAAATGAAGTTAGCTAATAGGCAATTAACAAAAGTAAACATTAAAGTGATGCAGTTGGAAAGAATGATGTCCTTAATTAAATGTGTATCATTTTGCAGTATCACAGCATTTCTGTTTACTTACCCAGCCCTCCACCTTGGTAGCAAAGTTAGGGTTAACCCAAATTCAGAATCTTCCAGATTCCCAGAAATTATAGAGATGATAATAAACAGTGTCATCCCAAACAGGCAGATTTTTTAAAGTTTTAAAAACTTTTTTAAATCATTAAAAAAGACTTACCTTGTAACTATTAATCTGGACCTCTTTTATAATTAACAAGTCACTACAAATTTAGCAAAAAGAAAAGTTTTAACTATTTTGAAATGTGGCTGAGTAATTATATATTTTCAAAAATAGCATATATATATCAGTGTTGTTAGCTTTGCTTAAAAGAAAGGAAACCCAAGGTAGAAATAATGGTTATTTGGCC
Organism: Phoca vitulina; assembly: GCF_004348235.1. Classification (NCBI taxonomy): domain Eukaryota; kingdom Metazoa; phylum Chordata; class Mammalia; order Carnivora; family Phocidae; genus Phoca; species Phoca vitulina. The sequence goes on along the minus strand of NW_022589728.1, from coordinate 547,537 downwards.
CAGCTGTAGGGCTCTGAGAGCGACAAGAACCCAGGCCATGCTTCTGAAGCATGTGGCCAGCTCATCAACCCCTGCATCTTCTGCAGAAAACAAGGGGGAACACTTATTTTAATGACGACACAAATGTTTATTTAATTATACATAAAACAAAAATACTGAATATACACATTTAGTAAAATTGTTCCTGATTCAAGCTAATCAAACTGAATTAGTCTAGAATAGAAATGATTTGTAAGGATGCTTAGTTCATTACTTTAAATCACAAATTAAAATTATAGTCGTTAGAAAAGAGAAAGTTTTGGCAAGTCTTCTGAAATAGAAATAACTAATTTTTTTTTAAATTAAGGTACAATTGACATATCATGTTATATTGTTTCAGGTATACAAAATGAATCATTATTTGTATATATTGTGAAATGATCACAGCAAAAAGTCTAGTTAACATCCATCACCATATATAGTTACAAATTTTTTCTTGTGATGAGAACTTTTAAGATCAACTCTCCTAGCAACTTTTTTTTCTCTTAGCAACTTTCAAATATACAATATAGTATTATTAACTATAGTCACCATGATGTACATTACATCCCCAGGACTTACTTGTTTTATAACTGGAAGTTTGTGCTTTTTGAACCCCTTCACTCATGTTTTCTGCCCCCACCCCCTGCCTCTGGAAACCACCAATCTGTTCTCTGTATCTTTGGGCAGGTATGCCTAATTTTTGACTAGCACATCACTTGTTTCTGTACAAATAGTACTGAGATCTGAAAACAATTGATTCTCTAAGATAAACACACTTGAAATCTTGTTCAAATTTCTCATGCACTCGCAAGTACCTTTTATCTTCAAAGTTAACTACACAGGTAAACATAATCTAACTAGATCCATAGGATCATATTTCTGAATTAGGGAATCTGAATGAGGTTTAAAATGATTTAGCATAATATAGGAAGTATAAAATTTCAGTCACAGATACAACTTTTTACACTCAAGAGGATCTGGGAAATTAATTCAAATAATAACACAACTAATAATAAGATTTGGAAGGGTAGTAGATACTGAAAGACCTTAAAACCCGTATCTAGGTCCATTTGATTCATTTCACTCTTTTTACTGAACATCTATGATGTGCCAGGCACTAGGAATCCAGTCAGAGACAAGAAGGTTGAGTGGACGGTTTTACTGCAAAGGAAAAGGATGTTACTGAGATAGGATACCCCAATGGAGGACCCTCTGTGAGTAATCCCACTGCGGTTAGGGAAGTCTTCCCAGGAGAGGGAGCCAGATGAGGGGTATCATGGATCAGGGAGGGTGAAAGCACAAAGAAGAGATGCATGGAGGCCTCCAGAGGCTGCCCAGTGGCAATGACCACAATTTAATTTCAATGTGATGAACAAATATGTCACACTACCACATCACTGAGTCTCTTCAAAAAAAAAAAAAAATTCACACGTTCATTTTCCTTTACTAGCAGGAAAAGGAAGTTAGAGCTTTTCAGCATCCACATCCATGGTTCCATCATTATTTCTCTAGATAGTATGACCTCTCAATTTCATTTTATACTGCAATCCAATACTAACTGCTATGGACCTTACAATCATCTCTTGATGTATTTTATCGCTACAAATGTTATATGATGGCCAAAAAAGAAAGTTTACAGAGCATGTATGATTAAGATTAATATTATAGCAATTTAACTAGTATTTCTAAAGATCAAACTGAAAATAAAAACAAACCTAAGGTGTTAAACCTCACTTGACAAATCATACATACAACCAACAACACCAGTGAACATTATCATGACACTGAAGAATATGCATTTACTTTCTAGTAAACTCTCAGAGAATCCTTGAGATGGCAGCAGGGTGGGCTAAAATATGGGAGAGTTATACACACAAATGAAATACACAAAAAACTGGAAAGTATGTCTTCAAAGGAGTCCAAGTACTAAGGTTTCTGGTAGAAATCTTGTTTGTTTGTTTGTTTGTTTGTTTTTAATAGAGAATACTGTATGTTTGGGGCACCTGGGTGGCTCAGTCGGTTAAGAGTCTGCCTCGGCTCAGGTCGTGATTTCAGGGTCCTGGGATGGAGTCCCGCACTGGGCTCCTTGCTCAGCAGGGAGTCTGCTTCTCCCTCTCCCTCTGCTGTTCCCCCTGCTTGTGCTCGCGTGCGCGCTCTCTCTCTCTCTCCGATAAATAAATAAATAAATAAATAAATAAAATCTTTAAAAAAAAGAGAGGATACGGTATGTTTAATAAAAATGACAATTTGTCAAAATATTTTCTGAAAACAGAAATGACTTCTCAAACACATGTTTTGCATTAAAAACCATTTCCATTTCTCCTCACCTGAGAATGTTATATATAGAACTCAAGTAAACAAGAAACAATAGACTTAAAAAAAAAATGTCTTGAGATCAGAGAAGGAAAACCATGTGAAATATTTTTTCATTTTCTATCATTTCAAAGGTTGACAATTCTATCACTATCAACACTGACAAAGAGTGAAATACCCTGTAAACAACTTGTTTTCAGGAACGTGAGCAATGTTTCTTTTATTTTCCCACTAGTTATGTATTCTCAAATTTTTTGTGTCTAGCAACTGATTAAATCAAGACTATATTTTGCCCTGAATAGGTTGATAAGGGTGATGGTAATTGACACATAACCCCTTAAAAAGCAAACTGTCTATTCCGAACCATAAAATAAGGTCAATTTGCTTGTTTACTATCCAGGAAGAATTCATGCAAATCTGTGATGGGAGCAAAAGGATTAATGGGTTAATAGGATTAATGCAGTGACCCAAAGAAAACAAAGACAAACAGAATTTTCTTTTCTTTTCTTCCTTCTTTCCTCTACCTTCTTTCCTTCCCTCTTCTAATGGCTAACTAGCTAAAGAAGATTGCACTAGGAACTGTAGTTGCCTGAAGAACATAATCTAGGTTTAATTTTTCTTTTCACTGAAGACATGCTTGGGAGAAACCAATCAATTTTGTTTACAGTTTAGTTTCATCTCTACGCCTTACCTACCCCAGGCCCAAATCTGGCTAGTGTATATACCAGGAGAGGCTGGGCCATTGGGTGGGGAGTGGAGAGGGCTTACGTCCATGTAGGGCCATACATCAGTGAAGCACCAAAGTGCAGTAAAACATTGTTTGTGCTACAATAGAAGGAACATGGGCTTCTATGGGGAGGCAGAGGGTAGACTTCTCCGTATTATTTAAGTCTCTTCTAAAATGTCTCTGTGAGAGGTCTTGATGGGCTGGTTCAACAATAACAAAAACAAAAACAAAAAAATGTTGTTTGAATGAATGTCAGTCCTTCTAGCTTCCTTGGGAAAAGTTGTGCATTGAGAGCGCTTTTCACACTGATGTGTTTGTGTTTGTTTCTACAAAGAAATCCTCAACTACTAGAATATATCAGCTGTTTCATTTTTATCTTTGTTTTTTGAATGCCAAACAGTACTTGACATCAGCAAGGAACCCAACAGATTTTCCTAAACTAATGAACAAAAATTTATTCCTATTTACCAGATATATGTATAAAGAAATGAATGTGACTTTTAAATAGTTAAATCAGACCTACTGTAACTGAGTCCTAGAAGTTCCAAGTAGGAATCTGGGAATGGTACCAATTTAAAATAAGGGCTTGGAAAAATGAAAGCTCTAAAGGGAGAGCATCCAGGCCCATGAATGTCTACTGCATAGCACGCAATAATTTGAGAGGCCAGAGAGAGGATATGGGTTTTGGATCTAAGATGTCTTAGATTTAAATCCTGGTTTTGCCACTTATTAGCTGTGTAGTTGTGGACAAATTCCATCTACAACTCCGTTTCTATAAAATGGGAGTATTAACAGTAGCTAGAGGTACTCCACAGATGTCTTGTGAGAATGAAATGAATGAACCGATGTGTTCTTCATTCAGCTTCACACCTGCAAGGGCTCAGGGGATGAGGCTGTCAGTGCCGCTGCTGCTGCGACCGTGAGTTCTACCTTCAGTCATTACACATTAGTCACTGTCTACTGGGCGGCAAAGACCAGGGTTATTTAGTGTTATTTCCAAGGCCCATTTTCTTTTTCCTCCTAAAGATTAACTAGAATTAGAGGTCGCCAGAAGCAAATATTACTTCTGTTACCCACTCATATGCTAATTTGCCTAACACCTTTCCTGCTACTGATACTCACTGCTTATGATTCTGCTAGGTCTTACTGCGCTGGCCTACACTCTTAGTACTCAGTCCTTTCAGTCTTCACTCCATAGGATAAATATGACTATCCCAATCTTCAGAGCAGGCTAAATAACAATCATTTCTATACCACGGGGCCATTCCAGGGCTGAAATACAAACAAACCGGCTTTAAAGCTAGTCTGTTCTTTTTCCAGGGCTACCTCCCTGGAACAAGAATGGGACTCACCACTTGGACACTGGCAAGAAAGGTCCTGCCATTATTCCTGGAGGAACCAAAGCATGAGAAGGGGAAGTGATACATATTTACAGGAGCTGGTTAGCTAGCCCACAGGATCAGATCAGGCTAACAAGAATGCATGAAATTTAGGTGGGACTACAGGAGATTACGCTTCTTGTTCATAGCTATCAAGTGCTAGGCAGTTTGACAAGCTGCAATGGAGAGACTTTAAATTTAATTGCACAAAGGTCCCTGGTGATAACAGAACTTTTAGAGCCACTTTCTACACCTGTGCCTATAAGGTAGCCACTAGTCCTTGTAGCTAATCAAATTTAAATTAAATAAAATAAATTTTAAAATGCAATTCCATAAATGGCATGAGCCATATTTCTAGTATTCAATGTGGCTAGTGCTTATCATAGTGGACAGCACATTTCCATCACTGCAGAAAGTTCCATGCAGCTATCTGAGAATTCTGATTTTCAGGATAAACAATACCACATTCTACTCATCAGTAAATGCTTTTTGATCAATTGATTACTTGATTGATCGGATTTGAAAGGGGCTACTATACCCAGTGACTTCTAAGGCTAACTTCACAAACTTTAGGACCACCCATGTCCCCTACTCTGGACACCTACACCAGTGCATGGGCACTAAATCTAAGTTAGTGACAAGACAATGTTAATGATTTTTGTTATGAATTTTTAAAAATAGCAAAATATCCTGCCCATCTTCTCAGTCATTTAAAGAGTGAATGGACACTCTTTCTCCCCCCCAAAAATCAGATTTAAGAAAAATTTAAAGGGGTGCCTGGGTGGCTCAGTCAGTTAAGTGTCTGCCTTCGGCTCAGGTCATGAGCCCAGCATCGGGCTCCCTGCTCAGCAGACACCCTATTTCTCCCTCTCCCTCTGCTACCCCCCCTGCTTGTGCTCACGTGCTCTCTGTCAAATAAATAAATAAAATCTTAAAAAAAAAAAAAAGAAAAATTTAAAAACAGAAGTTCTAGGAAATCTCTCAAAACTGAAGAATTAAGCCAATTTCAGAAATAAGAACTTTCAGGCTTATACTTTATTTTTAACTTTTTTACTGTGTTCAAATGTCTTTCTTTTACCTTCCTATCCAAATTAGACTAAGAAACTGCTAAAAACCACTGCAGAACACTGACATTTATAATTGCGTGTGCCATTTTTGAATTCCCAGAATACACTTTGTCTAATTCCCCTTTTATCCATATAAATCTAACATTGAGGAGCAGTTTATTTCTGTTTGAAAGTGAATAGTATAGTAAATAACATTTAAGATGAATTCATAGAAGGGTATAAAATATGAGAATAAACTACCTTTGTAAAACAGAAGTCTAGTTCTCTTGACAAACATAAGACTCTGATCTGATCATTTCCTTTTCAAGGCACAGGGCCACCGGGAATGGCAATTTAAAGAAAGAACCACCATGTTTCTGGCAGTGGTTGTAAGTTTTATTTTCAAGGTACAGATCCCCCACTTTTATTTGGTAATGAAAATTCTGCCAGAACTTGACAGGAAATACAAGGAGAACAAAGCAGGAAGAAAGGCCTGGTCTGAAGTCACACTGACTTGGGTTTAAATTCTAGCTCTGCCACTTATTGCCTATTTTGTTTTAATCAAATTACTTCAATTTCCAGAACTTTTTCATATCTAAAATGGGGATCATACATACCTAACGGTGTTACTGTGAGATTAGTTACATATATACAAGCTACACATGCAGATGACTTACATATAATGCCTGGCACATAGACCAGCTATTCTTTTAAACAGGAGCTAGGATTACTAGATACTGGCTATTTCTAAAATCTCTAGAGGTTAACATAATTTTTACAATGCAAGATAGGTCATCTTAGAAAAATTAAGTTTTCTCTGGGTTATTGTAGCGTATCCACTTCTATATACAACTGGGTAATTAAAGGTCTTAGAAATGTTCATATGGTTTTACTCAACAAAATCACTGTAAAGAATCTATACCAATGAAATAATCAGAGATGTGAAGAAAAATATCTATGTATAAAAATATTAATTATACTCATTTAAATAGAGAGATATAGCAAAGAATCTAAATTTCTAACAAAAAGTAGAAAAATAAATCATGAAACAGCAATACAAATGATAGCATTAAAAATCCTAATTCAAAAAATATATTTAATGAAATTGTGGGTTATACCGTTGTTGTTATACTGCTGAATTAGAAAAACAGACTTAGGCCTATAACAACTATGTGATCCCAAGATGGTAGGACTATATCTTACTAATATAATGTTCTTAGAAAGACAAAGTGCTAGAACAATCTGCACCAAAAAATTAAGCAATTTATCCCTAGATGAAAGGATTATATACAGGTAACTTTTTATGTTCTTCTTTGTATTACTGTATCTTTTTTCTTCCCACAATAAAAGTGTATTTTTTTAATATGTATAAATAAACATTTAAATAAATCTTTTCTTGGGGCGCCTGGGTGGCTCAGTCGTTAAGCGTCTGCCTTCAGCTCAGGTCATGATCCCAGGGTCCTGGGATCGAGCCCCACGTCGGGCTCCCTGCTCTGCGGGAAGCCTGCTTCTGCCTCTCCCACTCCCCCTGCTTGTGTTCCCTCTCTCGCTGTGTCTCTCTCTGTCAAATAAATAAATAAAATCTTTAAAATAAATAAATAAATAAATATTTTCTTTAATAATAAATTGCCTTAAATAATTGGGTAAATTATGTAACAATCACTTCCTATTTGAGTAACTCTCAAATATGACCAAACTGACCCAAGCTAGGACTCAACATTTTCTTCATATTTTCTTTTCCCTAGCATCACAATTTTATCTCTCTCTCTCTCTCATTTTAGATTTGTGCTATGACAGTATCATCTCTCTACAGAGTTGGGTTTGTGACTCTAACACACAAAAGGCTGATTATCACCTTTCAGCTACTTTGCTGCATTAAAACATGTTCCACTAGGTCAACGAAGCACAAGGCTATGGCTGGGTTTCCTATAGGTATGTTTCCTATTTCCTGGGTAAAGGATTACACCTGTTCTGTTCAATGTTTTTTGAAAACCAGAAGTAGGAATCTTTATAACAAAATACATGCATTAACAAGTGAAGTGCACATTGCAGTCCTGAAAGAAATCTGGATACCTTAGTATCAGTTATGACCGGTCCTTATCTTTAAGGATCATTCTGACACTGAGTTGTAAGGCATCTCCTGAATATAAACCTAAATGTATTTGCATGCTTGTCAGCATTACTTCTCCCAGACCAATCTTAAATACTTATCTTTATAGTCTTTATCTCCCAGTGTGACTCCATAACAGAAATTTTAAAACCTTAGGCATGAATCAGAACCACAGGCTTGTTAAAACACAAATTGTTGCACCCCACCCCCAAAGTTTCTGATTCAGTGGGTCCAGGGTGGGGCCCCCTTGCTGGCATTTTTAACAAGTTTCAAAGAAATGCTGATGGTGCTGGTCCTACAGCCATACTTTGAGGATTAGTATTCTAGAAAAACACACATAGCCATTTGCACAAGTACCTATAATGCACCTCAAGCTTACCCTGACAAAACACCTGCCCAGGATCAGGACTTAGCACGCGTGATAAGAAGCATTTCTATGGAGGCCTTCCGGTTTGGCCGGTACTTGTAGGAAAGCAACACTTCCTCCTTTGAGTTCCATCACATCTGGTCAAGCTTTGAAATCATTACAGCTGTAGTGTTTTAATGCTTTAACTTGTTGACATGAACAGCTTGGCTTTCTCATCCCCTAATTAACAATAAAGATCTTATTCCATGCAGCAGAAGAGATAAAAATTATCCAGCAAATCTCTGGGCCCACAGCTCAATTGCTGCAGAGAAAATTACAATTTGACACTTTTCTTCACTTGACTGAGGTAACAAAGCCTCCTATGCACCTCATCTGTAGTATCAATAAGTCAACAGTATACACATTTTTAGAAACATCCAATATGCCATTCCACATTTTTTCTAGGTGTAAAGCGTCTATTCAGAGCAGCAGGGTGGCATAGCAGAGAGAACACAGAATGTAAGTCTAGAGATTTGGGTTCAAATCTCAGTTTTGTCTTGTACATGCCAAATGATCTTGATTATATCACCTAAACAGAGTCCATTTTGTCTTGTGTATGGGTACAGTAACATTTGTTAGAGCATTTTAAGGAATAATGGATATGAAACTATTTGATATATCAAAATGCTTTGTGTAAAATATTTATTATTCTTCAAAGACCTTGGGCTTATAAAAATTATTCCAGAAAACTTTCAAAATAGTATTTTTCCCATAACAAACCATTTACAACTATAATTTCAATACAATTTAATGTAATTTAAACAAAACAATGATACTTTTTAAACTACTGAAACTGAGAAATCTTGGGGTGCCTGGTGGCTCAGCTGGTTAAGCATCTGCCTTTGGCTCAGGTCATGATCTCAGGATCCTGGGATCGAGCCCCACGTTGGGCTCCCTGCTCAGCTGGGTGTCTGCTACTACCTCTCCCTCTGTGTGCCCTCTCTCTCTCTCTCGAATAAATAAATAAAATCTTTTTTAAAAAAAAGAAATTGAGAAATCTTTGGTGTATCGTTTTTAATCAGAAATATATACATTTTTAACACACAGGTAACAAAGCCTATTTCAACTCTAGGATGTTAATAACCACAAACCTCAACTGTGGGAACCATCTTCAAAGAATACGGAAATAAAAAGATGAAGTGCCAATACCCAAGACAAGCAAATGGTCAGAGTTGGTGACTCAGTTTTTACTTAAGCTAATTTTTACTAGAGCGCTCAGAAGAAGAAACTGGCTTAGGACAGGCTGAAGATTTACTGATTTTAAATCAGTAAAAGCAGCTAGGCAGTGGTTTGGTTTGTTGTCTAGTTTTTAAATTCTAGTTGAGATGAAATGTTGATTAAAAAACCACTTTAGAGGGGGAGGAGCAACATGGTGGAGGAGTAGGAGACCTGGATTTCATCTGGTCCCGGGAATTCAGCTAGATAGGGATCAAACCATTCTGAACACCTACGAACTCAACAGGAGATCGAAGAAAAGAATAGCAGCAACTCTCTGAACAGAAAAGCAACACTTTCTGGAAGGTAGGACGTGCGGAGAAGTGAATCCGAGGCGATATTCGTGAAGATAGACAGCGGGGGAGGGGGCCTCTGTCAGCCACTACTGGCAAGTGATAGGGCAGTGGAGCACAAAATCGGAACATTTAGAAGTCAGCCCCGCTGAGGGCGTTGCTCCAGTGGCTAAGTGGGGGGTGGAACCCTCGCGGGACAGTGTGGTCTCAGGACCCTCAGGGTCACAGAAAGACGAGGGGTGCCTCAGTGCAGCAGAGTTCCCAGGGATTGGAGCAGGGAAGCTGGCTGCAGAGACAGAGCTGAGGAGTGGGCTCTCAGCTCGGGGTTGCCATAAACCATGATCCGCAGCACAGTCGGGCCCCTGCTCTTCCAGCAGCGACCCAACAAGCAGCAGATCCGGGGAGACTCCCCTTCCTCCCCCGGGAGGAGTGGCGCGGGAGCACACTGCAGGGATCTGCTGGGTTTGGAGACTCCACATGGGGTCATGTGCCAGAGATAGAAATGCTCGGTCACAGGCTGGGTGAGGACGGAGTGCAGCCAGAGACCAGGGAGACAAGAGTGACTGACTGCTTTTCTCTGGGGGTGCACTGAGGAGGGGGGGCCCTGAGTTCTCGGCTCCTCCGGGGCGGAGATTGGGAGGCCGCCATTTTCACTCTCGGCCTCCAAAGTTCTATGGAAAGCTTGCAGGGAACAAAAGCTCCCGAGGGGAAACCCGAGCAGATGACTTAGCCCGGACCTGGTAAGGGCGGGGCAATTCCACCTCCGGCAAAGACATTTGGGAACCACGACAACAGGCCCCTCCCACAGAAGATCAGCAAGAACAGCTAGCCAAGACCAAGTTTACTGATCAATGAGAATGGCAGAATTCCAGCGCTAGGGGAATACTGCACAAGAATTCCTGGCTTTTTCCCCATGATTCTTTAGTCTTTCAAAGTTAATTTTTTTTTTTAACTTTCTTTTTCTTTTTCTTTTTTTTTGAATTTTTCTTTTTCTCTTTTTCAACCATCTTATCAATCCCTCTTTAAAAAAATCTTTTTTATTTTTCATTTTTAGAGTCCTATCCCTTCATAGTAGTTAACCTTATTTTTGGTATATGTATATATATAGATATATAAGTTGTTCTCTCCTTAAAATTTTGGGATACAGTTTCTTCTAACAGACCAAACTATACCCTATCTCTAGTGTATGGCTTTGTTCTAGTCTCCTGCCTGATCACATTCTCTCCCCCTTTTTTTTTAAATCCTCTTCTTTCTTTTTTTAACCAACTTCTTATCAATTCCTTTTATAAAATTTTTTATAATTTTCATCTTTACAGTCATATTCCATCCCTTCATCATATTAACCCTTATTTTTGTACATATATAAGTTTTTCTTTCTTTAAAATTTTGGGAGGCACTTTCTTCTAACAGACCAAATTACGCCCAAAATCTAGTGTGTGGCACTGATCTATGCACCAGCCTGATCATATTTGATCATATTCTGTTGTGTTTTTTTTTTGGTTGTTTTTATCTTTATCTTTTTTCTTTCTTTCCCTTTCTTTTCCCCCGGTTTCAAGTCTCTTCTGATTTGTTTAGTGTATATTTTTCTAGTGACGTTGTTACCCTGTTAGCATTTTCTTCTCTCATTCATCTATTCTCCTCTGGACAAAATGACAAGACGGAAAAAATCACCTCAATAAAAAGAACAAGAGGCAGTACCGACTGCCAGGGACCTAATCAATACGGACATTAGTAAGATGTTGGAATTAGAGTTCAGAATGATGATTTTAAAGATACTACCTGGGCTTGAAAAAAGCATGGAAGATATTAGAGAAACCCTCTCTGGAGAAAAAAAAGAACTAAAATCTAATCAAGTCGAAATCAAAAAGGCTGTTAATGAGGTACAATCAAAAATGGAGGCTCTAACTGCTAGGATAAATGAGGCAGAAGAAAGAATTAGTGATATAGAAGACCAAATAATGGAAAACAAAGAAACTGAGAAAAAGAGAGATAAACAACTACTGGATCACGAGGGCAGAATTCGAGAGATAAGTCATACCATAACACGAAACAGTGTTAGAATAACTGGGATCCCAGAAGAAGAAGAAAGAGAGAGAGGGGTAGAAGGTATATTGGAGCAAATTATACCAGAGAACTTCCCTAATTTCGGGAAGGAAATAGGCATCAAAATCCAGGAGGCACAGAGAACCTCCTCAAAATCAATAAAAATAGGCCAACACCCCAACATCTAATAGTTAAACTTACGAGTCTCAGAGACAAAGAGAAAATCCTGAAAGCAGCTCAGGAGAAGAGATCTGTAACCTGCAATGGTAGAAACATTAGATTGGCAACAGACCTATCCACAGAGACCTGGCAGGCCAGAAAGGACTGGCATGATATATTCAGAGCACTAAATGAGAAAAACAGGCAGCCAAGAATACTATATCCAGCTAGGCTGTCATTGAAAATAGAAGGAGAGATAAAAAGCTTCCAGGACAAACAAAAACTGAAGGAACTTGCAAACACAAAACCAGCCCTACAAGAAATACTGAAAGGGGTCCTCTAAGCAAAGAGAGAGCCTAAAAGTAACATAGACCAGAAAGGAACACAGACAATATACAGTAACAGTCACCTTACAGGTAATACAATGGCACTAAATTCATATCTTTCAATAGTTACCCTGAGTGTAAATGGGCTAAATGCCCCAATCAAAAGACACAGGCTATCAGATTGGATACAAAAACAAGACCCATCGATATGCTGTCTGCAAGAGACTCATTTTAGACCCAAAGACACCCCCAGATTGAAAGTGAGGGGGTGGAAAACCATTTACCATGCTAATGCACACCAAAAGAAAGCTGGGGTGGCAATCCTTATATCAGACAAATTAGATTTTAAGCCAAAGACTATAATAAGAGATGAGGAAGGACACTATATCCTACTTAAAGGGTCTATCCAACAAGAAGATCTAACAATTGTAAATCTCTATGCCCCTAACATGGGAGCAGCCAATTAAGAACAAAAGCAAAGAAACACATCGACAACAAAAGAGTAATAGTGGGGGACTTTAACACCCCCCTCACTGAAATGGACAGATCATCTAAGCAAAAGATCAACAAAGAAATAGACTTTAAATGACACACTGGACCAAATGGACTTCACAGATATATTCAGAACATTCCATCCCAAAGCAACAGAATACACATTCTTCTCTAGTGCCCATGGAACATTCTCCAGAATAGATCACATCCTAGGTCACAAATCAGGTCTCAACCGGTACCAAAAGATTGGGATCATTCCCTGTGTATTTTCAGACTACAGTGCTTTGAAACTAGAACTCAATCACAAGAGGAAAGTCTGAAAGAACTCAAATACATGGAGGATAAAGAGCATCCTACTAAAGAATGAATGGGTCAACCAGGAAATTAAAGAACAAATGACCCAAATAAATAAAATCATGAATGAAAGAAGAGAGATCACAACCAACACCAAAGAAATACAAACAATTATAAGAACATATTATGAGCAACTATATGCCAGCAAATTAGATAATCTGGAAGAAATGGATGCATTCCTAGAGATGTATAAATACCAAAACTGAACCAGGAAGAAATAGAAAACCTGAACAGATCTATAACCACTAAGGAAATAGAAGCAGTCATCAAAAATCTCCTAAGAAACAAAAGCCCAGGGCCAGATGGCTTCCCAGGAGAATTCTACCAAACATTTAAAGAAGAATTAATACCTATTCTTCTGAAACTGTTCCAAAAAATAGAAATGGAAGGAAAACTTCCAAACTCATTTTATGAGGCCACCATTACCTTGAACCCAAAACCAGACAAAGACCCCATCAAAATGGAGAATTACAGACCAATATCCTTGATGAACATGGATGCAAAAATTCTCACCAAAATCCTAGCCAATAGGATCCAACAGTACATTAAAAGGATTATTCACCACGACCAAGTGGGATTTATCCCTGGGCTGCAAGGATGGTTCAACATCTGCAAATCAATCAATGTGATACAATACATTAATAAAAGACAAGAACCATATGACTCTCTCAATAGATGCAGAAAAAGCATTTGACAAAGTACAGCATCCTTTCTTGATCAACTCTTCAGAGTATAGGCATAGAGGGTACATACCTCAATATCATAAAAGCCATCTATGAAAATCCCACAGCGAATATCATTCTCAATGGGGAAAAACTGAGAGCTTTCCCCCTAAGGTCAGGAACATGGCAGGGATGTCCACTATCACCACTGCTCTTCCACAGAGTATTAGAAGTCCTAGCCACAGCAATCAGACAACAAAAAGAAATAAAAGGCATCCGAATCAGCAAAGAAGAAGTCAAACTCTCACTCTTTGCAGATGATATGATACTTTATGTGGAAAACCCGAAAGACTCCACCCCAAAACTGCTAGAACTCATACAGGAATTCAGTAAAGTGGCAGGATATAAAATCAATGGCTTTCGTATACACCAACAACAAGACAGAGAGAAATTAAGGAGTTGATTCCATTTACAATGGCACCCAAAACCAGAAGTTATCTAGGAATAAATCTAACCAAAGAGGCAAAGAATCTGTACTCAGAAAACTCTAAAATACTCATGAAAGCAATTGAGGAAGACAGAAAGAAATGGAAAAACGTTCCATGCTCATGGATTGGAAGAACAAATATTGTGAAGATGTCAATGCTACCTGGAGCAATCTACACATTCAATGCAATCCCTATCAAAATACCAACTTTTTTCAAAGAAATGGAGCAAATAACCCTAAAATTTGTATGGAACCAGACCGAATAGCCAGAGGAATGTTGAAAAAGAAAAGCAAAGCTGGCGGCATCACAATTCCGGATTTCCAGCTCTATTACAAAGCTGTCATCATCAAGACAGTACGGTACTGGCAAAAAAACAGACACATAGATCAGTGGAACAGAATAGAGAGACCAGAAATGGACCCTCAACTCTATGGTCAACTAATCTTCGACAAAGCAGGAAAGAATGTCCAAAGGAAAAAAGACAGTCTCTTCAACAAATGGTGTTGGGAAAATTGGACAGCCACATGCAGAAGAATTAAACTGGACCATTTCCTTACCCCACACACAAAAATAGACTCCAAATGGTTGAAAGACCTAAATGTGAGACAGGAGTCCATCAAAATCCTAAAGGAGAACACAGGCAGCAACCTCTTCAACCTCAGCCGCACAACTTCTTCCTAGAAACATCGCCAAAGGCAAGGGCAGCAAGGGCAGAAGAGAACTATTGGGACTTCATCAAGATAAAAAGCTTTTGCACAGCAAAAGAAACAGTCAACAAAACCAAAAGACAACCGACAGAATGGGAGAAGATATTTGCAAATGACATATCAGATAAAGGGCTAGTATCCAAAATCTATAAAGAACTGATGAAACTCAACACCGAAAGAACAAATGATCCAATCAAGAAATGGGCAGAAGACATGAGCGGACATTTTTCCAAAGAAGACATCCAATGGCTAACAGACACATGAAAAGGTGCTCAACATCACTCGGCATCAGGGAAATCCAAATCAAAACCTCAATGAGATACCACCTCACACCAGTCAGAATGGCTAAAAGTAACAAGTTAGGAAATGATAGATGTTGGCGGGGATGTGGAGAAAGGGGAACCCTCCTATACTGTTGGTGGAATGCAAGCTGGTGCAGCCACTCTGGAAAACAGTATGGAGGTTCCTCAAAAAGTTGAAAATAGAGCTACCCTACGACCCAGCAATTGCACTACTGGGTATCTACCCCAATAATTCAAATGTAGAGATCCAAAGGGGTATGTGCACCCCGATGTTTACAGGAACAATGTCCACAATAGCCAAACTATGGAAAGAGCCAAGATGTCCATCAACAGATGAATGGATAAAGAAGATGTGGTATATATATACAATGGAATATTATGCAGCCATCAAAAGGAATGACATCTTGCCATTTGCAATGATGTGGATGGACCTGGAGGGTATCATGTTGAGCGAAATAAGTCAATCAGAGAAAGACATGTACCATATGACCTCACTGATATGAGGACTTCTTGATCTCAGGAAACAAACTGAGGGTTGCCGGAGTGGTGGGGGGTGGGAGGGATGGGGTGGCTGGGTGATAGACATTGGGGAGGGTATGTGCTATGGTGAGTGCTGTGAATTGTGTAAGACTGTTGAATCACAGACCTGTACCTCTGAAACAAATAATACATTATATGTTTAGAAAAAAGAAGAAAATAGCAGGAAGGGAAAAATGAAGAGGGGGAAATCGGAGGGGGAGACGAATCATGAAAGACCATGGACTCCGAGAAACAAACTGAGGGTACCAGAGAGGAGGGGGATGGGGGGATGGGTTTGCCTGGTGATGGGTATTAAAGAGGGCACGTACTGCATGGAGCACTGGGTGTTATATACAAACAATGAATCATGGAACACTACATCAAAAACTAATGATGTAATGTATGGTGATTAACATAATAAAAAAATGCTTGAAAAAAAAAGACTTTATCAATAAACATCATAGTAACTATTCATATGAATAATAATTTGCAAATAGATTTAGATCATTAAAGATTAACAAAGGCAACAAGGTAACAACATACTTTAAAAGGTATAAAAAGGAATTCTAGTAATGGTCACCATACATAATGTAGGTCAGCTCAACAGAAGCAGATAATGCTCATATGTAAAAAATGTTTTAATGGTAAATCTTTTGATTTCAACAATAAAAATTGAGATGGCACAAAATATGAGGAACAGACTATAGTATCTGAATAGTGTACTGAGAACAGAAAGGGATAAAAGTAAATGAAATGGACTGAAAATTGTTTTTCTAAAATCCATGAAATGTCCCAAACTGAAATTTCAGTTGAAAAATTATGAAATTCAGAACAAAAGGATTCACGCTAAATAGCAATTAAAAATAATTTGGGAAGACAATGATCACAGAAGAGCTGAAATTGACACTACTAAAATAAAAGAATCAGTAAAATAAGACCGAGAAATATTGTCCTCAAAAATTACAAAGCCTAGGTTTAATTATTACCACAAATAGGCAAATACTAAGCTTAGTCTAGCTTCAAACAGAACAAACCTCAGTTAAACTAGATAAATGTGCAACTCTGGTTAAAGGACACTGCTTTAAATTACACAAGGAATAAGAACATTCTGGGATCAAAATTCTATTTTACAGAGAAAGCATAATTTCTCTTGAATGGCACCGCTTATTTTCACAAACAAACAAATTAGGGCAAATAAGGACAGCAGAAACCTCACAGTGTCACATAGCAACCAGAGCACAGCAAAACCATAGCAGGGTGTGTCATATGCTAACATCAAAATAATACCCCAAGGTGAGCTTCAACCACCCATGAGAGAGGCAGTACACTAACCAGAGTCAGAAACACATACACAGTTTTTGATCCTTGGAAAGTAAGACTGTTCCCCTTGAAAAGGAAAACTTTCTCTGAGATGCTAGAACTATCTGAATGCTGTAAGTCCCAGTAAGGATTAATCAGGGGAAGGGATGAAACCTCCCAAGCTTAGTTTCTCCTCTGACTTGCTCGCATTATCTTCTACCAGACTTGGCCCCTCTGACATGTCCTTCTGAGAGCTGCCTGGCTCTGGCCTCAGATTATAATATGGCCCCCACAAATGTGGATGTAGAACAGGGGCATGTTTGGGCAGCCACCACCCTCATTACAGACTCAACACACTCTGACACTGCCAAGTTATCACAGAAGATTTCTTTTTTTTTTTTTTTTAAAGATTTTATTTATTTATTTGACAGAGACAGAGATAGCAAGAGCAGGAACACAAGCAGGGGGAGTGGGAGAGGGAGAAGCAGGCTTCCCGCCGAGCAGGGAGCCCGATGCGGGGCTCGATCCCAGAACCCTGGGATCATGACCTGAGCTGAAGGCAGACGCTTAACGACTGAGCCACCCCGGCGCCCCATCACAGAGGATTTCTAAGCATGCCCTTTCTGAAGGAGAAGTATGGAGCCACAGAGAAGTCAGTGTACCATTATACTGTCAACTCTCCATCCTTGAAGGCTAGTCATACAAGCTTGAAACATAAACTTAGCTAACAACCACCCGCCTCTGCATCCACCTACACTTCCATGTCTCCCCAGGTGCGAGATTGCCCAGTACTGTGCTGAACCGTCTAGGGGACAATCAGGACAAGCAGCTACTGGACTGACTCTGCTCTCAAAAGTTCATCGTGTAGAAGTTTCACTTCATAATTTAGACACCTTATTTTATTTTATTTATTTATTTATTTATTTTTAAAGATTTTATTTATTTGACAGAGAGATAGCGAGAGAGGGAACACAGGCAGGGGGAGTGGGAGAGGGAGAAGCAGGCTTCCCACGGAGCAGGGAGCCCGATGCGGGGCTCGATCCCAGGACCCTGGGATCATGACCTGAGCTGAAGGCAGACGCTTAATGGCTGAGCCACCCAGGTGCCCCTAGACACCTTATTTTAAATAGAACTTCAAGTCATTTCAACTATAGGCTAATCTGTGTTAAACTTACTATTTAAATCTTAATGTGAATTACTTTTTTTTTTTTTAAAGATTTTATTTACTTATATGTCAGAGAGAGCGAGAGAGAGAGCACAAGCAGGGGGACTGGCAGGCAGAGGGAGAGGCAGGCTCCTTGCTAAGAAAGGAGCCCAGTGCAGGACTCAATCCCAGGACCCTGGGATCATGACCTGAGCCAAAGGCAGATGCTTAACTGACTGAGCCACCCAGGCATCCCTGTGAATGACTTTCTGCTTAACAGATACAAAATGTTCTTGTTTGCTAATATAAAGACAAAGCACATAAAGATTTGTTTTCATCAATGATGGAGTCATTCTCTTCTATTCATAGGATATTGGTCACTTAATGCTCTTCTCTTTCTGGACTCTATTTAGTGGGCTTCCTTGGGGGCAGGCGATGGCAAAGCTCTAGCTCCAAAAGAGACAATGGTCAATGTGTGTGAGGGTATGAGAGAGAAACAGACCCATATGAATGGAAGCCTTTTCCATATTCCATTTTTGTCTTTAAAACATTTCTCATTTGCAAAGCAGATATCCAAAGAAAACAATATAAGAATCAATTGTATAAGTGTTTATATCTTTTTTTACAAGTTTATTATTGATAATATCTACTAACTGAATTCTTGGCTCCCTAAAATTTATATATACATAAAGATTTATGTATGTTAAGGTTGTAAACTATCACTCTGAGGAGCTATAGTATTTATACCTTGGTAAAGATTTACAACACTAAAGATTATCTAGGTTCTATGACAAAATAAACCAAATAGATTACTGATATTATATTCTAAATAGTCTGTAGCATCCTCTCAGGAAAACCAAATAATATCCAGGTATTTTATATTATTTCAAAGTTTAAACTATTTCAATTAATTATTCTCCAGGACATTTACTGAGCAGTTATTATATACAAGAAATTACTCAGTATACCAACAGATACAAATAAGAAGAGGATTAGTTTGATAAAGAGTTTGGTCTATTAGGAGAGGGAAAGCATAATAATGTATATTGTTATTATGTTTATCATAATGTTTAATAATTATGTTTATTATTACAATGATTTGCATTTTATACATTAGTTAAATGAGCACTTTATAAATTACTTTTCCTTAAATGACCTCATATGATTCTTACAACTATCCTGGAAGAAAGTTAGCTATACAGAATTATCTTCATTTTAGAGGTGAAGACTGCATGATTTGCACAGCAGATCCGTAAAAAGGCCAAGACTGACATCAGGGCTCCAGACTCCTAAGCTGGTAGTGATGGTATTATGGTATGACTGAGCTTATGAGACAAGTAAAGGGAGCCAACCACAGCTAACAATTCATGCTTCCTATGTGCCTGACACCTTCCAACTCATTAACTCCTGTACACCTCATAGAAGAGCCTCTGAGGCAAAGAGAAGCACAGTAATTCCCTAAAAGTACACAGCTAATAAGCTGTGGACCAAGATTTGAATACAGGCAGTCTGACTTGACAGCCCATGACCTTAATTATTACTTTTTTTTAATGATCTAAATAAATAATTATAAAAAAAGAAAAATAATAATTACATGTCAAGACTGAACCGTGAGGAAATAAGGTAATCAGAACAAACCAATTACTAGTATGTAGATTGAATCAGTAATCAAAACTTTCCCAACAAACAAAAGTCCAGGACCAGACAGCTTTACTGGTGAATTCTACCAAACATTCAAAGACGAATTAATACCAATTGTTCTCAAACTCTTCCAAAAATTAGAAGAGGAGGAGACACTTCCAAATTTTCTTATGAGGCTAACATTACCCTGATACCAAAACCAAAGATGCCATAAGAAAAGAAAATTACAGCCCATTACCCTGACGAACATAAATGCAAAACTTCTCAACAAAATATTAGCAAACTGTATGTAACAATACATTAAAAGGATCATACACCATGATCAAGTGGGATTTATTCTAGGGATGCAAAGATGGTTCAATGCCTACAAATCAATGTGACAAACAACATTAACAGAATGAAGGATAAAAATCATATAATAATCTCAATAGATGCAGAAAAGGCATATGACAAAGTTCAACATCCATTTATGATAAAAACTCTCAACAAAGTATGTATAAAGGGAATGTACCTCAACATAATAAAGGCCATCTACGACAAGCCCACAGCTAACATCATACTTAACAGTAAAAAGCTGAACGCTTTTCCCTCTAGGATCAGGAACAAGACAAGGATGCCCACTCTTGCCTTCTCATTCAACGTAGCATTGGAAGTCCTAGCCAGAGTAATTAGACAAGATAAAGAAATAAAAGTCATCCAAATTGCAAAGGAAGAAGTAAAAGCATCACTGTTTGTAGGTAACATGGTATTATATATAGAAAACACTAACGACACCACCAAAAAGCTGTTAGAACTAAGAAATGAATTCAGTAAAGTTGCCAGATACAAAATCAATATACAAAAATCCATTACTTTCTATACATTAACAACAATCAGAGAAATTAAGAAAACAATCCCATTTACAATTGCATCAAAAAGAATAAAATACCTAGGAAGAAATTTAACCAAGGAGGTGAAAGACTTCTACACTCTAATCTAGAAGACACTAATGGAAGAAATTGAAGAAGACACAAATAAATGAAAAGATATCCCATACTCATACTCATGGACTGGTAGAATTAATACTGTAAAAATGACCATACTCCTTTGAGTAGTTTTGAGCAATTCAGTTTAATCCCTACCACAATTTCAATGACATTTTTCACAGAAACAGAACAATCCTAAAATATGAATGGAACTACAAAAGACGCCAAATAGCTAAAGCAATCTTGAGAAAGAAGAACAAAGCTAGAGGCAGCATGCTCCCTGATTTTGAACTGTATTACAATGCCAGAGTTATCAAAACAGTATGGTACTGGCATAAAAACAGATAGATCAATGGAACAGATAGAGAGCCCTCCTCCCAAAACCCCCTTCACAAATATGGTCATTTAACTTGTGGCAAAGAAAGAAGCCAAGGATATATAATGAGGAAAGAAAAGTCTGTTTAATAAATGGTGCTAGGAAAACTAGACAGCTACATGAAAAAGAATGAAACAGGACCACTATCTTATACTATATACAAAATCAATTAAAATGAATTAAAGACTTAAACATAAGGCTTAAAACCATAAACTTCCTACAAGAAAACATAAGTGGTAAGTATGCTGACATTGGTCTTGGTGATGATTTTTTGGATTTGATACCAAAAGCAAAGGCAATAAAAGCAAAAATAAACAAATGGGACTATATCAAACTAAAAAGCTTCTACACAGCAAAGGAAACCATCAAGAAAGTCAAAAGGCAACCTACAGAATGGGAGAAAGTATTTGTAAAATCATATATCCAATAAAGGGTTAACATACAAATATACAAAGAACTCATGTAACTTAATAGCAAAATAATAATCCAATTAAAAATGGGCAGAGGATCTGAATTGACATTTTTCCAAAGAAGACAGATAGATGGCCAACAAGCATATGAAAAGATGTGCAATATCATCAGTCATCAGGGAAATGCAAATCAAAATCACAATGAGATATAACCTCATGCCTGTTAGAATAGCTGGTATCAAATAACAAGCATTGGCAAGGATGTGGAGAAAAGGGAGCTCTCGTGCACTGTTAGTGGGAATGTAAATTGGTGTAGCCACTAGGGAAAACAGTATGGAGGTTCCTCAAAAAATTTTGAAAAGAAATACCATACTACCCAGCATTTGTACTTGTGGGTATTTATCTGAAGAAAACAAAAACATTAACTTGAAGACATATGTAGCATTATTTACATTAGCCAAGATATGGAAACAGCCTGTGACTACTGACCACTGATGGAAGAATAAATAAATGAAATGTAGTGTGTATATTATTTTATTTATTCAATATTAAACATATTATATTATACACACACAATGAAATATTATTTGGTAATAAAGAATAAATATTGCCATTTGTGACCAAATGGATGGAACTTGATGGCATTATGCTAAGTGAAATAAGCCAGACAGAGAAAGACAAATACCATAAGATCTCATTTATATGTGGAATCTTAAAAAAAGAAAAATTGAGCTCATAGGTACAGAGAACAGACTGGCGATTGCCAAAGGTGGCAGTGAAGGGAGGGCGAAATGGGTGACTGTGGCCAAAGGTACAAACTTCCAATTATGAAATAAAAAAAAATCATAGGGGTATACCATGTACAACATGGTGACAATAGTTAAGAATACTGTTTTACATATTTGAAAGTTCTCATTACTAGAAAAATAAATTTTAAATATGTGATAGATGTTAACTAGACTTATTGTGGTGACCATTTCACCATATATACAAATATCAAATCATTATGTTGTACATCTAAAACTAATATAATGTTATACATCAATTATATCACAATACAAAACTTCAACAGAAATACAATTTTTATTTTATTTAATATTTAAATACTTAAATAATAATATTTAAAAATGTTTCTAAAAGACTAGAATGACACAACAAAGATCTTTATTTTCACTTTTTTTATTATGTTCAGTTAGCCACTGAATAGTATATCATTAGTTTTTGATGTAGTGTTCAATGATTCATTAGTTAGTATAACACCCAGTGCACATCACAACATGTGCCCTCCTTAATACCCATCACACTGTTACCCCCTCCCCCCACTCCCATCCCCTCTGAGACCCTCAGTTCGTTTCCCGGGGTCCATAATCTCCCTCTCTGATTTCTCCCCCTTCAGATTTCCCTCCCTTCCCCTATGGTCCTCAAGCTATTGCTTATGTTCCACATATGAATGAAACCATATGATAATCGGTTTCACTTACTTCACTTAGCATAATCCCCTCCAGTTCCATCCATGTCGATGCAAATGGTGGGTATTCATCCTTTCTGATGGCTGAATAATATTCCACTGTATATATGGATCACATCTTCTTTATCCATTCATCTGTTGAAGGGCATCTCGGCTCCTTCCACAGTTTGGCTATTGTGAACATTGCTGCTATGAACACTGGGGTGCATGTGCCCCTTCTTTTAACTACATCTATATCTTTGGGGTAAATACCTAGTAGTGCAATTGCTGGGAATGCAAGCTGGTACAGCCACTCTGGAAAATAGTATGGATTCCTCAAGATGTTAAAAATAGAGCTACCCCACGACCCAGCAATTGCACTATTTTCACTTTTAAAAAGTAAATAAACAGTATTTCCTTAGACATACTTGAGGAACTTGGTGTAAACATTACTCCAATATTGTAACTTGAAGTTGTTTCGTTTTACTGCCCAAAGTATGCAAGTCACCCAAAGAGCAAATTAGACATGGTCATTCAATTTCTTTTACACAAAGGAAATCAATCTAAAATAAATTTGTACCCCATTTTATTTAATATTCCAACTGCTAAATAAATAGCTTAAATTGAGCAAGGAAATACTTTTAGAAATTCATTTGAGAAATGATGAAATAATATATTCATTATATGTGTGAAACTATTTGATTTTAAGAAGTCTTTGTATTTAAGAAAAGCACATGTACACAATGAATTATGAAAATGTACTTAACTACCAAATTCTATAACAAGTAAATATTTGAATGTGATTTCTTTTTTTTTTTTTTAAGATTTTATTTATTTATTTGAGAGAAAGAGAGTGTGTGTGCAAGAAAGAGAGAGAGAGAGCACAAGCAGGGGAGGAACAGAGGAAGAAGCAGACTTCCTGCTGAGCAGGGAGCCCGATGCAGGCTCAACCCCAGGGATCATGATCTGAGCCAAAGGCAGACACTTAACCTACTGAGCCACACAGGTGCCCCTTGAATGTGATTTCTTAAAAGGATTAAACGGTCCTTAAGTCTTAGAAGAATTAGGTTTAAGTTACTTTTCACACTTCGAAGATTTTTTTTTTCTTAAAGATTTTATTTATTTGACAGAGAGAGACACAGCGAGAGGGAACACAAGCAGGGGGAGTGGGAGAGAGAAGCAGGCTTCCCGACGAGCAGGGAGCCTGACGCGGGCTCAATCCCAGGACCCTGGGATCATGACCTGAGCCGAAGGCAGACGCTTAATGACTGAGCCACCCAGGCGCCCCTTGAAGATTTTTCTGTACCAAAAGATATCAACCTTAGACTTAACAGGAAAGTAATCAGGTAGCTGAAAGAATAGTCAGAGATCATGTTAAATAGGTATTTCCTCCCTCTTATTTCCAACAAGAGCAACTAAAAAAATTTTCAGACAGTGATCACCCAAAAGTGTCATTCCTATTGAAATACCTACTAGATTAATTTAGAGACAGTGAGCTTTTTTAGGAATGTTATTACAAAACTGATAGCATTCAAGATAAAGATTTGGGTCTTTTCAGATCCCAAATCTTATTTTCTCATACGACTACCACCTAGACTACCCCCAGCATGTGACTGTCCTGATTTATTGTGTACAGAGGGGAGCCCAAAGGTCACATGGAGCCCCAAGGCAGAGTAACAAGTGGTGTGTTCTAATAGAGAGAATATGGGCATTGGAATCAGAAAGACTTGAGCTTAAGGAGGCCTATATGACCTGGACCCATCTCTTCCTGGGATTTTGTGAGAATTTAATGTTAGAATTTATAATAATATGTATAAAAGAACAAAACACATAGTGGTCCTTGGTGAGGATGACTTATTTCTTTCCTTCACTGGTGGAGATGACATATCAGTAAAGTACTGTTTCTAATTAGCTCAATAATTCTAAATACCAGGAAGCATCTTTGCTATAAACAAAAACAAAAAACAAAATAAAAGACCTGTTATAAATCCAAAGGGTGTTGAGAAATTCTCTCTAGACTGCAGTCAGAAACTTTCCTGATAAAATGTACAAAGACTAGATTTGAAGGGCATTCAGACTGGATGGTCAGAGCATGGCTGGAGGGGTGGTTTAAAAGGGGTGGGAGATTGCTCTGGGTAGCACAGACATTTTAACAATATTTATTCTTCCAATCCATGAGCATGGAATGTTTTTCCATTTTTCTGTGTCTTTCTCCATTTCCTTCGTAAATGTTCTATAGTTTTTAGAGTACAGATCCTTTACCTCTTTGGTTAGGTTTATTCCTAGGTATCTTACGGTTTTTGGTTCAGTGCAATCCCTATCAAAATACCATCGAAATTTTTCACAGAGCTGGGGCAAATAATCCTAAAATTTGTATGGAACCAGAAAAGACCCCGAATCACCAGGGGAATATTGAAAAAGAAAACCAAAGCTGGTGGCATAACAATGCCAGACTTCATGCTATATTACAAAGCTGAAATCATCAAGACAGTATGGTAATAGCACAAAAAGAGACATATAGATCAATGCAACAGAACAGAGAACCCAGAAATGGACCCTCAACTCTATGGTCAACTAATCTTGGACAAAGCAGTAAAGAATATCCAATGGAAAAAGGACAGTCTCTTCAATAAATGGTGCTGGGAAAATTGGACAGCCACATGCAGAAGGATGAAACTGGACCATTTTCTTACACTGTACACAAAGATAAACTCAAAACGGATGAAAGACACCAAAGTGAAATTGGAATCCATCAAAATCCTAGAGGAGAACACAGACAGCAAACTCTTTGACCTCAGCCACAGCAACTTCTTGCTTCTTGTTTCCCTCCAAAGGCAAGGGAAACAAAAGCAAAAATGAACTTTGGGACTTCATCAAGATAAAAAGCTTCTGAACAGCAAAGGAAACAGTCAAAACTAAAAGGCAACCTACGGACTGGGAGAAGATATTTGCAAATGACATATCAGATAAAGGGCTAGTATCCAAGATCTATAAAGAACTTTTCAAATTCAACACCCAAAAAACAAAAAATCCAATTAAGAAATGGACAGCAGACATGAACAGACACTTCTCCAAAGAAGACATACAAATGGCCAACAGACACATGAAAAAGTGCTCCATATCACTTGGCACTAGGGAAATACAAGTCAAAACCACAATGAAATATCACCTCACACCAGTCAGAATGGCTAAAATTAACAAGACAGGAAACAACAAATGTTGGGATGCAGAGAAAGGGGAACCCTCTTACACTGCTGGTAGGAATGCAAGCTGGTACAGCCACTCTGGAAAACGGTATGGA
This sequence comes from Phoca vitulina, assembly GCF_004348235.1. NCBI lineage: Eukaryota > Metazoa > Chordata > Mammalia > Carnivora > Phocidae > Phoca > Phoca vitulina. The sequence continues at coordinate 521,392 of NW_022589728.1, read as the reverse complement.
GGTTCATCAAGAAGTTAGAAATAGAGCTACCCTATGACCCAGAAATTTCACTACTATGTGTTTGCCCCAAAGATACAGAAGCAGTGATCCGAAGGGGCACCTGCACCCCAATGTTCATAGCAGCAATGTCCACAATAGCCAAACTGTGGAAAGAGCTGAGATGTCCATCGATAGATGAATGGATAAAGAAGATGTGGTATATATATACACAATGGAATATTACTCAGCCATCAGAAAGGATGAATACTTACCATTTACATCGACATGGCTGGAACTGGAGGGTATTATGCTCAGCAAAATAAGTCAGTCAGAGACAGACAATTATCATATGGTTTCACTCTTATGTGGACTATAGGAAACAGGCAGAGGACCATTGGGGAAGGGAGGGAAAACTGAATGGGAAGAAACCAGAGAGGGAGCCAAACCATGAGAGACTCTTAACTATTAGGAAACAAACTGAGGGTTGCTAGAGAGGAGCTGGTTCGGGGGATGGGGCAGTTGGGTGATGGGCATTAAGGAGGGCACATGATATGATGAGTACTTGGTGTTATACGCAAGTAATAAATTATTGAACACTACATCTGAAACTAATGATGTACTATAAGTTGGCTAATTGAATTTAAAGAAATTAAAAATAAATAAATAAATAAATAAATAAATAAATAAATAAATAAATAAAAGGGGTGGAAGATGAGACTATGATAAAGGAGTGTGAGTAAGTATTTCCTACAGCTTAATCCTAAAACCAGGCATGTCCTGTAACAAATATAAAGCATTAAAAAAAAAACTCTTTAAAGAAGCCTCTATACATTCATGTATGGGGAAAAATAGGTCCTTTTTCCCTTGAGATTAAAAATTGGTAAACACATCAAGTCAGCTCTGGACTGCACATTATCTGTAGCCTTCTGACACCCAGCAGTCACCTAAGGTGATAATGGCATTGGTTAGCTTTCTCTTTGCTGACTCTGGGACCTTCCATTGATGGAGGACCCTGTATATTTGGCCCCAAACATTTGTCTCAGCTGGGGGTGAGAGTGGAGAGTGGACAGAAAGACTATGTCAGGTCTCAGGGCAAGGCCACATTTCCAGGTCACATCAACTGTTCTCATTTTACCCCTTAGGAAAATTAAATGTTAAAGCGGCCTCTGTTGAAATTGAGAATACGCAGCCTCTACCATCATTTGTTACATAGGTGGCATCAATATAAACAAAAGTTATTTAAAATTGGGTATCTTTTTATTTATTTATTTATTTTATTTTTTATTATTATTTTTTAAGATTTATTTGACAGAGAGAGACACAGCAAGAGAGGGAACACAAGCAGGGGGAGTGGGAGAGGGAGAAGCAGGCTTCCCGCAGAGCAGGGAGCCTGATGCGGGGCTCGATCCCAGGACCCTGGGATCATGACCTGAGCCGAAGGCAGACGCTAACGACTGAGCCACCCAGGTGCCCCATAAAATTGGGTATCTTTTTGTATCAGTGGAATATTATGGTATCAGTAAGAATGGTCACAAATACAACTCAGAAGAATGGACATATATATATTATATAATGCCAAATAGAGAAGAAAGTTATGTCTAAGGCTGCAGTTAAAAATCTAGGTGAATCATACTTTCATGGACGTGAACATTCCAAGATATATATAAAAAAGGAAGGACAGAAGCGAAGAAAGAAGTATCTTTTTCTGGTTATAAAAATAATAAATGACCATTAAATGAAACCTGGAAAAATAAAAAAAATGGAAAGGAGAAAGAAAATCATTAGGCAGACAGCAATGAACACTATGGTATAATTGCTTCTCTCTTTGAATATATTTCAGAGTTGTAATCATGCTTCACAAGGAAAATTCAGTATTTCACTTCTCAGTGTTATTACACAAATATATATCAATATAATTAATATCATAATAAAATACAATGTGTCAATCATTATTTATAAGGCTTCATGCTGACCTATAGGATCCCTTGTATATGGGATGGGCAGGAGGTGGGCAGATACTGGGAGAGATGAGATGCGGGACCTGTCAGAGACACAGGGTGAGGAACTCACCAGAGACAGATGGAGTTGAGGGACCTATAGGAGAGGCAGGGATAAGGCAGGGGAGGAACAGGGGTGAAGCAGGAATGATCACTACAACCAGGATGTAAGCTGGAGAAAGCCAATGGATCAAAAAATTAGTTGGTAAGGGATTTACTATGGAGTAACTGATCTCAGAAGCAAAGTGCAACTGAAGATCACTTGCAATGGGCTGAAAACAGAATGTAAAATCTGCCCATGGAAAGAGAGGCTGCTGCTTGATTTTTCAAGCTGCAAAGGGAAGGAGAGTTATGAGGCACAGCTTGAGGCAATATGGCTCATAGTTAGGTGGACAGAGGGAAGGGCTCAAGGGAGCAAGGCACTGAGAAGGTTTGAGGATTAAATGTCAGGATGTTAGAGTAATTCTGCCTGGCTGCATGTGGAAACTCCAAAATAAATATAATACTTGAAAATACTTGAAACACTGATATGCTGCCATGCAGATATGTCCAACACTTCATAAGCCCTGGTACTATAACCACGGTGCATGCCAGGAGTTTGATTTGAATGTATGTAGTGTTCAAGCCATTATTAAATTCATAGCAAAGATCTTATGAAGCACCTGTTCCACGCCAGGCATTCTGCATTCTTTACCTCAGTGAACCATTATGCTTATCCTACCAAGGAGGTGCTGTTAGTATCACAAATTTAAAGTTGAGGAAACTGAGGTGGAGATAATTTCCCAAGATTACAAAAACAGGAACAGAGAAGCTGGGTTTAAACTAACTCTGTTTCAAGCAATCTAACACTATACCTAGAAAGGATACCTTCCAGGCACAAAAGAATTGACTCAGTTTCATTTTACAGTGGAGTCCAAAGGGACTGTTTGAAGTGAAATGCTCATTTCTTTGGAGAAAAACACACACAGGTACTAACTCTTGAAGTGGTAAAATGTGGGAATCACTGTGGACTTAAGAATGGGGAGGGTATATGCTATGGTGAGCGCTGTGAATTGTGTAAGACTGTTGAATCACAGATCTGTACCTCTGATGCAAATAATACATTATATGTTAAAAAAAAAAAGATAGCAGGAAGGGAAAAATAAAGAGGGGGAAATCGGAGGGGGAGACGAACCATGAGAGACTACGGACTCCGAGAAACAAACTGAGGGTTCCAGAGAGGAAGGGGGGTGGGAGGGTTGGGTTAGCCTGGTGATGGGTATTAAAGAGGGCATGTACTGAATGGAGCACTGGGTGTTATGTGCAAACAATGAATCATAGAACACTACATCAAAAACCAATGATGTAATGTACAGTGATTAACATAACATAATAAAAAAAAGTTAAAAAAAAAAAAGAATGGATAGATGACCCCAATATAAAGGGAGAGCAGTAAGAAAAAAATTACTCTTTTCTGATTATAAAAGTCATACAACAGCCATTATAGATAACTTGGGAAAATCAGAAAAGTAGAAAGAAGAAAAAAAAATCATTAATAGGCTGCCAGCCATAATGAACATATTGGTGTAATGCTGTAACTCTGGTGTAATATGTAAAAGCAATTACATGGGGCTTCTTGGACTTTTGTCCTGGAGCAAACCCAAGAGATGTCTGGCAAACTGTCTAAATAGTCTGAACTTGTTGGCGGAAACTGGAAGGCTTTTCAGGGAACTGAGAATCCCAAAGGAACTGCTAGATGCAAGAGGACAGCTGCAAGTTGGATGAGAGAGAAAGAACATGCTCAGTTGTCTGGCACCTAAAGACGGAAGAATAGAACCTAAGTGGCTAACTTGAGGAACTCTAGAAAAGATGCTGCACCCCAAGAATCTGTATAACCAGCAGGAAGAAGTCTTCTCCTGGACCCACCAGTACTGTGTGTGAAAAGATATATTTGGAAAGAATAGTCAAAACTGTAAAAATACCCCACAAGGTAAAAGGACAGCAATTCCTATCAGGAGAATTGGGTAAATGTCAAGTTTCACATTGACATTAGCATTTTATAGTTTAAGAAAGAGTTAATACCAGGGAATACTATGAAATATTGTTCAGTTTAGCCAACAAAAATGACCACTTTTGATAAGATCACCTGAAATTTTAATCAGGTATGGCCTATCAACATTAACATAAGCAAGGAAATTTTACCACTTTAATCTGTGTCTATTTTCCCCAAAGGGAATACGCATTTTGCTTTAAATAGATATAACACTGCATTAAATGTTATTCTTATCAGAAGGTGGTCATTCACAGGTTACATAAAAGTAAAATCAACAATCAAAGTTTTGTTTGTATTTGGTAAAGTCAACCTGATCTGAAAGAGAAAACTTGAATTTGGGTCATAGAAACAAAATGCTACCACATAGAGTCTTTCCTACCAAGACTTCTTTCACTGTTTATTTCAGTTCATTTCTTCACAAGGAGAGTACGAGCCTGTGAATATGGCACCACATGCTTCTGCCCCTCGTCCTCATCTATATACCCACTCCAGTAAGCAAAGGGGATGCTTCTGTGTCAACCTGTACTGAGTTGCGTCTCTGCCCAACTACCACTGCATAAAAACTGAAAGACCTCCCCAGGTGTCAGTACCATCCCTCTTCAGGAGAGTGTACAATTGTTTCTTTATGCTGTCATGGACATTTTATAGATGGGAAAACAGAGGCATGAATGACCAGGTGACTGGCCCGCAAGGAGTCCCAGAGCTGAGGAAGGGGGACCAGCTCAGGTTGACTGGGCTATGCAAGCATCTGTTTCCAGGGGAATGCATGTGTGTAAGTGAAGAGAGACAACCACATCTAGGCAGGGTGCAATTGCTTTTTAAAACTACAACTTGCAGTTTTAGTCACATGGCACACTAGAATATAGATACAGATAATTAAATGAATCAAGTTTGTTCAGTACTGAATTGCTATTAATCCAAAAGCTATGTAACTTAAAAATATCCACTATTTATATAAGTGACTTTTTTACCTCTTTACACCCAAACTTTATTTTCCTTTTGTGTTAAATGGCTAATTATCTAAAGGAACACTCCATGATAAAGTAGTGACAAACCAGAGAAATAAATAAGAACAAACATTCTTCAAAGACTAAAACAAACCACGTCACCAGCAACCACAAAGGATATTAAAGTCTACGGATAAGGATAAGCGTCAGATACTGCTCAAGATATACCAATGCATATTTCGCTGGACTGTTACAAGGTTAATGTGGAATACAAACTCTGCCTCATGTTTTAAAAACAGCAAAATTTGTTACTTATTCAGAACTGGGTTTGTAAAGAATAATCATCCACAAGTTCTGAGTGTAACCTTAACTTGCCCACTATTTACTGGTATCTTACTGGAATAAAGACATTGCAGGACTTTTCCTCTTTGGGAGGAAAATAATTTGTGTTCAGTTGGAGCTATGTAAAGGCTCAAGACATTTGCTATGTAAAGCATACAAGACATTTGCATGCTATAAATATTTGTATCAAAGTTAAAAAAAAAGCTGTGTCTGTTTTAAGAATATTAGAACTGCACACAGCACAGTACCCTTCTGCAACAGAAGCATCAAATTATAAAACTGGTTCCTCAATCAATTATAGAGCTCACAAGTTTGGTACATATAGAAGGAGATCATAGGTGTCTTTAGTAATACACCACAGATTCATCAGCTTCAAACTGACATGAACCTATGCAAAATGTTGACCAACAGCATAAGTTAAGAATTTAAAAGGTAGCCATGTAATGGAGCATTCAGGCTACCTAGGAAGAGTTAAGCCAATACTGGTTTCTACTCTCCCATTATTTGCAATTTGATATAGTAGCAATGATGCAGCTTAAGATGTTTTAAACAATGAGAAATATATACATTGAAGACTATTTCTGACTTGCATCCAGTTTAGGAAATAACCAAACATGGTGTACAGATTAGCACAAAAGACACTATCCTTCACTCTCTACCATTCATAATCTCTCTGCAACTGCCCTTTTTGTTACCACTTCAGAACAGAGGTTCAGTGGCTGGCCTGTTCTAAGAAAGCATAAAGGCTTATTTTTTGGTGTTCAGGGATGTTTTTCCAATTTATTAAGACATTCCTGCCCCCAAACACCTAGAGTTCTCTTCTTTTCCCCATCCCTCACATTCTCCCCCTCGGGGGACATATGTCCACAGTATCTGAATTGGATTCAAAATTCTTTTTCTCAGAGAAATGATGTTATAAATGCGGTTAAGGAGAGATGAAGTTTTGTTATCAGTAAAATGTTAGAATACATTAGTGTGAAACAGACTTTTGGGGGCTAACCTGGGAATGGAACCATAATTTCTATTACTGTTCTTTGGGCAAATGCAGTCTAAGTTCCAAGACAAGAAGTTATGGGAAGCAACCCATTCATACTTTATGGGGGTGTAATTTGGGGTCAGAGTAAAAAGTATACAAGGTGGGGACATGCAAACATTCTAATTTAAACTTACTAATCCTATTCCTACCACCATAATTATCTGTGACAACTTTTAGTCTTAAATATTCACCTACAGGTTTAAATTACAACATGTAGTTGGGCATTATTTGTTTATGTGTATGCACAGGATTTCATTCTGAAGGCCAGATATGTTACTATAATACACATGTGTTCCAGAAAACAAACAGCAGGAATTTTTCAGCCCAAATATCTAGGCCCCAGATGACAGTTCTGGCTTGGGAGGCACAGCTCACCCTGCATTTAGAGGAGATCATACCCAGCATCTCCCCTGGAGAATGAGGCCAGGGAGTGGGCGGAGTGGGTGGAGGCAAGCTGGGAATCAGTGTGGGACCATCGTAAGGGCCAGCTAAACCAGGGACACTCAGAGAAACACCCCCCTTCCCTGATCCCCCAGAGCCCATCTGAGGTCAGCGTGCCTTCAGATCACAGTTGTGGGTCTACACTTGAGGTCACTAGGCTTACGGGTTAGTTTTCATTAGCTGTCTTTTCTTTGGCGCAGCAGAGATAGAAAGTTGTCCCTGACCGACAATAGATTATGTAAAGGGAGTGCGTATGGCCTTCAGGAGCTTTAGGAAATGGGCACCTACGTCACATTAGAACTCATTAACATGCCTGAAACATGTCTACTTGTCTAAGGATTTTGATTCTATTATTTTATTCAGTTCTTATAACAACCTTGTCAGGTAGATAGGGTACTGTTAACATTCTTACTTAATAGATGAGAACTGTTCATAACTGCTTTGCGCTCAGTGACAGTGTGATGTTCTTTCTATGCTACAGTGATTTTTACCAAATGTAGTAAAAACTCACATACACTGAATGCCTTGAATACCCAATCCCTCAGGAGAGGAGACAAACTAAATATAGAAAACCACAGGTTTCCCTTTATATCATATAGTCCAAAGAATAAACATGCCTTGACTTCCAATCCCAACCATTATTATCTCCATTAAAATGCAGTGTACACAGAAAGGAATCTGAGCTCTATTATATTCTAGCTGTCAACAGTATAGAATTAAAATATTATATATTATATATATATATATAATATATATATCATGTTACTAAATCACTGATGGATCAAACGAAAAGTTACTAGACCACATCATTATAGGCAAGTATTTACCTCCCCAGTTCCTGCTGTAGAGTGTGCCGATGAGATTTTAGTGATGGGAGAGACTGGAATTACATCTTCTATTTTTTTCACCTCATACAGTATGCAGGAAGTGCTAGAGATATAGTAGGCACCAATAGATACATGTTGAAGTAACTTTTTCTCAGTTCCTTCAGAAAGTCATTCTCATCCTGGCACTGTTATTTTATCTAATAGAGTGCTATGGCTGAATTCATTTCTCATATTTTCTCATTGTTTTTTTTCTTAAGAGTATATATAATGTCTTCAGAAATCTGTGCTTTTAGGGCAATAAAATAATGATCCTGAATACGGACTTAAATAGTCACCTACAGGTTTAAATTACAACATGTAGTTGGGCATTATTTGTTTATGTGTATGCACAGGATTTCATTCTGAAGGCCAGATATGTTACTATAATACACATGTGTTCCAGAAAACAAACAGCAGGAATTTTTCAGCCCAAATATCTAGGCCCCAGATGACAGTTCTGGCTTGGGAGGCACAGCTCACCCTGCATTTAGAGGAGATCATACCCAGCATCTCCCCTGGAGAATGAGGCCAGGGAGTGGGTGGAGTGGGTGCAGAAAGTCAAAGCAAAGCAGAGATAAAAGATACAATAAAAAGGGAAATGATTATATAACTTGTTTACTTATAAGTACTGTAGATTAGATCATGACCATCTAAGATTTAGGAAAAATCTATGAGGCAATGAGAAAGTTTCAAAGGAAATTGAAAAATACACTCTACTAAAGGAAAATGACAATAACTACACATCAAAATTGGTGGGATGCAGATAAAGCAGTGCTGAGAGGAAATCTTATAGCATTAAATGCATGTGTGAGGCAAAGTTTCAAATCAATAATCTACACTCCCTCATCAATGACACAAAAAGAAGAGCAAACTAAACCCAAGCAAGCAGAGAGAAGGAAATAATATACATAAGAACAGAAATCAATAAAGTTAAAAAAAAATAGAGAAAATCAATGAAACAAAGAACTGGTTCATGGAGAAGGTCAATTATATTGACAAACCTCTGGCAAGACTGACCAAGAAGCAGAAGACACAAACCACAGGGCTCCTGGGTGGCTCAGTCTGTTGAGCATCTGACTCTTGATTTTGGCTCAGGCCATGATCTCTGGTTTGTGAGATTGAGCCCCCCACTGGGGCTCTGCACTCAGCAGGGAGTCTGTTTCTCTCCCTCTGCCCCCCCCAAAGAAAAAACAAATCTAAGAAAAAAAAAAAGACACAGATTACCAATATCAGAAATGAAATAGGGAATATTACTGCACACTCTGCAGAAGACATCAAAAGGATAATAAGGGAATACTACAAACAATTCTACACACATAAATTTGACACATTAGATGAAATGAACCAATTCCTTGAAAAAATACAAACTACCACAACTCATACATTATGAAATAACTCCTATCATTCATGATATCTGATGATTTTCAGATTTATCTCCTTGCTTGCATTTGTTAGCACTCTTATCCAGGTATCTATAAGATGACAAATGGTTGAGTACTCATCTACCCACTCCCATATTTCCTCTTTAGCAGTCTTGATAATTCAAAAGTAGCAGGTAAGACAGGACTGCTTACAGAATTTTTCTTTCTAAAGGAATTAAGAAAACTTGCTTCAATGTCTTGTTGAGATTTTCTAGACCTTCATTTGATAAAGGTCTCCAGAATTGGGTGCTTGGTTTCTTTCAGTAAAGATCAGATGTAGGTATGTGATGTGTGTGCATTTGTATACATATATACATAAACATGTTTTCTAATAATTTTAATTACTGTGAAAATGAGATAAAACTGTTTCAGAACCTTTATTTGAAATGTGCAATACTGCCATACACCTAATTCTGAATGTTGCTGATACCAACATAAAGAAAAATTAAGTATAGTATTTAAAAAAATTCTCCTACTCACTACTATACTTTAAATTATTTCAAAAACATGTCCTTTCACCATGAGAAGATATGCACAGTCTTGTGGTGATGAGCAAAAGCACCTGAGTGGGCTGATGCCAACTGGGCCACTTACTAGCAGTGTCCACTTGAGCAAGTTTCCTAACCTGTGAAATAGGGGTGGCAGCAGTTTCTAACCATAGGATTACTGTGAAGATCAGATGAAATCATTCATGCAAAGAATTCAGTACAAAGACAAGTTTATAGTATGTTCTTTTAAGAGTGTTAATTTAAACTGTTATTTTTCACTCCAAGTAAAATCTGAAAAATGTCCATTATCCATTAATTCACCTCATAACTACTTCATGAATACCTACTATTTCCCAGACACAAAGTTTCATAAGGGCGTCTCTGACTTAAAGGTGCCTACTCCCTAAGGACAGTAAGGGAAAGACACGAAAAGAAGAAAATTTCTATAGAGTATGGCAAGTGGTACAGGTAATACTGTAAATCATGCAGGTGAGAGGTATGTTTTGGAAAATGGGAGTTCCAAAATGCTGGTCTTAATGCAGAGTGGAGTTAGAGAAAGTTCTCAAAAGGAGGTGATGCCAGATCTCAGTCTTGAAGTAAAAAGTAGAATGGTAGGCTGGCTACTAGAGCAGAAGAGTGCTGGGGACTGTCGAATAGAAAGTCAAAATACCTTTTTTTTTTTTTAAGATTTTTATTTATTTATTTTAGAGACACAGCAAGCGAGCAGGGGGAGGAGCAGAGGGAGAGAGACAAGCAGACTCCACGCTGAGTGTGGAGCCTGACTCGACCTTAAGATCATGACCTGAGCTGAAATCAAGTTGGATGCTTAACCAACTAAGCCACCCAGGTGCCCCAAGAAGGTCAAAATACTTTATTATATTTTTGTAATTATAGTTTTTGAATACATTTCCTGGTAAGGTAATACAAGCTTTCAAAAAATCATCCTATAGCTATAGAAATACTATTTATTAAATTTATTTTAAAAATACTACTAATTTTTAAAAAGTAAATTAAAATAGCTCTTCTGTTTTCTTTTCTCTTTCCATTTATTTGACTATAAAAGTCAGCACATTGTTTTTTGGATACTTTCCTCTGTGCTGCAGGCCAGTTTACCCATTCCCAAACAAATGAGAAATCTAGAGAACTACTGACTCTGTTTCATTAGAAAATTATGGTCATAAGTGATCCTTATGACCTTTTCCTGATAGTATCCATAAAAGTGTTTAAAACTCACCTATTTCACCCATCCCCCTCTGGCAATCTTGTCCTCTGTATTTCAGTCAGTTTTTTGTCTGTCTCCTTTTTCTTTGTTCATTTGTTTTGTTTCTTAAATTCTACATATGATTGAAATCATATAGTATTTGCTTTTTTCTGACTTATTTTGCTTATTTAGCATTACACTCTCAGATATATTCATGTTGTTGCAAATGGCAAGATTTAATTCTTTTTTATGTTGAGTAATATTCCATCATATATATACCACTCTCCTCTTAGTTCCTGCCCTCTCTCTCTCTTTCTCTCTCATCTATAGAATTTACTTCTTTTTTTTTTTAAAGATTTTATTTATTTGACAGAGCGAGCAAGTGAGTGAGCAGGCAGAAGGAGAGGGAGAGGGGGAGGGAGAAGCAGGCTTTCCGTCCAGCGGGGAGCCTGATATGGGACTCGATCCTTAGGCCCATGGGATCATGACCTGAGCCGAAGGCAGACGCTCACCGACTGAGCCACCCAGGTGCCCCTAATTCTTCCTTTAAAAGCTGGATTAAGATACGGAGAAATTTGGTCCAATGCAGTAGTAGGCATGGGCTGGGTCCCCACTCTCAAAGGAGAATGCAGCTGCTAATAGGCAGTCCTAATTGGGTTTCAGGTCTGAGAATAAGCAATCAAGACACCAACAGACAGCCTCCCTTAAGAAAAAGGGATTCTTAAGGAAGAAAGCAAAGGACCTTAGATTGTTACGTAGCAAGCTCCGTCTCTCAGGACTGCTGGATAGGAATCTCCAAAAAGGTTCCATGCACCCTCACTACACCTGACTCTTAAGACTTCCAGGAATCAGTTTTTTTTTAAAGCAGGGAGTTCAGCTAGAACATGGCTCTTGTGTTTCATAATTAGCTTGTCATTTCGTAATTATTAGATATAAAAGTGAACATACAGTTGAGGTAATGCTTTATTGTACATAAGTTTCTTCAACTGATTCACAAGTTTAACAGTCTAATGATCAGACCCTTCCTCTTGTGGAGAGGGAGAGGAGGTCTGTGGTGTGGGAGAAATGTCCACAGTTCCCTAAGTTAAAGAAAAGTGATTTCCACTAGCCATCACTCCATTTTTTAGGTTTCTTCTTAGCCCAGCTTCTTGAAAGAATAATTGTTTGGCTCAACCTTCAGTTGTACAGTTTCCCCCAAGGCAGTCCATTAAAACACCTCCAGTCCAGTCACTGATGACTCCATGGTGGCTAACTAAAGGGGCACTTTCTTATTTCATCTGTTGACCACCTTTTTTCCCCTGGATACTGGATAACTATCATCCCCTCTAGTCCCTGCTGCCCCTAACCAGTGGCTCATTGCTGAGGGTCCTTCTTTCCTCTTCCCTCTCTGCACATTTCTCTTGCTTGGACCCTACAAGCCTCACTTCACATGATGGTCAACCCCATGTGCTCCCCCCAGCTCCATACCTACCTGCTGATCTACAACTTGGGCCTGAACATTTTGTTTGCCCTCTACTCTAACAATTGATTGGATCATATGAATTTTAAATGAACCTGTCAAACATGGAACTAGAAGTTTTCTCTGGCTTCAGTATTACCTATCTTGGTTAACACCCCCATCAGCATGCAATTATCTAAGTCAGAATCTGGAATTTGTCTTAGACTCTTCCCTCTTCCTCAACCAAACAATCCTTCAGGGGTACTTTCAACTTTAATCACCCTCCTAAGGCTTCTCTCACAACAGTCTTCTAAGTGGCCACTCTGCCTACCTCGAGCTCATTTCTCACGCTGCTGCCAGACTGCCCACTGGACGCACAAACCTGTGCTCCTCTCACTACATCCCTGCTCCATGCTCCCTCCCATCAAAGGGTAATAGAGCATGCTGTTGAAATATTACTCAGATATTTAAGTTGTAGCAAGTCTGTAAGAATGGATTCATCTACTTCTCCTTGCAATTCTACCAGTTTTTGCCTCACATGTTCTGATAGGTCTGTCATTAGGCACATACACATTGAGGGCTGTTATGTCTTCTTGGAGAAGTGGCCTACTGATCATTACATAATGCTCTTCTTTACCCTGATAATTTTACTTGCTGTGAAGTCCGCTTTGTCTGAAATTAACATAGCTACTCCAGCTTTCTTTTGATGGATATTAACATGGTAATGCTTTTTACATCTCTTTAAAAGCTTTTAAAACTAAGGTGTAATTGACATATAACGTATTTGTTTCAGGTGTACAACATGACTTGATATTTGCACATACTGCAAAATAATCACAGTAAGTCTAGTTAACATCTGTTATCATACCTAGTTGCAAAATTTTTTTTTTCTTTTGATGATGACTTTTAAGATCTCCCTTAGCAACTTTCAAATATGCAATATGGTAAGTATTATTAAGTATACTCACCATGCTACACATTACATCCTCCTGACTTATTTATTCACAGCCAGAAGTTTGTACCTTTGGACCCCCTTCACCTATTTTGTTCACCCCTCTAACTACCTTCCCCAGCCGGCAACCACCAATCTGTTCTCTGTATCTATGAGCTTGGCATTTTTTTCTTTCTAAAGATTCCACGTTTAAGTGAGATCATACGGTATTCATCCTTTTCTGTCTAACTTATTTCACTTAGCATAATGCCTTCAAGTCCCATCCATATTACAAATGGTAGGATTTCATTTTTTGTGGTTGAATAGTATTCTACTTCTTTTTATCTGTCCATCCATCCATCGATGGACACTTAAGTTTTTCCTCATCTTGGCAATCGTAAACAATGTTGCAATGAACATAGGGGTGCACGTATCTTTTCGAATTAGTGTTTTTGTTTCCTTCAGATAAATATCTAGAAGTGCAATTGCTGGATCATATGGTATTCTTATTTTTAATTTTTTGAGTAACTTCCAAACTGTTTCCTACAGCAGCTGTAACAATTTACATTCCCTTACAGTGTCATTCCCTTACTTTTGATCTGTGTTTTTATATTTAAGGTGAGTTTCTTATAGATAACTTGGTTGTTTTTTCCACTCTGTCAGTCACTGTCTTTTTTTTTTTTTAATTTTTTTATTGTTGTTACTGTTCTCTATTTATTGCTCTTGCTCTTTGTTCCTATTATTGTCCTACCCACTTTCTGCCTTCTGTGGCTTTGAATGAGTATTTTAGTTTTCTCTTAACATATGAATTATACTTCGTTCTAAAACTTTTTTAGTGGTTACCCTTGAGTTTCCAATATATATTCCCAACTAATTCAATTCATTTTCAAAGAACACTATATCACTTTATGGGTAGTGTATACACTTTATAACAAAGTATTCCCAACTCCTCCCATCCCTTATAATATTGCTGTCATTCATTTCACTTATATATAAAATCACTGAATACATTGTTGGCATTGTTTGGAACAAATGATTATTTAGATCAATTAGGAATAAGAAATATATTTTATTTTACCTTTACTTATTCCTTCTCTAATGCTCTTCCTTTCCTTATGTAGACCCTAACTTCTGACCTTTCCTTATTTCTAAAGAATTTCTTTTAATGTTTCTTAGAAGGCAGTCTATGTCAACAAATTCCCTAAGATTTTGTTTGTCTGAGCTAGTGCTTCTCTTTTACTTCTGAAGAATACTTTTGCTATATTAGGATTCTAGACTGATGGGTTTTTTTTCCTGCTAATACTTTAAATATTTCATTACAATCTCTTCTTGCTTGCATGGTTTCTGAATAGAGTGTGATGAAGTTCTTATCCTTGCTTCTCTATAGGTAAAGTGTTTTTTCCCCTCTGGCTTCTTTCAAGATTTTTTTTTTGTCTTTGATTTTCTGTTTGAAGAGGGTACGTGTAGGTATAGATTTTGTTTTGTTTTTCCTGCTTGCTGTTCTCTGAACTTCCTGGATCTGTAGTTTGGTCGCTCTCATTAATTTTGGAAAATTCTCAGTCATTATACATTGCTTCAAATATTTCTTTCAGTCCTTTCTTTCTTATCTAGTATTCCCATTACATATGTGTCACACCTTTTGTAATTGGTCCATGGTTCTTAGGTATTATATTCCCCCTTTTTCATCCTTTTATTTTTCTTTTTGCATTTCAGTTTTAGAAATTTCTACTGAGATTTCTTCAAGCTCACTGATTCTTTCCTTGGCCATATCCAGTCTATTGATGAGCCCATTAAAGGCATTCCTCACTTCTGTTCTGGTGTCTTTTATTTCTAGCATTTCCTTTTCATTCTAGAAAAGAAAAGGGTTTTGGGATGCCTCGGTGGTTCAGTCAGTTAAGCGTCTGCCTCCGGCTCAGGTCATGATCCCAGGGTCCTGGGATGGAATCCCACATCGGGCTCCTTACTCAGCAGGGAGCCTGCTTCTCCCTCTGCCTGTTGCTCCCCCTCTTTGTGCTCTCTCTCTCTGACAAATAAATAAAAAATCTTAAAAAAAAAAAAAAGAAAAGGGTTTCTATCTCTTTGCTTACATTACTGTTCTGTTCTTGCATATTGTCTACTTTTCCCGTTACAGCCCCTAGCATATTAATCATAGTTGTTTTGAATTCCTAATCTGATGAATTCTTTTCTTTCTTTTTTTAAAGAGAGAGAGGGGAGGAGAAGCATAAAAAGAGGGGGAGAGAGAGAGAGAATCTTAAGCAGGCTCCACCCTCAGCACAGAGCCAGAGGAGGGGCTCAATCTCAGGGCCCTGAAATCATGACCTGAGTGGAAATCAAGAATCCGATGCTTAACTGACTAAGCTGCCCAGGCGCCCCCCTAGTCTGATGAATTCCAACATCTCTTCAATATCTAAGTCTGGTTCTAATGCTTGCTGTTTCTTTCAAACTATGGTATTTGCTTTTTAGAGTGCTTTATAATCTTTTACGGAAAACCAGACATCAAAGGATCTAAGGAATACATGCCCATGGCATGAGGTTTTGTGTTTATGCTATCTTTACTGTTTGCTGTAGCTATGGTTGTCAAAAGTGAAATTTTTCTCTGGTGTTTGTTGCTCCTATTGTATTTTCATTTCCATAGAGACTTCTTAAAATAAGGTCTGAGTTACATGATTCTTTCAGATTTATTTCTCTGTTATTAGGGCTCAGTCTGGATTGTGAACCTTCCAGGTACTTCTCAGCTTTCCCTGCTTAGGTGAGGTAAGAAGACTAGAGGGACCGGGAGTTGAGCATTACCCTTCCCCCACATCAGCTGGGTTTTGATAAAACCCCAATAGGTCAGGCTCTGGTTAAATAGTTTCTCTTGAGGGCAGGTCTGTTAAGAAGAACAGAATGCTCTGGCACATTTCAAGATGGCTACAGTTCCCGTCCCTGCATTGGAAGCATGAAGGGATATTTCTCAGATCTTCACTGTGAGAGCCTGGTAGGGCTTCTGGAAGTAGAGCTCACAGAAGTATGCTTCTCCCCCACCCCTCCAAGACTGGTGCCCCTGAAGTTTTTAACTCTTAACCTAATCCATAGAGTCTCTAGCAATTTGTCAATTATACTTAAAAGTTTTTCTACCCTGATACTAGTTCCATGGGTGTGTTTCCTCCTGGGCTTCTGCTCTGGGAAGATGTGTCTCTGCATCCTCTTGTCTGCCTCTCCAATTTTGGGGGTAGTGGTATGCCCTATGACTCTGTTGGACCTAAAAGGGTTGATGATTTTGCTTTTTTAGCTTTTTTCTTGTGAAAATAGGTATGATGATTTCCAAGTTCCTTATATGTCAGACCAGAAACTGAAGTCAGAACTCCTGTTTTTGACTGCTTCATTTTGGCCTCTGTAAACACTCTTGTTAGCATTCCTGGATGTCCACCTCTGCCACCCGTGCAGCACTCTGTGCTTGGCTTTGGGACTCCTGTCAACCATTTCTTCACTTCTGTACTTGTGGTTCTTCTGAACACCAGACAGCCGAATGTTCCACTTCCATAAAACATCCAGGCAGGAACCTGGTTTTTTTTCTTTTTGTTCACATTCTGCTGCTATATGACAGTTAGCTGGCTTTTATCCAAAAGGAGACAGTAGGTTCCCTGTGCCCAAAATCTGTGTCTTAAATGTTCTGATTTTTCTCTTAGTACCTAGCAAAGCAGTAGCAAGGTAGCAGGACTCTTTGTTAATAATAAACTCAAAATTTATTGATATTTATCCAATTAAATATTCAAATTTCTTCCAATTATATAAAAAACTAAATCTAAAGAAAAGGTAACCTGGCTCTAGTTCAATGGGCCAGACCAGAATTAAATGATAAAATCAGGATAGCAAGAAATACATATGCTGCAACATCACTAGGGCAGGATGGTGTCACTGACCCTCAGGCATCATTTCTATACTCCTTATTTCAGTACCATGTGGCACTGCCTCAATGTGAGGAAGCAGACCCTGGGAACAGCCACCAAACAGGCCAGTCTTCCTTTCTGTCCTTTCTCCAAATTAAGAGGTTGGCTCTCAGTTTAACTCAGGAGAATAACTCTAAATATATTACTCTTAAGGGCACTCAGACTGGTGCCATTGTACCCTTCTGGACATCCTCACATTTAGTGAAGAAATAATCCTTTCTATACACATTCTGCCAAGTTTTGTCAGGTGTTATCATGGAGATACCTGGAGTGACAATGAGCACACTGAGTCATATTCTTTATTACTCCAGGGAGAAGGGATAAGCCCCACAGATCCTACCCACAAATCCAGAGGGCAGCCTGCATGACCTGGGGTTCCCTCCAGGACAACTCCGTGGGCACACTCAGGTTGGACTAGCCAGCAGTGCCACCACCCTGCCTTGTGATTTCTCCTTATAGAAGTTTTCTTTATACACAAAACTTTGAAAAGAGGGAAAACATAAAATCTCCTACTTTTTCACCTGTATTTATTAGCAGAATAGGAGACAGACCAGTCTTTGTGTTGTTTTGTTTTAGGCTTTCTCTTATTCTGGTAAATGGAAAATCAGGATTCTCCACAGAATCATGTGACACAAGGCAGCAAACAGCTGCCCTCTGGCACGGTATGTAAATGAACTCAGTCACCCTTTGGGTTTTCCCCTCTTCTTTCCCTGCTCTTTATGGAGGACACAGAATCATAGGGAGTAACTAGCTTAAGTTTGCTCTGTACTTTAATAGCAGGCAGGAAGCCAAACTGCAAATACAATGACTGGATTCAGTTTTACAAGCAAACACTGGAACTGAATTCACCCTAGTCCGGGAAGAATGCCTCGGATCAGAACTAGCAGGAAATCCAATTCAAAACAGGGTGTGTCATCTTTAATTCACAGTATGGCCTTTACACCTTTAATGAAGTCCTTTGGAAATAAAAGCTTCCTTCTGTTAAAGGTCCACACAAAAGACTAAATTTTACTCAAATGATATCAGAAATGCTGTGCAGGAATGTCTGCATTCCCACAACTTGCACACTAGGAAGAGAGTGTTAGCTGTGCTCTTTCTCCTTTGAATACTGATTATAAAGTCTCAGAAGATATTAATACTTACTTAACTCTCCCAACTCCCTTCCAACCTCTGACCCCTCTCTTACCTCATGTACTATCAACTCCCTTCTTATTCTCTGGGTCATTTGAATAACTGAATATGAGAACTCTTGGAGATCCTGAGAGAATGAGGATAGTCACATACTCTGGACCAAACACCCCCTTCAATGTGCCAGGAGGTTTACATGCCTGTCTCTTGTGCCTCTAGCTGGAGAGGACAGCACTCTGAGAAGGGACAAATGCAAATGCCTAGAGTCTGCAGTTCCAGCAGGGGAGTTCAGGAGAGGTCAGGACCTCATGCCCAGCTGCCCATGGTGGGGTCTTACCAACACTGTGATTATAGGAGCCCACAGGGATTGCTGTCAGGCACGTGTAACAGTGAGCTAAATGCCCGTGACAAACATTCTCATTTGGGTGTATGGGAGGAGAGAACAGAAGAAATAAGTATGAAATAAAGACTTCACAAACTTAAAGCTTTTGGTGAGGAATAAGAAGCTGTGGGGTAGCAGGGGGAGGATATTTCTCATCCCCACAATGGCATTATTTTATGCGAACTCAACATTTTATGTAATTTATACCCTCAGGTGTAGAGTTGCCAGATTTACCAAATAAAATATAGGATGGTCAGCTAAATGTGAATTTCAGATAAATGATGAGTAACTTTTTAGTGTAAATATGCCTGCTATCTTAACTGAAATTCACATTTACTTGGGTACCTTCTATTTTATTTGGTACCCTACTCAGGTGTCAATTCTAACAAACTGATGATTCCTAAAATAACCTGTATTTCAAAATACAAATAAAAACTCAGTGCTGAGATTGCAGGATTGTGAATCAAACCAATGCCAGCAAGTTGTGCCTGACACTTCATGACACTCAGTTCAGCCATCACTGTTTTCTCATGGGGATGTGGACAAAGATGCCATCTCTTCACCCAACGACAGGAAAACAGATGGGCCCACAGTTCTGTAAAAAGACTTTGCAATAACTCTTAAATACTAAAATTTTAACACCAGAGAAACTAGGTTATGTAATGGTGTATACCACACTTCTGTTTTCCTGAGGAAGTTAGCACTTCTTATTGAGAAGACTGTGGCTTGCTTGTGCTGTTTATTAATATTAAAAGAAAACATGTTCTTTTGCATAGTCAAACAGAACAGTATGTAATAAAGAGAAAAGAGTGGCAAACCTGGATGTGAAGTGTTTTACATCAGGGATCAAGTGTAATCTGTATCACCAACCAACATGAAGGCAGATTTGCACTGAAGTCAAAAGGACAACAGCCCCCTGGAACTGCAGCCTGTATTGCTCTGGACTCCAGATAATTTCTTTAAGTTGGTGGCTATACTGAGGAATTTCTAAACAGCTCAAGTGTTAAAGTTACGCCTTTTAAACCTCTGTATTCAGTTGGTCTTTTCCCCTAAAACACACACACTCTTCAAACTTCCATGAACAATGGGAATGTGCCTTGCTCTACTGTATCAGAGGTTCTCAGTCTATACTGGTTCTGTGTTTGGCCACAGAACAGACATTCTGGGCCATAGTCCTGCTAAAGACCACCTCTGGGTGATGCCTCAATCTTACTGATTTGGTTAGGGTCAAATAGAACAAAACAGGTTTTCAATAAAATACCAAGAAGATTCACAAAAAGGAATTTAGGTGAACATATACCAAAATAGTACCAAGGTTCAAATTCTAAAAGAAAAACTCCCTTTAAAAAAACCCTAATTCTTAACGTTAAATGTTGCTTTTAAAACAACGTGGCAAAAATATCATTAGATTATTGTAGACTTCACAGATAATATATATTAAAGAGTTTTGTCAGAAATAGTAATACTAGGGGCACCTGGCTGGCTCAGTTGGTAGAGCATGTATGCGATTTATGATATTTGGGTCCTGAGTTAAAGCCCACTGGGAATAGAGCTTACTTTAAAAAAAAAAAAAAAAGAAAGAAATAGTAATACTACCAGGAGGAAAAAAAAATCCATCCAAAACGAAGGACATCCAGTAAATAAAACACTTTTTAGGATTAAAAAATAAGGACAAACCATGTTTTAAATATTCAACAAATACTTTCCACTTTTGTCTTTTTGAAAGAGCAAAGCAATAGAATATTATGCAGACAACACAGTGATATTTTGTGATTTTTGATATTAACACATTTGTACCCAACCCACCCTCTGCAGAGGGGGAGATGTTGGGCAGGGGAGGGGGGACTGGTCAGCCTAAGGTCACTCTGGCAGCCAAGCACAGCAGAACTTCCTCTTTCCCTTTGAGCTCACAGGCCCTAGCATTTCCAAGCTGGCTCTGACCAAATCTTTAGCAGCTTTTCCTGCTGCTGACAACCAAATGAAAATAAATGAATTTTAAAACGGTTATTTTCTTCACAAATTTGGGGAAAGAGACCATATAAGAAGAAACACATGTGGGTAAATACAGTCACGTATTATTAAGGATGCTGCAGAAACCAGAGAGCCAAAGTACACGCTTAATCTAAAACAACGAAGCAGGGCTGGAACAGGATGATCCTTTTAGTGCTAAAATTCTTTTTCTCCTGCTCATACATTTCTAAGAACTAGGAACATCCTTCATTAACACAAAATACTGTCCTATCTTGCTGATTAGATTTCCATCTATAAAAACTAACTGGAATGTTTTCAAATATGAAATGGATTTCTCCTCTATTAGAACAACAGAAATGTCTGGGTATTTTTTTCCAGTATCTTCCCTGTAGGTTCTGTATTTTCTTCATTTACAGCCATGCACATTCCATAATACCCAGGACAGAAATTTCTGGTTTTAATTATTTGTTCTTAAAGAGAAAGTAGTAAGGAAAGGACGATATATGAAACATAGTTATCACTAGTTTATTAGCCAAAGCAACTTCAATCAAATCTCTACAGTAAAACTGAGTGAGGTTATCCTCAAGTTTTACTTGGTGCCATCCCCCCTAAAAATAAGTCAAACTTCTGATGCCTAAGTGAATTCTATCTGATTTGCCTCTAATTTGACACTCCACTTTTAGGAGCCTCTCTGCTGGCAGATGATTTGGTTCCAACATTCACTCTCAAAATGCTACACATGCATTGTCCTCTGAAGAAGGGAAGCCTTTTTACTCTTCTTCAGAGCAAGGCCATAGCCATATTTATATGGAAGCTGTATTGCACTGCAAGACAAGGTAATGCTCTTCTCTCAAAAGGAAGGTTCTGCAGTCATGTCCCTGGAAAATTTTTGAATCTCATCCAGTTTGTTTACATTTTCTCAAGGTCATTGTCATTTTCTCCTGTCATTAACAGACCATAGGAGACTCAAGAAAACTTGACTAGGTTACCTGTGTGCTAAACACTAATGCAAATCTAAGACAAAATTGGCTTTCTGAAGCCAGTTAACCAGAATACCACTCTGGAGTCTGATATGCCCAATGTCACACAGCTTTGTGACCCCTACTAGTGGTAGGACATTTAGCAAATTATTTAATCTCTGACTTCAGTTTCCCCATCTGCAAATTTAAGAAGATAATGCCTCCCTTACACTGTGTTAGCGATTAAAAGATAGAATAATCTACACAAAGTATTAAATATGACCAGCTTCTTTTTTAAGGAACACATTAAGAATTTTCATGCCAACTGCAGCACACCAACTTGGGCTGCCAACGATTGGACAGGGAGAGGTAGGAATCGGCTCAGAGACCACGAAGGAAAAAGGGTACAAAGATTCTTAAGGTTAAATTTTAAAATGAACAAACAAAATACTCTGGAGCCAGACTTCTTGGAACTTGCATGATACAAGCATAAAATTCAACTATTCAAGTTGTGTTCAGTTCATATCAAACAAAAACTCAAAATGTGTAGCAGTTTCAATAGGAAGTAAAAGATCAACTGAACAGGTCCCTGCCACCCCTGGGCTCACTCACACATGTTAAACTGACCATTAACAAACTAGGGAGTCATCAAAGAGCTACGTGATCACTAGAGTGCTTATAAAACATGTCTCCCCATGTTATTAGAGGCATATCACTCTAAAATTCCTTTTCAGAATTTCACAGGAAAACTGAGAAAGAAAACTAACTAAAAGTCAAGTAACAGATACTCCATATTCAAAATCTATGCAATGATGGGGCACCTGGGTGGCTCAGTCGTTAAGCGTCTGCCTTCAGCTCGGGTCGTGATCCCAGGGTCCTGGGATCGAGCCCCGCATCGGGCTCCCTGCTCTGCAGGAAGCCTGCTTCTCCCTCTCCCACTGCCCCTGCTTGTGTTCCCTCTCTCGCTGTGTCTCTCTGTCAAATAAATAAATAAAATCTTTCAAAAAAAAAAATCTATGCAATGAATCTGTATTATCCGCAGTAAAGTTGAGGTTATACTTTGGTAGCTAACTCTCTTCCTTCCCCCAGGATTCAAACTGAATCTGTGCTATACTGAGGATGCAAGAGTTTAATACAATGGCGAGGAGTAAAATTAAAAAATCTGTTGGACTTTGTGCTTATGGACTAGCTTAGTTGTCTTTGAAACTGATCGTGAATTTTGGTTTTGAATTTTTTAATATCTTGTCTCCCCATCAAGCTTATTTATTTATCAAAAAGATTTATTTATTTATTTTATAGAGAAAGAGAGCACAAGAGAGAGCACATGAGTGGGGGTAGAGGGAGAGAATCCCCAAGCAGACTCTCCGCTGAACACAGAGCACAACATAGGGCTCCATCCACGAGATCACGACTCCAGCCGAGATCGAAAGTCAGACGCTCAACCCACTGAGCCACCCAGGTGCCCCTAAAGCATGTTTGTTTTTGAATTATTCATACACTGACGAAGCAAGGCACTAATTTTGGGCAAGGTTTATAGACTATCAACACAATGAAACAGAATATAGAGCAAAGAAATAAATCCTATGATGTAAAGGAATATAGTATGTGATAAGAGAAACATTTAAAAACATCCAGGGAAGGATTATTCAGAAAGTGATGCTGATACAACTATTTGGAAAAAAAAATATGAAAATTGATCCCTACCTCATTTTTTTAAAAGATTTTATTTTTTTATTTTTGCGAGAGAGAGAGCAGGAGTGAGGGTGGAGGGGCAGAGGGAGAAGCAGACTCCCTGATGAGCAGGGAGCCCGACGAGTGACTTGATCCCAGAACCCTGGGATCATGACCTGAGCTGAAGGCAGACACTTAACCGACTGAGCCACCCAGGCGCCCCCTACCTCATTTTATACACCAAAATATAATGTAGATGTAGTCAAGTTAATTACAAATAATAAGACCATAAAGTTACTAGTAGAGAAATAAGCATTTTGTTGATTTCATGATTTCAAGATGTCCTCACTGTACAGTAATAATTTCACAACCTTTTCTTTTCCAGTTATTTAATGTCTACATATTGTAGCTTTAGATTAAAAGCTCAGTTTTCCCAAGAAAACTAAAAATGAGTGAAATTGAAGATAATAATTTTAGATAATGAATCTAACACAAATATAGCAAAAGACTATGGTGTAGCAAAATTAGCTAATTAGAGGAGAACCCACTCTCTTTCTCTGAACCCTCACAGAGTAGTGGCCATCTAGGGTGACCTGTGGTCACAGATGTGCACATCACATCAAGTAACCAGTGTTTGTGGGCAAGGGGAGGACTAGAATTAGAGAAAGCTTGATGAGGAACTCTTTGCATCTTTGCTCCATACTTCTATTTTGCAGGTAACAGAAAGTAATTGTTTACTGGGGGTATTTCAGAATTTTAAAATGTATTATGTGCTCAACATCACTATTCATTAAGGAAATGCAAATCAAAACCATGATGACATACCACTTCACACCCATTAGGATGGCTATTAAAAAAAAAAAGAAAAATAACAAGTGTTGGTGAGGATGTTGAGAAATTGGAACCCTCGTGCATTGCCAAAGCTAGACTTCAGGAATGAAGAGCATCATGGCTTCTTGAAAAGCAGTCATATGCCAGAAACTTGGTGTGCTGTTTGTAAGCTGTATGCATGCACATAAGGACATAATTTGCAATATATATTTGTATTTATTAAATTTTCCTTTAAAACAGTCTTGAATATCTCTGTCTTACAGGTATTTCTATTTCCCTCATCTCCTTCATTAGACTGTTTTCTTAGCATTGCCTACTCAAATTACTTTCAATCATCAACTCTGACAGCTTTGGAATGATATCAAAAAGATCTCACAGAATTTAGCAGATTTGAGTATCCTCTTCCTTTATGCCTCACTGTACTTTTAGATTTTACCACAGCAGCTGTAAAGGAACACTACACATATTTATGGACATATAATACCCCTCTGGTCTGCCAGCACCCACCACACCGCCCCCCTCCACCTCCACCAAAGAGAGAACAAGGAGCACATCTTCTTCACATCCTCAGTACCTAGTCTGTCCTGACACAGAGCAAGTTACTCAGTAAGTATTTGTAGAATTGATGGGTGAATGCATCTGGGATATATTAACTATGAGACCAGAGGTCACTATAGAAGGTGAATTTTTGTTATGGAAAGTCCCTCTTCCCCAAATCTAGCAGTCATTTCCATATCAAATGAATGAAACAGAAATTTCAATCAGTAATTTCAGATTTGGAGAATTTAACAAATGTAAAATATCCAGGACAAAGACAGGCACATTAAAGGCAACAAATCCTAGTTTTTCCCTTAAATCCTGCCAAATAATATTTTTAGTTTTCAGTAAATTTTTGCTATTAGATTCAGGGTTTTCTAATCAAAGACTTTTATAAAAGTATATGGTAATATGCAAAGTATATGCAATACTATAAGCCTTTTTCTGGACCAATCTCCTAGCTGCAAGCACCTCTGTGACTGACCTATTATAGACCCTGCAGTTAGTCACCATCCCAGCCTGTGGTGCCACAGGGTTCACCAGTGGGGCAAGAGGCAGAAGAGAACAGTAGGTGACTATAGCAAAATTCTAGTAACAGACTTAGAAAAACACACATTTAGACACACACCTAACCCTAGAACTTTTAGTCATTTTAAAGCTATTAGTGAGACTCTTATCCCAAGCAACAGTCTCTTCCATCCCCACCGCACGTCTAAAAATAAAATAGTACATTACAGAGGCATATTTTGCTTGCTTCAGCCAAGAGATCAGAAAACCCCCCAAGCCCTACTGTAGCTGGATCAGTCCATTGTATACTATGAGTCAGCACTTCTCTACAACTCTGGAAATTCCTCACCAGCAACATGACCTACAACAGGAAGCCAACTTTCCATTTCAATGTATAACAGGAAGTATTCAAACACATTTCACCTAAACTGAAGAACTGCTGTTAATATAACTGCTGTTACACATCAAAATAATTAAAAATCTACAGAAAGGCATTCATTTAATAAATACTTTTTTTTACCTGAAAGTACACAGACACAAATTTTGATTTGCTAAACCAGTAAAATGGATTTGAACAAAGGTACTTCGGTGGCCAGAAGACAGGAAAATACAAATTAGGTTTAAAATTTAACTCAATTACTGTCCAATTTTCTGTTGCACACATTATTGCAGAGTTGCATGACTCTGGCAAAACCTATAAACTCTTATATTAAGAGTTTGCCAAGTTTTGTTTTGAATATCTGGCTTGGCCAGTAATGTGATATACAGAAATAATAATAGAAATGTAAATATTTTGAGAAAAAAAAACTCTACAACAAATACTTTAACAGATATACCTCTTCCCTCAACTAATGGCTTGAAGTTATTCGATTAGCACAAAATATACTAACAGGTTCCAGAGATTTTATGTCTCAGAAGTGACTTTTTAGGAAATTAACAGACCCTAAAACAGCCTGTACATGAAACTCATGCACAAGGGTGACTTCCTTGCTTTGCCCTAAGAAAACTGCCTTCGTAGTTAAAATGTCAGCTACAAGAAGTTGTTTTTCTATAATTCTTAAAGAGAGTTTCAAAATTTAAGTTCAGTAAAAAGCCAAATAGCTCAGCTATTACAGTCATTAATAAATGTATTTAACATTCGTGCAGCATCAGAATGCAAGACATCTGGTTCTAATTTCAATTTTGGCTCAGAATAAAAGTGCCTCCCCCACAATAGTTTGATTATAAACTGTTCTTTTCCTCCTCTCTTTTTTTCCTCTTTGGAAGCTGTTGTCCTTCATTCTTGCTGGAAGCCACCTGACCATTGCCAGGAAGAGGAATGCAAAACATTCCCAGGAGCGGCTATGACGTAAGCACCACATTCCACCTCTCCGCGGTCAGGGCTGTCGGGAAACTCCAGCCTCCAGCAAAATCCCTCAAATGAGATAACAGCTGAGGCCTGCACTAAATCATACTAAAAACTCCCATGTTCTGCTTTAAAGATGGATAGTTAAAGAGAAAGAGAATGAGAGAGAGACAGACAGACGGAGGAAGGGAGGGAAAGAGAACAGAGTTGGCTTTATAAGGCACATTTACTGTTAATCTTCAAAACCGTCCGTTAATTTGTTCCTAGGAGGGAAAACAAGGAACAAATGATTTAACCACAATGGCAGCAGACCAATCACCTTAGGATTGGTGTGTAGACAGGGTAAGATAAACAACAGAATAGGCTGGGCTTCAACTTGCAGACCTTTCTCAACCCCAACAACTGGTTTCCAAAGCCCCTTACAGAAGAGACAAGTTCTACTGAAGGATGCTTTAGACATGTTAAGAAAGTAGTAGATGCATTTTCTCTAAAGAGAAATATTCTAAGATAGAAACTGAAAGGTTTAAATATTGAAGAAAATGCTAGCATAAACATAATCCTCTTACATACAATATTCACTTGTAACTTTCTAAATTCTGTCAACAAGTATATTTTAACATATTAACAAATATATTACACATATTTTGTACTGTTTTTTGCACATATTATGTGATATATTATCCCATGCTATATTATGATTTTTAAAAATTTTTTTAAATTTTATTTTATTATGTTATGTTAGTCACCATACATTACATCATTAGTTTTTGTTGTAGTGTTCCATGATTCATTGTTTGCGTATAACACCCAGTGCTCCATTCAATATGTGGCCTCCTTAATACCCATCACCAGGCTAACCCATCCCCCTAGCCCCCGTCCCTCTAGAACCCTCAGTTTGTTTCTTAGAATCCATAGTCTCTCATGGTTCATCTCCCCCTCTGACTTCCCCCCCTTCATTTTTCCCTTCCTACTATCTTCTTCTTTTTTTTTTTTTAACATATAATGTATTATTTGTTTCAGAGGTACAGGTCTGTGATTCATCAGTCTTACACAATTCACAGCGCTCACCATAGCACCTACCCTCCCTAGTGCCCATCACCCAGCTACCCCATCTCTCCCAACCCCTCCACTCCAGCAACCCTCAGTTTGTTTCCTGAGAGTAAGAGTCTCTTATGGTTTGTCTCCCTCTCTGGTTTCATCTTGTTTCATTTTTCCCTCCCTTCCCCTATGATCCTCTTCTTGTTTCTCAAATTCCTCCTATCAGTGAGATCATATACTTGTCTTTTTCTGACTGACTTATTTTGTTTAGCATAATACCCTCTAGTTCCATCCATGTCATTGCAAGAGTTCATTTTTTGATGGCTGCATAATATTGCATTGTATATATATACCACATCTTCTTTATCCATTCATCTGTTGATGGACATCTAGGCTCTTTCCACAGTTTGGCTATTGTGGACATTGCTGCTATAAACATTGGGGTGCACATGCCTATATTATGATCTTCTATACTTTATGAAACTCTAAGACTATAAAATGCTTCTTGGGGAGAAGAGGGGACCCATTATAAAAAAATGCTTTATACACATAATTTTTTGTTGTTGTTGCTGTTAAATGATGTCCTTGGAATAAATTTGAAGGCATGGATAACTAAATTATGAAATTTCTTATGGCATTAGCTATATGCTGCCATATTGATTTCCAAAAGAACTATACTCAATTATAAGACAATTATAAGCTTCCTGTATCCATTGTCCTGTAACTTGGTCAGCATT
This sequence comes from Phoca vitulina, assembly GCF_004348235.1. Lineage (NCBI taxonomy): Eukaryota > Metazoa > Chordata > Mammalia > Carnivora > Phocidae > Phoca > Phoca vitulina. Next base: position 493,238 of record NW_022589728.1, on the reverse strand, counting down.
TGTGTGTATATTCACAAATAACTGCACATATAGTTGGCATATAATAACTTGTCAAAGATACTTTAATCTATATTTTTCTGATTAATAATTAGACTGAAGTCCTTCATGAGTTGAGTTTTGGACAATTTTTGTGGTTAGAATTTTTAGAAAAAAAATAGTACAGTTGTAGGTATTATCAAAAACAGATTTTACCAATCCTTCGAAATGCTAAATAAAGAAACACTGAATTTGGGACCTGAATGAACCAGCTAGGTATAGGCACAAAAATTATTCAAGTATAGGTAAAAAGATAGTCTTATTATGTCTCTTTTATGGAAAAGATAATGTAGTAGGATGACATGCTATAGACTGGTTGAACATAATGCTACATGTTAGGTTTAAGTTGGTGTGGCAAACATATGAGTCTTGACCTGGTAGACATAATGCTCTCTCCCCTAGATGACAAAGGAAAAGCCCAGAAAACAGCAAAGAATTCTAGGATGGGCCTGCAGTGATATTCGAAGAATTTGGTATTATTTTTATAGTCACAAAATGGGAAATCTTCCTAGAGACTGAATGGAAAGGTTTATAAACACTAAGTATTTATTGCAACCTACAACTTAAATGTAGTTTTCAATAATGTTCTGGTTTGCCTTTAGAAATTACAATTTGAATATTACAATGTGTTAATCACAGAGGAGAATATTTAATCCAGGTTGCTTTGATAAAGAAACTGCTGACCCCAATTATTCAAGATGGAATGCATACCAATGACTGTGTTTGTTGCTCATGGAACAAACTGTGGAATGATGCAAAAGAACTGTTAGACCAGTTGGCCAAGAATGTGTTTCCCTTTGGCATGTCACTGTAACAGGGAGGGAGGGAGGTAGGATGGGATCCTCCCTCCAGCCTTGATGAAAAAACATAACATCTGTCCTCATGGTTTCAACACTGAAAGTCACAGTTAATTCTTGATATTTTGATAGTATCCACACACTGACATTATAGTCAATTTGAAAAAGAAAACAGTACCCACCTTTTTTATTCATTCACTCTCCTTTGGGTACCTCTCAATCATTCTACTATACTCTTTCAGCAAGGAAGCACTGTATGTAATTAAGACAATCCACTTTGTTAACATAATGAACAGGCTCTCCAAATGAATACTGTGCCTTACTAGTTTCTTTTCTAGCCTGTCTTTTAGAATAATGCCTGAAAGCCAGGTGTCCAATGACCAGATTCTAAGAAAAGATACCCAAGGCCCCATAGGACACTCTATTTACATACAATGTCTATTTCCACTAAACCCTTTACACTTGCAGGACTAATGATCCTAGCACCCTTTGTCAAAAGATGAAGTGTTTAAAAGCTGTAATTATGCTAAACAAAAAATTGTAAACAGTTTTCATGACAGAATATATATTCTTCATAAATGCACACAGATGTTCTGCAGAATATACCATATGATCAGTAAAATTAAAAAGACTGAAATTATACAAAATATCTTCTTTGACTACAACGGAATAAAATTAGAAATAAATAGTACAAGGAAATCTGGGAAATTCACGAATACATGGAAATTAAACAATGCACTCCTAAATAACTAATAGGTCAATGAAAAAATAAAAATATTACAAATTATTTTGAAAGGAATAAAGTGGAAAATACAACACAGCAAAACTTATGAGATACTGGTAAAGCAGTGTTCAGAGGAATATTTATAGCTGTGGATGCCTATATTAAAAAAGAAGAAAGACATAAATCAACCTCAGCTTCCATAATAAAAATACAAAAGAGTAAACTAAACCTAAAGCAAGCAGAAAAAGAAAATCACAAAGATTAGGCAGAAATAAGTGAAATAGAGAATAGAAAAACAAGAAAAAAAATCAATAAACCAAAAGATGGTTTCTTGAAAAGATCAACAAAATTCACAAACCATTAGCTAGACTAATCAAGAAAAAATAAAAGAAGACTTAAATGGCAAAAATCAATAATGAAAGAAGAGATGGAAGCACTACCAACCTTACAAAAATCAAAGGGATTATATGGAATACTTCAATGTAATAATATGAGACACCAACAAATTGGATAAGTGAAATAAAATGCATAAGTTCCTAGAAAGACAAAAATTACCAATACTGACAGGTAGAAATAGAAAATTTTAATAGACCTATAAGAGATCAAGTCAGTAATTTTAAAACTTCCCAAAACCAAAAGCCCAGGCTCAGATGCCTTCACTGGTAAATTCTACATTTTTATTTTTAAAATTTTTAAAGATTTTATTTATTTATTTGACAGAGAGCGAGAAAGAGAGAGAGAGCACAAGCAGGGGGAGCAGCAAAGGGAGAGGAGAAAGCAGGGGCTCCGCTGGGCAGGGAGCCTGATGCGGGCCTTGATTCCAGGACCCTGGGTTCATGACCTGAGCTAAAGGCAGATGCTTAATGGACTGAGCTACCCAGGCGCCCTCCACCACATTTTTAAAGAAGAATTAGTATCAACCCTTCACAAACTCTGCCAAGAAGTATCACAGAAGGGACTACTTCCCAACTCATTGTACAAAGCCTGGAAACACATACCACCTCAGTGTGACCTTACAGAAATTCAGACTCAGCCATTTTATCAGAGTACAAAGCATTTCTCTAAACATAAAATTTAATCCTCTATTTCACTTAAAAATTTCATTTTTCCTTGCATGAACTAAGATTAGAAATTTAAAATCTAGGGCCACCTGGTGTCTCAGTTGGTTAAGTGTCCCACTGTGATTTCAGCTCAGGTCATGATCTCAGTGTCCTGAGATCAAGCCTGACGTTGGGTTCCGGGCTCATGCTCAGTGAGGAGTGTAGCTTGAGATATTCTCCCTCTTCTTCTACCCCTCCCCCCACCTCTAATAAATACATAAACCTTTAAAAAAATAAATTTTAAAATCTGTTTGCCACAATTACTCTTCTGTAAAAGTGTTTTTTTTCCTTAAAGATTTTATTTATTTATTTGAGAGAGCGAGCGAGCACAGAGGGAGAAGGAGAAGCAGACTCCCTGCTAAGCAGGGAGCCCGACCTGGGGCTCAATCCCAGAACCCTGGGGCTCAATCCCAGGACCCTGGGACCATGACCCAAGCCGAAGGCAGATGCTTAACCAACTGAGACACCCAGGTACCCCTCTACTGTAAAATAGTTTAATTTATATACTTGCTTCATAGAATTCTTAAATAAATGAAATACCTTAAAGGAACTTAGAACACTGTCCAGCATTTAGTAAATTTTGAAAAATTACCTTATTTCTTAATAACTATCATTTTAATATTCTGCATTGTTTAGTATGAGGCTTGGCATTCTGTGATCTGTGTATTTTCACTTTCTGATTTGTTCAATGTCAAATTTCTCTGTGATTTTCAATTCAAAAGTTCTGAGACTGCATGTTCATAATTACAACACACTATGTCAGAAGTGAATTTGATAATTAGTAGGCACTCCATATTTATTAAAATGTTTGGGGGTTTTTGAGTTCACATTTATTACAGACAAAAAGAAATCATTAGGGATTTCCATGCACTTACCTCAACCTGTATCTAAATAATGACATAATTTAATCCCAAATGTTTATTTTAAATATCTCAGTATTAAATATATCAACATATTTTTCAACTATCACGTTGTTCCTTTATTTAGAAATGTAAGGTTATTCTTTGCTTCCAAAGGCTGGATTATAATCTTTATATTTCATGTAAGAATATCAGCAATACAGTAACAAATAATTTTCTCTAGTGTCATTTAAGTGCTTATTCATTAAACATTTTCTCATTATAGCATTTAAACAACAACAAAACACTTTTCTAGAACAAGGAATTTAGGTTTATTTTCTCTATACATTTGCAAAACACTTAGGACCAACAAAGAAAGATAAATAAAAACTTCTGTGAAAATAATTACAATTAAGGAAAAAAAAAAGGCCTTAAGAGGGATTAGTGCCTTAGTCCACTGTGCTACAGAAACTCTGATTGGTCCAAAGAATTGAAAAGATATTTGGAGGACATAATAAGAGGCCAAAGAATGAAAAATTATTGAGGCAAGGGCCTTGAAGTGGGCCAAAGTGGGGAACTGGAGGCCAGAGATGAGTCTGGGTAGAGGGAGAGGACCCTGCTGGTGGCTCTTAGGTGTCGGCTGGAGAGGATGAGTGTACCCATGAGGAGGCATCAGTGGAGGAGATCCACACATAGCATGTGGAGGTGTAGGACCTGGGTGACCCATGGAAATCCAAAAGGAGGCCCCCATGAGGGCATGCCCATTAGAGGAGGTCCAAGATGAGGGATTCCCAGTGGTGACTGGGAAGATGGCTACCCCACAGAGCCTGGGGGTATCCTAAGCCATGAGGGCCATGGTAACCTCATACCAGAATTAAAGATATTTCAAGAAAAGAAAACTACCAACCACTATCTCCTATGAATAGAGATGTGAAACTGCTCAACAAAATATGAGCAAACCAAATCCAGCAACATATTATTAAAACAATTATACATCATGAGTAAATATGCTTTATCTCAGGAATGCTATGTTGGTTTAATACTTGAAAATCAATTAACCATATTAAGGGAATAAAGGACAAAAAACACATGATCTGAATAGACACAGAAAAGTCATCTGATAAAATCCAACACATTTTCATGACAAAAATTCAACTAGGAATACAAGAGAACTTTCTCAATCTGACAAACAGCATCTATAAAAATCTTACAATTAATATCATATGGTGAATACAACCCAGCAATTGCACTACTAGGTATTTATCCAAAGGATACAAAAATGCTGATTCGAGGGGCACATGCAACCCCAATGTTTATAGCAGCACTATTGACAATAGCATAGAAAGAGCTCTATAGAAAGAGCTCAAATGTCTATTGACTGATGAACAGATAAAGAAGATGTGGTGTATATATACAATGGAATATTACCTGGCAATCAAAAAGAATGAAATCTTGCCATTCGCAATGACATGGATAGAACTAGAGTATATTATGCTAAGTGAAATAAATCAGAGAAAGACAAATACCATATGATTTCACTCATATGTGGAATTTAAGAAACAAAACAGATGAACATAGGGGAAGGGAAGGAAAAATAAAATAAGACAAAAATTCAGAGGGAAGCAAACCAGAAGAGACTCTTAAATACAGAGAACAAACTGAGGGATGCTGGAGGGGAGTTGGGTGGAGGGCTGGTCTAAATGGATGATGGGCATTAAGGAGGGCACTTGTTGGGATGAGCACTGGGTGTTATATGTGATGAATCACTAAATTCTACTCCTGAAACCAATACTACACTATATGTCAACTAACTTGAATTTAAATTAAAAAAAAAAAAAAAGAAGGTGGCTCAGTCGTAAGTGTCTGCCTTCGGCTCAGGTCATGATCCCAGAGTCCTGGGATCGAGCCCCGCATTGGACTCCCTGCTCAGCGGGAAACCTGCTTCTCCCTCTCCCACTCCCCCTGCTTGTGTTCCTTCTCTTGCTTTGTCTCTCTCTGACAAATAAATAAATAAAATCTTTAAAAAAAATGGATACATAAATTAACAGAAAAGAAATGACCCTCATCTGTGGTCAACTGATTTTCATCAAGGGTGCCAAGAATAATCTTTTCAACAAATGGTGGGGGACAACTGGATATCCACAAGCAAAAGAATAAATGCAGACCTCTTTCTTACACCATCTATTGAAGTTAACTAAAAATGGATCACAGATCCAAATGTATGAGCTAAAACTATAAAACTTTTAAAATAAAACATAGGGGTAAATCTTCATAACCTTGGATTAGGCAATGACTTCTTAGATATAACACCAAAAGTACAAGTGACAAAAGAAAAAAATAGATAAACTGGATGTCAGTGAAATTAAAATTGTTTATGCTAGAGGACACCATCAATAAAGCAAAAAGACAACCCACAGAAGGGACAAAATATTTGCAGAATATTTGAATCCAGAATATATAGAAAACTCTTACAACGCAATAATTAAAAGATAAATAACTCAACTAAAATATAGGCAAGGGACATGAATAGGCATTTCTCCAAAGAAGATATACAAATGGCAAAGAAGCACATGGAAAAGATACTCAAAATCACTAGTCATTAGAAAAATGAAAATCAAAACTACAATGAAATACCATTTCATATCTACTAGGATGCCTATTATCAAAAAGACAATAACAGGTGTTGGTGAGGTTGTAGAGAAATTGGTACACTATTCATTGTTGGTAAAGTAAAATATAAAATGGTGCAGTCGCTTTGGAAAATGGTCTGGCAGATCCTCAACATGTTAAACATAGTATCAGCATATGACCCAAAAATTCTACTTCTAGGCATATACCAAAGAGAAATGAAAATGAAAATTTATGTCCACATAAAAACCTGCACATGAATATTCCAAACTTGCACATGAATATTCATTGGCAGCATTATTCATAATACTCAAAAACGGAAACAACCCAAATATCCATCAACAGATGAATGGATAAACAAAATGTGGTATATCCAAATAATGAAATATTATTTGGCCATAGAAAGGGATGGAGTATTGATAGATACAAGGATGAACCTTGCTACTATGCTACATGAAAGAAGCCATTTACAAAGGACCATATTGAATGATGCCATTTATATGAAATTTTCAGTACAGGCAAATCCAAACGGACGGGGCATAGATGACTGCTTGTCTAGTGCTAGGGGCTTGGGGTCAATGAAAAGTGAATGCCAATGGTCACTTCTAGGATGATGAAAATGTTCTAAATTGACTGTGGTGATAGGTGTACAACTCTGAATATATTAAAAAAAACCACTGACATTTTAAAATGAATTGTATGGTATGCTAATTATATCTTAATTTTTAAAAGCAGCTCTCATACAACTCTGTATGGATTATGCCTTGTTTTACTGAAATGATTTTAGATGGTGCCTATACCATCTAAGAGGAGAGGGAAAGAAAGTGAGGTGAGAATCTCAATATACCAAGTTCCAACTGATCTGGATATGATAAAATTCTCATTTGGTGAAAGTCAGGTCAATTCCTTGACATATGTAAATATGCATTTATAAGAATGCTTGTAGGTACCAGCAGCTCTAAAATGCATGGTGCTTGGTAGCAGTATTGCTACCATGCTTTTTAATCTGATCAGATCCTTGCTCTATGCAATACACATACAAGATAGCAAGATAAAATTACAAGCAGTAACTTAAAAAATATTGTCAACTGAAATACAATTGGCTACAACAATCCTAAAGATTCATTCGGATGGCTCTATCTCAACATGGAGAAAGTTACAAGAACTACCAGTAGCCCCATGCAACCTCCCCCTCACTAGAGTGAAAACATAAATCATGGCCAGATCACACGAGTAAACATTAAAAGATGCAAAAGATACAAAATTTTTCATTAAAAGATGCAACATTTTTTCAAAGGTAGACTAAAAAAACAAAAAGCATTTCACTTCAATCCTAGAACTAGCAGGGTAAGCAAATTCCTCGAAAAGTGAAAGTGAAAGAAATCCATGGATTTGGCAAGTCCTGTATGCCTGTGTAAAAGGAGGAGGGTCTCAATCTCATATCCTAACAGCCACTGTAAGATCCATACACAGTGGCATGCCACTAACATTTATTTATATATTCACTGATATACTGCATTTAAAAAATGCTACATCTCATAAAATATGGATTTCCTTCACAAGTTAATAAAATTAATTGGGGGGGGCACCTGCGTGGCTCAGTCAGTTAAGCGCCTGACTCTTGATTTTGGCTCAGGTCATGATCTCAGGGTTGTGAGATTGAGCCCTGTATCGGGCTCCATGCTCAGTGCTCTCCCTCTGCCTTTCCCCCTGCTTGCACTCACATGTGCTTTCTCTCTCTGAGTAAATAAATAAAATCTTAAAAATAAAATAAAGTAAAATAAAATAAATTAGGAAATTGTTCTTCAGGTCCATCGGTCTCATTTATTCTCCTGGATAGATCCTGTTTATAACTTCCTGTATTTGGAAGAAGATTTTTCACTATATCAAAAGTCTTTAAAAATGTAATTTTTACATGGAATATAAATCTAAAAGGAAATTTTGACTAGGCCAAAAACTCTTCACCAATAGTCCAAATGTCAAACAAAATATTTTATAACTCTAATAATAGGTTAGATTCTATTAAGCCTCTGGAAAATACCACCTTAAAAATATGTATATGTGTGTGTGTGTATATATATATATATAAAAGTTTGTAGGTTTTTGTAAATTTATAAATTTGTCCAAACCTATAGCATGCACACCATGGCCTCCGAGTAATAATAATATATCAATGTAGATTTATCAATTGTAATAAAGGCAGCACTCTGATTAGTGATGCTGATAATGACAGAAGCTATATATATGTGTGGGAACAGAGGGTATATAGGAAAACTGCGTCTTTGGCTCAATTTTGCTGTGAACCTACTAGAGCTGCTCTAAAAAATAAAGTCTATTTTTAAAAAATGGAGTTCTCACTAAAAGGGCAGAATTTAAAAGATACCTTTAAAAAGTAAATTCAAATTCTTACTAAAAAAAAAATCCTTAAAAGAAGGAAAACAGTAAAGAAGTATACAACAATTTATCATTCCTTTCCTTTTCTCATAAGAGTCCTTTGGAGAGTTTTTCACCAAAAAACGGAACTGCAGAGGTGTATCAAAAGTGTCATGTCCGGGGCACCTGGGTGGCTCACTCAGTTAAGCGTCTGCCTTCGGCTCAGGTCATGATCCCAGGGTCCTGGGATCCAGCCCTGGGTCAGGCTCCCTTGTCAGCAGGGAGTCTGCTTCTTCCTCTCCCTCTGCCTCTCCCCATTGCGCCCCCACCCCAGGCTTGTGCTCTCTCTCCCTCTCATTCACTCTCTCAAATAAATAAATAAAATCTTTAAAAAAGAAGTGTCACGTCCAAAGTCAAAGCCATTTGAGTTTGTTAAAATAATAATAATAAAATAATAATACATACATCTATGTAAATAAATAACTGATGAAAACAGCAAACACTATCTAAAAATGAACCATGACACCCAAGCAGTTGGTATAAGAGATAGCTCTAACACATGTGCCCAGAATCTCATTCTCCTGATTCACCTGGTGCTACAGGTGGCAAAATGACAGAGAAGAACCCAACCACTGAGGCATTCATGGAGGGCCTTATGAGAGCCATGTCTACAGTGCAGGGATAAGGCATGCCCTGTGCGGCCCTTCCTAATGGGGAACTGTAGAGCAGGAGGGAAACAGCCAGGCAGTGAGAGAAAACTATAGTTGGCCTAAAGAATTTGGAAAAAAATCATTCTCAAAGTTGAAAATGCTAATATATAAGAATTACCTAAAAGCTGACTGCAAGACATGTATGTATATCACACATGACAATTTTTCAATTTTTATTTGGTTCCAAAATGAAGTTTTAAAGAATGGTTCTGTTATTTACTCCTCCCTTCTGCTTTTTGAAGGAAATATTAAATTCTTTTAAAGGGATGTTCTATTTATAACAAATGAAGCTTTGTATTAACTTAAAAAAAGAAAAAGACTTATTTTTTAGTTCTAGATAGTAAACATCTAGCTACCTAAGGACTAAAATCTTACCATAATAATATAAAGAAGACCAAAATCTTAAAAATTTACCAACTCCTGGATGAAAAAGTGTCTTTAAGGAGTTGTCACTACATGGACCAGTTTTAAATCCAATGACACAATAGAAAAAAAAAAAAAATAGAACCTCCTCATCTTCTGAGCATAGTGAGTGGACCCCCCTGCCATGCTTTGACTGGGCAGGCTGCTGGGCCTGCTGATCTCTACCAGGCTCCAGGTCTGCCTCCAGCACTAGTACAAGTTTTCAGCTTTTATTTCACAGTACTGCTGAAAGATAAATAGGCCTGAAAAATGTTGGGAAGATAAAGGCAAGTCTTAAAATTACTACTAAGAATTGGCCTGTTAACGTTTTCCTATTTGATTCTGAAGTGTTAAAAATAAAGTACAACACTTAAAAGAACAATCTATTTTTTTTTTTAAAGATTTTATTTATTTGACAGACAGAGACACAGCGAGAGAGGGAACACAAGCAGGGTGAGTGGGAGAGGGAGAAGCAAGCTTCCTGCTGAGCAGGGAGCCCGACGTGGGGCTCGATCCCAGGACTCTGGGATCATGACCTGAGCCGAAGGCAGATGCTTAATGACTGAGCTGCAAAGGCGCCCCATATTTTTGGAGTCCCATAGCACTAATTTTCTCTCTTAAATGTTTTCCAGGAAATACATTTTTAAAATCTCTTTAAATTAGAATGAGTCTAGAAGCTTTCCTTCCGTTTCTATTTTTTGAAACAGCTTCAGGAGAATAGGTATTATTTCTTCTTTGAATGTTTGGTAGAATTCCGCAGGGAATCCCATCAGGTCCACTCTTGATTTTTGGGAGGTTTTTGATCACTGCTTCAATCTCGTTACTGGTTATTGGCCTATTCAGGTTGTCAATTTCTTCCTGTTTCAGTCTTGGCAGCTTATAGGTTTCCAGGAAGGCATCCATATCATCCAGGTTGCTCAATTTATTGGCATATAGTTGTTGATAATAATTTCTAATAATTGTTTCTATTTCCTTGGTGTTAGTTGGGTTCTCTCTCTTTTAATTCATAATTTTATTAATTTGGGTCCTTTCTCTTTTCTTTTGGATAGGTCTGGCCAGTGGTTTATTGATCTTATTAATTCTTTCAAAGAACCAGCTGCTAGTTTCGTTGATCTGATCTACTTTGTTTCTGCTTTCTAATTCACTGATCTCTGCTCTAATCTTAATTATTTCTCTTCTAATGCATGGCTTAGGCATTGTTTGTCGTTTTTTCTCCAGTTCTTTAAGGTGTAAAGTTAGTTGGTGAATTCGGGAATTTTCTATTTTTTTTGAGTGAGGCTTGGATGGTTATGTATTTCCCCCTTAGGACCGCCTTTGCAGTATCTCATAGGTTTTGGACCGATGTGTTTTCGTTCTCATTGGTTTCCATGAATTGTTTAAGTTCTTCTTTGATTTCCTGGTTGACCCAAACATTCTTGAGCAGAGTGGTCTTTAGCTTCCAAGTGTTTGAATTTATTCCAAATTTTTTCTTGTGATTGAGTTCCAGTTCCAAAGCATTATGGTCTGAGAATATGCAGGGAATAATCTCAATCTTTTGGTATCGGTTGAGACCTGATTTGTGACCCAGTATGTAGTCTATTCTGGAGAAAGTTCCATGTGCGCTCGAGAAGAATGAGTATTCTGTTGTTTTAGGGTGGAATGTTCTGTATAGATCTATGAGGTCCATCTGGTCCAGTGCGTCATTTAAAGCTCTTGTTTCTTTGTTGATTTTCTGCTTAGATGATCTGTCTATTGCTAAGAGTGGAGTATTGAGGTCTCCTACAATTAACGTATTGCTATCATTATGACTCTTTATTTTGGTTAACAGTTGGCTTATGTAGATGGCTGCTCCCATGTTGGGGGCATAGATATTTACAATTGTTAGATCTTCTTGTTGGATAGATCCTTTAAGAATGATATAGTGTCCTTCTATGTCTCTAACTACTGTCTTTAGTTTAAAATCTAATTTATCTGATATGAGAATTGCTACCCCAGCTTTCTTTTGAGGTCCGTTGGCATGAAAGATGGATCTCCATCCCTTCACTTTCAGTCTGGATGTATCTTTAGGTTCAAAATGAGTCTCTTGTAGATAGCATATGGATGGGTCCTGTCTTTTTATCCAATCTGCAACCCTGTGCCGTTTTATGGGAGCATTTAGGCCGTTCATGTTGAGAGTGATTATTGAAAGATATGAACAATGGTCATCATGTTGCCTGTGAAGACCTTGTTTTTATAGATTGTCCCTGTAAATTTCTGTTCTATATCACTCTTGGGGTCTTTCTCCTTTTATAGAACCCCCCTTAATATTTCTTGCAGGGCCGGCTTAGTGGTCACATATTCTTTCACTTTCTGCCGGTCTTGGAAGCTCTGCATCTCTCCATCCATTCTAAATGACAGCCTTGGCGGATAAAGTATTTTTGGCTGCATGTTCTTCTCGTTTAGTACCCCGAATAGGTCTTGCCAGGCCTTTCTGGTTTGCCAGGTCTCTGTGGATAGGTCTGATGTTATTCTGATGTTCCTTTCTGTAGGTAAGAAATCTCTTCCCCTCAACTGCCCTTAAGATGGATTCCTTGGTTCTAAGATTTGCGAGTTTTACTATTACATGCTGGGGCTTTGGTCTGTTTTCCTTGATCTTGGGAGGGGTCCTCTCTGCCTCTAGGACATGGATGTTTGTTTCATTCTCCAGATTAGTGATGTCCTCAGCTACGATTTGCTCAAATATATCTTCTAGTCCTCTTTCTCTCTCCACCCCCTCAGGGATCCCAATAATTCTGACATTGGAATGTTTCATGGTGTCACTTAGCTCTCTGATTCTATTTTCATAGATTCTGAGTTGTTTTTCCCTGGCCTCTTTTCCCTTCTTGTCTATTAATTGGTCTTCTAAGTCACTAATTCGTTCTTCTGCCTCGCTTACCCTAGTTGTTAGATTATCTAGATTAGATTGGATCTCACTGATAGCATTTTTAAGTTCTGCCAATTCAGCTTTCATTTCTGCCCTTAGAGACTCTATGTTGCCACTAATCGATTTCTCCATTCTAGCTATCGCCTTCACAATTGCTACCCTGAATTCCATCTCTGACTTCTTGGATTACCTTAATCCCCAAACCAGGCAAAGACCCCATCAAAAAGGAGAATTTCAGACCAATACCCCTGATGAATATGGATTCCAAAATCCTCAACAAAATCCTAGCTAATATTGGATCCAACAATACATTAAAAGGATCATTCACCCGACCAAGTGGGATTTATCCCCGGGATGCAAGGGTGCTTCAACATTCGCAAATCAATCAATGTGAGAGAACACATTAATAAGAGGAGAGAGGAGAACCATATGGTCCTCTCAATTGATGCAGAAAAAGCTTTTGACAAAATACAGCATCCTTTCCTGATTAAAACTCTTCAGAGTATAGGGATAGAGGGAACATTCCTCAAGTTCATAAAATCCACCTATGAAAAACCCACAACAAATATCATCCTCAATGGGGAAAAGCTGAGAGCCTTTCCCTTAAGATCAGGAATATGACAAGGATGCCCACTCTCGCCACTATTGTTCAACATAGTACTAGAAGTCCTAGCCTCAGCAATCAGACAACAAAAATAAATAAATAAATTCAAATTGGCAAAGAAGAAGTCAAACTCTCTCTCTTTGCAGATGACATGATACTTTACGTGGAAAACCCAAAAGACTCCACCCCCAAATTACTAGAACTCATACATTAATTCAGTAATGTGGCAGGATATGAAATCAATGCACAGAAATCAGTTGCTTTCTTATACACTAACAATGCAAGTGTAGAAAGAGAAATTAGAGAAATGATTCCATTTACAATAGCACCAAAAACGATAAGATACCTCGGAATAAATCGAACCAAAGAGGTAAAGGATCTATACTCTAGGAACTACAGAACACTCATGAAAGAAATTGAAGAAGACACAAAAAGGTGGAAAAACATCCCATGCTCATGGATCGGAAGAATAAACATTGTTAAAATGTCTATGCTACCCAGAGCAATCTATACCTTCAATGCCATCCCAATCAAAATTCCAATGACATTTTTCAAAGCGCTGGAACAAACAATCCTAAAATTTGTATGGAATCAGAAAGACCCCGAAACGCCAAGGAAATGTTGAAAAAGAAAAACAAAGCTGGGGGCATCACATTGCCTGATCTCAAGCTATATTACAAAGCTGTGTTCACCAAGAGAGCATGGTACTGGCACAAAAACAGACATATAGACCAATGGAACAGAATAGAGAACCCAGATATGGACCCTCAACTCTATGGTCAAATAATCTTTGACAAAGCAGGAAAAAATATGCAATAGAAAAGACAGTCTCTTCAAGAAACAGTGCTGGGAAAACTGGACAGCTATATACAGAAGAAAGAAACTCGACCATTCTCTAACACCATACAAAACACCATCAAAATGGATGAAAGACCTCCATGGGAGACAGGAATCCGTCAAAATCCTAGAGGAGAACATAGGCAGTAACCTCTCTGACATCGGCCACAGCAACTTCTTTCAAGATACATCTCCAAAAGCTAGTGAAACAAAAGCAAAAATGAACTTTCAGGACTTTATCAAGATAAAAAGCTTCTGCACAGCACAGGAAACAGTCAACAAAACAAAGAGGCAACCCACAGAAAGGGAGAAGATATTTGCAAATGACACTACAGATAAAGGGTTGGTATCCAAGATCTATAAAGAACTTCTCAAACTCAACACCCAAAAAACAAATAATCAAGTCAAAAAATGGGCAGAGGACATAAACAGACACTTCTCCAAAGAAGACATATAAATGGCTAACAGACACATGAAAAAATGTTCATCATCATTAGCCATCAGGGAAATTCAAATCAAAACCACACTGAGATACCACCTTACACCAGTTAGAATGGCAAAAATTCACAAGGCAGGAACCAACAAATATTGGCATGGATGCAGAGAAAGGGGAACCCTCTTACACTGTTGGTGGGAATGCAAGTTGGTATAGCCACTTTGGAAAACAGTGTGGAGGGGCCTCAAAAAATTAAAAATAGAGCTACCCTATGACCCAGCAATTGCACTACTGGGTATTTACCCCAAAGATACAGATGTAGTGAAAAGAAGGGCCATATGCACCCCAATGTTCATAGCAGCAATGTCCACAATAGCCAAACTGTGGAAAGAGTCGAGCTGCCCTTCAACAGATGGATGGATAAAGATGTGGTCCATATATACAATGGAATATTTCTCAGCCATCAGAAATGATGAATACCCAACTTTAAATCAACATGGATGGGACTGGAAGAGATTATGCTAAGTGAAATAAGTCAAGCAGAGAAAGTCAATTATCATATGGTTTCACTTATTTGTGGAACATAAGGAATAGCATGGAGGACATTAGGAGAAGGAAGGGAAAAATGAAGGGGGGAAATCGGAGGGAGAGATGAACCATGAGAGACTATGGACTCTGAGAAACAAACTGAGGGTTTTAGGGGGAGGGGGGAGGGGGGATTGGTTAGCCCAGTGATGGGTATTAAGCAGGGCACGTACTGCATGGAGCACAGGGTGTTATACGAAAACAATGAATCGTGGATCACTACATCAAAAACTAATGATGTACTGTATGGTGACTAACATAACATAATAAAATAAAATTAGAAAAAAATAAAATATCTTTAAATTATATCTTAAAATAGCTAATTATGCTATTCGTGGCATTAACTGATTTTTTTTTTTTTTTTATTGGTTATAGGTTTAAAGGTAATGAACAACTTTCAACCTATATGGAACAAGTGAGTTTTTCTACAGTAGCATCCCAAATTATAGCAAATTCTGTAATTGAAGATCTGTTCTCTGTATGTTACTGTGCCATATCCATAGTTCCTGTTCTTAAGGAGCTAGCAATCTGCAAAGTAGGAAGATAGGAGAAACCTAAGGAACAGCTCTTACATCAGGAGAATATGACAGATGCTATATGAGACACTAATTTTAAAAAGCAAACAAATAAGCAAGCAAGCAAACAAACAAAATATGGTAAATTTTCAAACACTGGAGAGAGCCCAACCAGCTGGAAAGAATCAGGACAGACTTCATGAGGAAATGGAATTTGAGAGGTCTTAAGTGAAGAGTTAAGACATTCCAGGCAGAGTAAGGGGGGAAATACCAGGAATATTAAGTTGGTTCATTAACTAGGCCACAGAACAAATAACAGAGCAACAGAAATACAGTTGGAAAAGTTCTATGAGGAAATCATAACTTGTGCACTAGGAAGCACTGCCTATAGTTGTATGCTACAAGGAACTACCTAAGGATTGTGAGCAGATGAGCAGCATGGCCAAAGGTATGTTTCCAAAATTTGTATCAGGGTTGTGGCAACACTAGTGGTAAGATACAAAATGGTTTGGAAAAAAAAAAAAAAAAACAGGACCCAGAAGTGGGCAGGTACCAGCTGGAAGTCATCACAATGGCTTAGACAAGGAGCAAAAACGTAGCAGTCAAAATGGAAAAGAAAGGGAACTAAAGAGCTATTCTGGAGGGACAGTTTATGAAGGCTTAGGCACTTATTTGTCACTTATAATTTGGTATGCGAAGTTAACCAGATTCCTCCAATCACCAGGAATAAGGATTACTCCTTATTCGTTAGGGCTAAAATGTACCATGGCTGACCTGTTTCTAAGAGATGAGAGAGCTGACAGATTTTTCAAAACTAATCCCTATATAAAGGTTTTCCTTGGTCTATTTTGCAAGATATTTGGTTTTATAGCTTGGGAAGAATAAAATGAGGTGTGTGGGCAGCATGGGCCACTCTCACCACATCATGTGGTGTCTTTGTATGTGGCATGGGGAAGGAGCAATTCTGATGCACGGAGGTTTAGTTATCCAGACTTCATGTATCAGGTTAGGGAGCAAGGGCTCCTGGAGAACTATACTTGGAACTACCCAGGGGTTGAGTCACACTGGATAAAGGTGGAGACCTTGCTACCTCCTACACTTCCTGACCTTCTGTGGCCTGGTTTCCTTCCATCACTTTGCAGGTGGTTGTGTGCTAAGAGACCTTGATATGGAATTATTTTAAAAACAAAAGGCTTGGGGTGCGTGGGTGGCTCAGTCGTTAGGTGTCTGCCTTCAGCTCAGGTCATGGTCCTGGCATCCTGGGATCGAGCCCCGCATTGGGCTCCCGGCTCAGTGGGGAGCCTGCTTCTCCCTCTCCCACTCTCCCGCTTGTGTTCCCTCTCTAGCTGTCTCTCTCTGTCAAACAAATAAATAAAATCTTAAAACAAAACAAAACAAAGCCAAAAGGCTCAATAATGGTCTACCTGAAATCTCAGCATGCCTATATCCCATCCCTTTTGGGAACACTAAGATAAATAGCAGAGAACAACTCTGAGTAGTTGCCACTGAGCCTCCATGTTTATATTTAAGTCACGTTCTTTGCTCTCTGAAACTAGGTTTTGTGCTTCCTAAGATAGCGTCTCTGCTTCATTGTTTTATTTTGGAATATTTTCAGACTTACAGAAAATATGTAAGAACACTCTCATGCTATTGACCTAGATTGGTGAATGGTGAACCTTTCATCATATTTGCTTTGTCACCTTCTCCAAACACACATGCATATACATATTACTGTTGTTGTGATTGTTGGTTACTATTATCATTTTGCTGAATCACAGAGAGTGATTTCATGGTCATCATGGTCATTTAGTTAGAAAAAAAAATTTTTAAAGCAGTTTTAAGTCATAGCAAAATTGAGGGGAAAGTACAGAGATTTTCCATATATGCCTCACCCCTACACATGTATAGCTTCCCCCATTATCAGCATTCCCCCAACAGAGTGGTATATTTATTACAATTGATGAACCCATATCAACACATCATAATTGCCCAAAGTCCATAGCTTACAATATAGTTCACTCGTGGTGGTGTATATTCTCTGAGTTTAGAAAAATGTATAATGAGTGATATGTATCCATCGTTGTATTATACAGACTATTTTCACTGCCTACAAATTCTCCGTGCTTCTCTTAGTTATCCTTCCCCCTCTCTTCCACAACTCTTGGCAACCACTGATCTTTTTACTGTCTCCCTAGTTTTGTCTTCTCCAGAATGCCATATAGCTAAAATCATACAGTGTGTGGCCTTTTCAGATTGGCTACTTTCATTCAGTCATTTGCATTTAAGGTTCTTCCATGTCTTTTTATGGCCTGATAGCTCATTTTCTTTTCGTGTTGAATAATATTCCGTTTTCTCGATGTACTGTATAGTTTATTCACCTACAAAGGACATCTTGGTTGTTTTCAATTTTTGGCAATTATGAATAAAGCTGCTGTAAACATCTATGAGCAGGTGTTTATGTGGATATAAGTTTTCAATTACTTTGGGTAAATACTAAGGAGCACAACTGCTGGACTGTATGGTAAGAGTGTTTTTATTTTTTGAATTAATTATTTAGATTTTATTTATTTGTTTGAGAGAGAAAGAGCACAGAGGGAAAGGGAGAGGGAGAAGCAGACTCCCCGCTGAGCAGAGAGCCCAGGACCCTGAGATCATGACCTGAGCCAAATGCAGATGCTGAGCTGACTGAGCCTCCCAGGCACCCCTAATTTTTAATTATTTTTTAAAAGATTTTATCTATTTATTTGAGAGAGAGAAAGAGAAGAGCTTCAAGTGGGGGGAGGGGCAGAAGGGGAGGAAGAGGAGACAAGCAGACTCCACACTGAGTACAGAGCCTGACACAAAGCTCAATCTCATGGCCCTGAGATCATGACCTGAGCTGAAATCAAGAGCCAGATGCTCAACCACCTGAGCCACCTAGGCGCCCCGAGTATTTTTGTAAGAAATTGCCAAAGCGTCCACAGAAGCTATACCATTCTGCATTCCCACAAGCAATGAATGAGAGTTGTGGTTGCTCCATAGGCTTTCCTGTTGTCAGTGATCTATATTTTGGCCATTCCAATAGGTGTGCAGTGTCGTCCCACTGTGGTTTTAATTTGCATTTTCTTGATGACATATGATGTGGATTGCCATCTGTGTATTTTCTCTGATGAGGTTTCTCTGTTAAAGTCTTTGGCCCATCTCTTAATTGGGTTTTCTTATTGTTGAATTTAAAGAGTTTTTTGAGTATTTTGTTTTTGGGGTTTTTAAATGTAAATTTTGTTAGTTACCATACAGTGCAATATTGGTAAGTAGAATTCAGTGATCCATCACTTATATACAACACCCAGTGTTCATCACAACAAGTGTCCTCTTTAATACCCATCACTCATCTAGCCCACCCCCAACCTACCTCCCCTCATCAACCCTGTTTGTTCTTTATCATTAAGAGTCACTTACGACTTGTTTCCCTCTCTCCTTTTTTGCTTTCCCCCTTCCCATATATTCATCTGTTTTCTTTCTTAAATTCCACATATGAGTGAGATCATATGGTATTTGTTTCTCTGACTGACTTATTTCACTTAGCATAATACACTCTAGCTCCATCCACATTGCTGCAAATGGCAAGATTGCATTCTTTTTGATGACTGAATAATATTCGATTGTATGTAAATATCACATCGTCTTTATCCATTCATCAGTTGATGGACATTTGGGCTCTCTCCATAGTTTGGCTATTGTTGATAATGCTGCCATAAACACTGGGGTGCATGTACCACTTTGAAACTGTATTTTTGTATCCTTGGGGTAAATACCAGAGTGGTTCAATTGCTGGATCACAGGATAGTTCTATTTTTAACTTTTTGAGGAAATTCCAAACTGTTCTCCAGATATATGCCCTATACTTTTCACAAAAATTAACTCAAAATGGTCATAAACTTAAATGTTAAATGTAAAATTGTAAAACTCCAAGAAGATTATACAGGAGAAAACCTAAATGGTCTTGAATATGGCAATTACTTTTTAGATAAAACATCAAAGGCATGATCCATGAAAGAAATAATTGACCAATTGGACTTCATTAAAAATAAAAACTTCTGTGTAAAACAGTATCAAGAGAATGAGAAGACAAACCACAGGCTGGGAGAAAATATTTGTAAAATACACATCTGATAAAGGACTGTTACCCAAAATGTATAAAGAACTCCTTAATATCTATTCTATTATATCCACCATGTTCTGCCCTGGGGGAAGGGCAATGCTGGTGATGAATTTGGCTTGTGGAGGCACTGCACACAGGACTATGAGTTTCATCCACCACACCAGGTACAGCTGGATCCACCATAGGTTAGCAGGTCCACCTCGTTGAGCCTTACCAACAAATTCACAGTAGCTCCAAAGAGCAATAAAAGAAATGACCTGCCCAGATTATTTTGGGAGACTGACTCATTTGGCCTCCAAGTGTTAATGTATATAAAGAACCTACAAGATAAGTAAGCTCTCCCTAAAAGCTCCCATAGTAGGTACCCCTTATCCATGGGAGATACGATACATTCCAGGACCCTAGAGGATACCTGAAACCAGATATTTCCAAACTCTATATATGCTATGTTTTTCCACATACGTACATACATACCTATGATAAAGTTTAATTTATAAATTAGGCACAGTAAGAGATTAATAATAATAACTAATAATAAAGCAGAACAATTACAATAATACTGTAATAAAAGTTATGTGAATGTGGTCTCTTTCTCTCAAAATATATTATTATACTGTATTCATCCTTCTTATGATGTTGTAAGATGATACAATGCCTCCATGATGAGGTGAAGTGAGGAAGGTATTGTGAGATGGTGTTAGGCTGCTATTCCCTGCTGACAATAAGCTACGAAGTGGATCATCTGCTTCCTGTTGGAGGCTTTCTGTGAGTAACTGAAACCACAGAAGTAAAACCAGGGTAAAGCTGGATGGACTACTATTACTATCATCGCTACTATTATTTCTATTTGGTTTCTCACTTTGGTGAAAATAGCAGAACTTCAAAGTCCATTTGACACCTTTATTTAGTGACTTCTTTGTGTCAGTCTATCTTCCCTTGTGGTGAACTCGTACATCCCCATCTACAGAAATTCATTCTTGAAAACCAGTTCAAATTATTCTAGAAGTGACAATCACTGAAATAGTTTGCTAACTTCAGAAAGAAGTACCAACGTTTTTAGTAGGAAGCTCTACATAGTGACTTACCAGAGTCAACTTTGGGTATCAAAATTTGAGAGCTTTCTCTAGATAAAACTCCAACTCTACCCCATCTCTATCCCAACATTCTCCTAACCATGCTTCCAGGAATGCAAATGAGCTACTTCATTGATCAGAAGGAGACCAAGAGTTTTAGATCATAATTATATCCCTCAATGGCCTTACAGCAACAATTATTGATTTTTTTTTTTTTTTTTAAGCAGGCTGCATCCCAGTGTGGAGCCCAGTGTGGAGCTTGAACTCACAACCCTGAGATCAAGACCTGAGCTGCGATAATGAGTCAGATGCTTAACTGACTGAGCCACCCAGGTTCCCCAGCAATTACTGATTTTATTTTGGATCATAGACCATTGTGAAAATGGGATATAAAGAGGTCTTCTCCTTAGAAAAAAGTAACATACACATACATTTCACATATTGTCTGTTTTAGAGACAAAACAGTGGTACTGTTCATCAACTTCCTTGTCTTGTCTTTGGGGTTCAGATTCTCACTCATGTCCTTGGGGCATAATCTGTGTGACCACCTATCCTAAATGGTCTATATATTCCTCTAGGCTGACTGCTTTTGGGATGGCAGTTACCCCCATGGATCAGCACTTGGTACTGGTAGTACTCAGTACCACACAGAATATTATTCAGGGCTTATTAGAATCAAGAAAAGCAATAAGCCTGACGGTTTGGGGTATGGATTAGCTTCACAGCTTATCTCTTATGCTGCCATTTTCTATTAACTCTGTTGAATGGCAGTAAATAAAAAGGACAAAGTTAATATAAGCTAGATGATATAAACTATAAGGATTTTTAAAAAATTTTTAAAAGATTATTTATTTATTTATTTGTCAGACAGAGAGAGAAAGAGAGAACACAAGCAGGGGGAGCGGCAGGCAGAGGGAGGAGCGGGCTCCCCACTGAGCAAGGAGTCCGATATGGGACTCAATCCCAGGTACCTGGGATCATGACCTGAGCCGAAGGCAGACGCTTAACTGATTGAGCCACCCAGGCATCCCAAAACTATAAGGATTTTTTTAAGAGATTTTATTTTTAAATAATCTCTCCACCCAATGTGAGGCTCGAATTTATAACCCGGAGACAGATAAAGAGTCGCATGCTCTATTGACTGAGGCACCCAGACAACCCAAACTATAAGGATTTTTAACAGATAAAAATAAAGCCAAAAAAAGGGAGCTTAATTTAAAAGAAATAACTGAACAAAGATCTAAGGATATAATAAAATCTGTTCAAAAATAAGACAAGCCTAAGAATATAATAAGAGTCACACACAAAAGCAACAGTGATAAAAAAAAAATTAAGTTGTATGGCCTTTTGAATAGGAACTGGTAAAATCTTTAAGGCTGAGGCAGCTAAAGAACAGGAAAGCTGGACTTGCTACCATGACTCTGGGCAATGCCCCACTGCAGAGGGGCTCTGAGATCCATATTCCTGGCAAAACAGCCCTAGAATAAGCAGCTTTCGCCTTCACATACACATTATCATAAGCCAGGTAGTTGACATTTGTTTTTAAATATTCAGTTGCTTATTCCCTTTTCATGTTTTCAAAATTCATTACAATATACAATCTACTTTCTAAAAAAAAAAAAAAGGGAAAAAACAGAGACAATATCCAAACTGATATTCTTGGTATTATTTATTATCCAATAAACTATCAACCAAATCGAAGATTTATGGGGTTAGAGATGACATGGTAAGATTTACAGGATTGAGGAAGAAAAGGAGCAGAAAAACATAAAAAAATGGCTTCCCATGAAGACTGAACTGGGGAAAGAGGCAAACAAATCCAGACTGGGAAGGTCAAAGGAATCAAGGGGCTGAGCCTTTCTTTATATCCTACTAACCTCTCATCAGTGTTTGGAAGCATCTCTGAAGCCTATTTCTGGGATCAGTGTTCCAGTGGAGCCCAATATAAAATTCTCTTATGACACCTCTCACTTGTAGTTGCCTATTCCATTATTCTCTCCCTTACCAGACAGTTAGGTAGGCACCTATGTACCCTATACAGAACAGTTGTCCCATGAATATTTGCTGGCCCTGTACATGAGAATGGAAAGCAACAGCACCATTAGGAGATGGTATCCTCTAGAAATAATGAGATATTTAAGCTTGAAGAGATTAAGATTCTCAAAGGGCAAAATGAAAGAGGGCAGCAATGTCAATCAAAGGGTGATCTGGGTCTTAGAAGCAAATAAACGTAAAAATGAAAATTTCAAAGGGTATAAGTAAACACTGGATGGAGCTGCAAATTTCAGGTGCCACAGTAACATGGAGCAGCATAAGCAACAGGAGAAGAAAAATACATACTTTAGATACAAATATCTTTGTGCAAATTCACCCTGCACGTTACATAACTATAAACTGAGTACTCACATTAAAGGTAATAGATGTTTTAACATAAAGAATCATCCCAAAATATATACCTACTCTGAGGAGAGTAACGTATGACCAAAGTTGGTTTTAGATTACATTAAAAGTGACATTGTCATCCATCTGCAATTACTGCTCAAAGGAAGGCAGATCACTGCAATACCTAAAATGTAATTAATACATTAAGAATGAAGAGTTGTTTGATATAGTCCCACTTGTTGATTTTTGCTCTTGCTGTTTGTGCTTCTGGTGTCATATGCAAAAAGAAATCATTCCTAAGACCAAAGTTGTGAAGTATTTTCCCTATGTTTCCTTCTAGGAGTTTTAGGATATCAGGTCTTTGATACATTTTGAGTTCATTTTTGTGAGTAGTGTATGATAGGGGTCTAATTTCACTTTTCTGCATGTGTTAATCCAGTTTTCCTAACATTTGTCGAAGAGACATTCCAAACTTAAAAGCTGCTGCACAAGAAAAGAAACAACCAACAACAACAAAGAAGTCAACCTACGGAATGGGAGAAAATTGAGGAGAGGCAAGATGGAGGAGGAGTAGGGGACCCTATTTCAACCGGTCCCCTGAATTTAGCTGGATATCTACTAAACCATTCTGAACACCCATGAAATCAGCCTGAGATGTAAGAATATATATCTGGATCTCTACAAGCAGAAAATCTCCTGTAGTCAGGAGGTATGAAGGGCAGAGTCGTGATTCTGTGGCAGATATCGGAAGATAAACAGAAGGGGGAGGGAGCTGCCATAAGCTGGCACTGGGAAGGTGATATAACACCCAGAGCGCAAAGCATCCCACACTGGGGATCGGGCACAGACTCGAAGACCGGTAGCAGTGGGGAAAGGACTTTAGTGCAGCCCTCAGACAGGATCCAGGAGTTGTGGGTGTGCCTGCAAACCGGGGGTGGCTCACGGTTTTAGAAGCACAAAGGGCAGGGGCAGGCCCCGGCCGTGGGATCACATCTGGGAGAGTTGCTGTGGGGCGCACCCCGAGGGAGGCTGCGGTTTTTAGCAGCACAGACAGAAACGTAGACTGTGTGTCCTGGAGAGCTCAGTGAAGAGCAGACTACAATTTGCTCTGGGTCAGAGGTTTGGGTGCAGTCATTTCTGCTCTGACTCTCAGAAGAGACAAGGAAAGCAGCCAGAGAACAAAAGCTCAAAAAACCAGTTTCGAATGAGCCCGCCTCTGCCCTTTCCCCCCACCGACAGGGGACAGGGCAACTCTGCCCAAGCAGGGTTGAATGAGTAACAATGCGGCAGGCCCATCCCCAAGAAGACAGGCTGGAAGAACATGACAACCCTAGGGTCCCTATAAAACGGGTACATCTTGCTTGGGTCAAGGTTAATACTTTGGACTCTGTACATTCCCTCAACGACCCCTCAACAGAATGACGAAGAGGAGGAACCCCCAACAAAGAAAAGAATCAGAGACTATGGCCTCTGCCACAGACCTAATGGAGATGGATATAAGCAAGATGTCAGAGAGAGACTTCAGAGTAGCAATTATGAAGTTGATATCTAGGCTTGAGAAAAATATTAGTGACAATATAGTCTAAGGGCAGAAATGAAATCTAATCAGTCCCAACTTAAAAATGCTATGAGTGAGATGCAGTCTAAACTGGATATCCTGACAGCCAAGTTAAACGAGGCAGAAGAATGAATTAGTGAAGGGGAGGAGCAAGATGCAGGAGGAGTAGGAGACCTAAATTTCGTCTGGTCCCCGGAATTCAGCTACATAGGGATCAAACAATTCTGAACACCTATGAACTCAACAGGAGATCGAAGAAAAGAATAGCAGCAAATCTCTGAACAGAAAAGCGACCACTTTCTGGAAGGTAGGACATGTGGAGAAGCGAATCCGAGGATAGTCGGGAAGATAGATGGCAGGGGAGGGGGGCTCCGTCAGCCGCTACCAGCAGGTGATAGAGCACAGAGCACAAAATCGGAACTTTTAGAAGTCAGCACCGCTGAGGGACATTGCTCCAGTGGCTAAGCGGGGGATGGAACCCACGCTGAGACAGTGTGGTCTTGGGACCCTTGGGGTCACAGGAAGACGGGGGTGCTTGAGTGTGGCAGAGCTCCGAGGTATCGGAGCAGGGAAGCCAGCTGCAGAGAAGGAGCAGGGGAGTGGGCTCTCAGCTCCGGGTTGCCATAAACCGTGATCCGCGGCACAGTCGGGCCACTGCTCTTCCAGCAGGGACCCAACAAGCAGCAGATACAAGGAGACTCCCCTTCCTCCCGAGAGGAGCGGCGTGGGAGCGCACCACAGGTATCTGCTGGGTTTGGAGACACCACACGGGGTCGTGTGCCAGAGATAGAAATGCTTGGTCACAGGCCAGGTGAGCATGGAGTGCGGAGACCGGGGAGACGGGAGTGACTAACTGCTTTTCTCTGGGGGCGCATGGAGGGGGGCGGGCCACGAGTTCTTGGCTCCTCCGGGTCGGAGATTGGGAGGCAACCATTTCACTCTCGTCCTCCAAAGCTGTATGGAAAGCTTGCAGAGAACAAAAGCTTCCAAGAGCAAACCCCAGCAGATGACTTAGCCCAGACCTGGCAAGGGCAGGGCAATTCCGCCTCCGGCAAAGACATTTCGGAACCACGGCAACAGGCCCCTCCCCCAGAAGATCAGCAAGAACAGCCAGCCAAGACCAAGTTTACTGATCAATGAGAACAGCAGAACTCCAGCGCTAGAGGAATACTGCACATAGAATTCATGGCTTTTTTCCGATGATTCTTTAGTCTTTCAAATTTTTTTTTTTTTTTAACTTTCTTTTTCTTTTTTTTTTTTTTGGAATTTTTCTTTTTCCCTTTTCCAGCCAACATCTTATCAATCCCTTTTTAAAAAAATCTTTTTTATTTTTCATTATTAGAGTCCTATTCTATCGCTTCATAGTAGTTAACCTTACTTTTGGTATATATATGTAAGTTGTTCTGTCCTTAAAATTTTGGGATACAGTTTCTTCTAACAGACCCTAAATCTCTAGTGTATGGCTTTGTTCTAGTCTGCTGCCTGATTACATTCTCTCCCTTTTTTTTTTAAATCCTCTTCTTTTTTCAACCAACTTATTATCAATTCCTTTTATAAAATCTTTTATAATTTTCATCATCACACTCATATTCCATCCCTTCATCACATTAACCCTTATTTTTGTACATATATAAGTTTTTCTTTCTTTGAAATTTTGGGAGGTACTTACTTCTAACAGACTTTGGTCTAGTGTGTGGCACTGATCTATGCACCAGCCTGATCATATTTGATCATATTCTGGGTTTTTGGTTTTTTTGGTTGTTTTTATCTTTTTCTTTTTTCTTTCTTTCCCTTTCTTTTCCCCCGGTTTCAGGTCTCTTCTGATTTGTTTAGTGTACATTTTTCTAGTGACGTTGTTACCCTGTTAGCATTTTGTTCTCATTCATCTGTTGTCCTCTGGACAAAATGACAAGACGGAAAAAATCACCTCAAAGAAAACAACAAGAGGCAGTACCGACTGCCAGGGACCTAATCAATACGGACATTAGTAAGATGTAGGAACTAGAGTTAGGAATGATGATTTTTAAAGATACTAGCTGGGCTTGAAAAAAGCATGGAAGATATTAGAGAAACCCTCTCTGGAGAAATAAAACAACTAAAATCTAATCAAGTCAAAATCAAAAAGGCTGTTAATGAGGTGCAATCAAAAATGGAGGCTCTAACTCCTAGGATAAATGAGGCAGAAGAGAGAATTAGTGATACAGAAGACCAAATAATGGAAAACAAAGAAGCTGAGAAAAAGAGAGATAAACAACTACTGGATCACGAGGGCAGAATTTGAGAGATAAGTCATACCATAACACGAAACAGTGTTAGAATAACTGGGATCCCAGAAGAAGAAGAAAGAGAGAGAGGGGTAGAAGGTATATTGGAGCAAATTATAGCAGAGAACTTCCCTAATTTGGGGAAGGAAACAGGCATCAAAATCCAGGAGGCACAGAGAACCTCCTCAAAATCAATAAAAATAGGCCAACACCCCAACATCTAATAGTTAAACTTACAAGTCTCAGAGACAAAGAGAAAATCCTGAAAGCAGCTCAGGAGAAGAGATCTGTAACCTGCAATGGTAGAAATATAAGATTGGCAACAGACCTATCCACAGAGACCTGGCAGGCCAGAAAGGACTGGCATGAGATATTCAGAGCACTAAATGAGAAAAACAGGCAGCCAAGAATACTATATCCAGCTAGGCTGTCATTGAAAATAGAAGGAGAGATAAAAAGCTTCCAGGACAAACAAAAACTGAAGGAACTTGCAAACACAAAACCAGCCCTACAAGAAATACTGAAAGGGGTCCTCTAAGCAAAGAGAGAGCCTAAAAGTAACATAGACCAGAAAGGAACACAGACAATATACAGTAACAGTCACCTTACAGGCAATACAATGGCACTAAATTCATATCTTTCAATAGTTACCCTGAGTGTAAATGGGCTAAATGCCCCAATCAAAAGACACAGGCTATCAGATTGGATACAAAAACAAGACCCATCGATATGCTGTCTGCAAGAGACTCATTTTAGACCCAAAGACACCCCCAGATTGAAAGTATATAGCAACACAAGCCTTTCTCAAGAAACAAGAAAGGTCTCAAATACACAACCTAACCCTACACCTAAAGGAGCTGGAGAGAGAACAGCAAATAAAGCCTAAACCCAGCAGGAGAAGAGAAATAATAAAGATCAGAGCAGAAATCAGTGAAATAGAAACCAAAAGAACAGTAGAACAGATCAATGAAACTAGGAGCTGGTTCTTTGAAAGAATTAACAAGATTTATAAAGCCCTGGCCAGAATTATCAAAAAGAAAAGAGAAATGACCCAAATCAACAAAATCATGAATGAAAGAGGAGAGATCAAAACCAACACCAAAGAAATACAAACAATTATAAGAACATATGAGCAACTATATGCCAGCAAATTAGGTAATCTGGAAGAAATGGATGTATTCCTAGAGATGTATCAACTACCAAAACTGAACCAGGAAGAAATAGAAAACCTGAACAGACCTACAACCGCTAAGGAAATTGAAGCAGTCATCAAAAATCTCGAAAAAACAGAAGCCCAGGGCCAGATGGCTTCCCAGGGGAATTCTACCAAACATTTAAAGAAGAATTAATACCTATTCTTCTCAAACTGTTCCAAAAAATAGAAATTGAAGGAAAACTTCCAAACTCGTTTTATGAGGGCACCATTACCTCGAACCCCAAACCAGACAAAGACCCCATCAAAAAGGAGAATTACAGACCAATATCCTTGATGAATATGGATGCAAAAATTCTCACCAAAATCCTAGCCAATAGGATCCAACAGTACATTAAAAGGATTATTCACCACGACCAACTGGGATTTATCCTTGGGCCACAACGTTGGTCCAACAACAGCAAATCAATACAATACATTAATAAAGAAAGAAAAAGAACCACATGATGCTCTCAATAGATGCAGAAAAAGCATTTGACAAAGTACAGCATTCTTTCTTGATCAAAACTCTTCAGGGGTTTAGATAGATAGAGGGTACATACCTCAATATCATAAAAGCCATCTATGAAAAACCCACAGCAAATATCATTCTCAATAGGGAAAAATTGAGAGCTTTCCCCCTAAGGTCAGGAAAACATGGCAGGGATGTCCACTATCACCACTGCTCTTCAACATAGTATTAGAAGTCCTAGCCACAGCTATCAGAAAACAAAAAGAAATAAAAGGCATCTGGATCGGCAAAGAAGAAGTCAAACTCTCACTCTTTGTAGATGATATGATACTTTATGTGGAAAACCTAAAGACTCCACCCCAAACCTGTTAGAACTCATACAGGAATTCAGTAAAGTGGCAGGATATAAAATTAATTCACAGAAATCAGTGGCATTTCTATACACCAACAACAAGACAGAAGAAAGAGAAATTAAGGAGTCGATCCCATTTACAATGGCACCCAAAACCATAAGATACCTAGGAATAAATCTAACCAAAGAGGCAAAGAATCTGTAATCAGAAAACTATCAAATACTCATGAAAGCAATTGAGGAAGACACAAAGAAACGGAAAAACGTTCCATGCTCATGGATTGGAAAAACAAATATTCTGAAGATGTCAATGTTACCTAGAGCAATCTACACATTAAATGCAATCCTTATCAAAATACCACCAACTTTTTTCAAAGAAATGGAGCAAATAATCCTAAAATTTGTATGGAACAAGAAAAGACCCCGAATAGCCAGAGGAATGTTGCAAAAGAAAAGCAAAGCTGGCGGCATCACAATTCCGGACTTCAAGCTTGATTACAAAGTTGTAATCATCAAGACAGTATGGCACTGGCACAAAAACAGACACATAGATCAATGGAACAGAAGAGAGAGCCCAGAAATGGACCCTCAACTCTATGGTCAACTAATCTTTGACACAGCAAGAAAGAATGTCCAATGGCAAAAAGACAGTCTCTTCAACAAATGGTGTTGGGAAAATTGGACAGCCACATGCAGAAGAATGAAACTGGACCATTTCCTTATACCACACACAAAAATAGACTCAATATGGTTGAAAGACCTAAATGTGAAACAGGAGTCCATCAAAATCCTAGAGAACACAGGCAGCAACCTCTTCGACCTCAGCTGCAGCAACTTCTTCCTAGACACCTCGCCAAAGGCAAGGGAAGCAAGGGCAAAAATGAACTATTGGGACTTCATCAAGATAAAAAGCTTTTGCACAGCAAAAGAAACAGTCAACAAAACCAACAGACAACCGACAGAATGGGAGAAGATATTTGCAAATGACACATCAGATAAAGGGCTAGTATCCAAAATCTATAAAGAACTGATGAAACTCGACACCGAAAGAACAAATGATCCAATCAAGAAATGGGCAGAAGACATGAATAGATGTTTTTCCAAAGAAGACATCCAAATGGCCAACAGACACATGAAAAATTCTCAACATCACTCGGCATCAGGGAAATCCAAATCAAAACCTCAATGAGATACCACCTCACACCAGTCAGAATGGCTAAAATTAACAAGTCAGGAAACAACAGGGGCAGGGATGCGGAGAAAGGGGAACCCTCCTACACTGTTGGTGGGAATGCAAGCTGGTGCAGCCACTCTGGAAAAAAGTATGGAGGTTCCTCAAAAAGTTGAAAATAGAGCTACCCTACAAGCCAGCAATTGCACTACTGAGTATTTACCCCAAAAATACAAATGTAGGGATCCGAAGGGGTACGTGCACCCCGATGTTTATAGCAGCAATGTCTACAATAGCCAAACTGTGGAAAGAGCCAAGATGTCCATCGACAGATGAATGGATAAAGAAGATGTGGTGTATATATATATACAATAGAATATTATGCAGCCATCAAAAGGAATGAAATCTTGCCATTTGCAAAGATGTGGATGGAACTGGAGGGTATTATGCTGAGCGAAATAAGTCAATCAGAGAAAGACATGTATCATATGATCTCACTGATATGAGGAATGCTTAATCTCAGGAAACAAACTGAGGGTTGCTGGAGTGGTGGGGGGTGGGAGGGATGGGGTGGCTGGGTGATAGACATTAGGGAGGGTATGTGGTATGGTGAGCCCTGTGAATTGTGTAAGACTGTTGAATCACAGACCTGTACCTCTGAAACAAATAATACATTATATGTTAAAAAAAAAAAGAAGATAGTAGGAAGGGAGAAGTGAAGGGGGGGAAATCGGAGGGGGAGACGAACCATGAGAGACTATGAAGTCTGAGAAACAAACTGAGGGTTCTATAGGGGAGGGGATGGGGGGGTGGGTTAGCCTGGCGATGGGTATTAAACAGGGTACGTTCTGTATGGAGCACTGGGTGTTATATGCAAACAATGAATCATGGAACACTACATCAAAAACTAATGATGTAATGTATGGTGATTAAGATAACATAATAAAATTAAAAAAAATTAAAAAGAATGAATTAGTGAGCTAGATGATAAGATCCTAGAACAGAAAGAAGCCAACAAGCCCTGTGATAGACACCTAAAAGCCGAAGAGATCAGACTGAGAGAGATTAATGACACCATGAAACATTCCAATGTCAGAATTACTGGGATCCCTGAGGGGGTGGAGAGAGAGAGAGGACTAGAAGATATATTTGAGCAAATCATAGCTGAGAACTTCCCTACTCTGGGGAAGGAAACTAGCATTCGTGTCCATGAGGCAGAGAGAGCCCCTCCCAGTTCGATGAGAATAGACCAACGCCCTGACATATAATAGTAAAACATGAAAATCTTAGAACGAAGGAAGCAATCCTGAAAGCAATTAAGGGGAAGAGATATCTTACCTACAGAAAGGAACATCAGAGTAACATCAGACCTGTCCACAGAGACCTGCCAAGTGAGAAAGGGTTGGCAAGACATATTCAGGGTACTAAATGAGACGAACATGCAGCCAAGAATACTTTATCTGGCAAAGCTGTCATTTAGAATGCATGGACAGATATGGAGCTTCCAGGACCGGCAGAAACTGAAAGAATATGTGACCACTAAGCCGGCCCTGTAAGAAATATTAAGGCGGGTTCTACGAAAGGACAAAGACCCCAAGAGTGATATAGAACAGAAATTTACAGAGACAATCTATAGAAACAAGGACTTCACAGGCAACATGATAATAAATTCATATCTTTGAATAATCACTCTCAACATGAACGGCCTAAATGCTCCCATAAAATGGCACAAGTTGCAGATTGGATAAAAAGACAGGACCCATCCATATGCTGCCTATAAGAGACTCATTTTGAACCTAAAGATACATCCAGACTGAAAGTGAAGGGATGGAGATCCATCTTTCATGCCAACGGACCTCAAAAGAAAGCTGGGGTAGCAATTCTCATATCAGACAAATTAGATTTTAAGCTAAAGACTGTAGTAAGAGATGCAGAGGGACACTATGTCATACTTAAAGGGTCTATCCAACAGGAAGATCTAACAATTGTAAATATCTATGCCCCCAACATGGGAGCAGCCATCTACATAAGCCAACTGTTAACCAAAACTAAGAATCATATTGATAATAATACTTTAATAATAGGAGACCTCAACACTCCACTCTCAGCAATGGACAGATCATCTAAGCAGAAAATCAACAAAGAAACAAGAGCTTTGAATGATATATTGAACCAGATGGACCTCATAGATATATACAGAACATTCCACCCTAAAACAACAGAATATTCATTCTTCTCGAGCACACGTGGAACTTTCTCGAGAATAGAACACATACTGGGTCACAGATCAGGTCTCAACCGATACCAAAAGACTGAGATTATTCCCTGCATATTTTCAGACCACAATGCTTTGAAACTGGAACTCAATCACAAGAAGAAATTTGGAAGGAATTCAAACACTTGGATGCTAAAGATCATCCTGCTCAAGAATGTCTGGGTCAACCAGTAAAGTAACGAACTTAAACAATTCATAGAAACCAATGAGAACAAAAACCCATCGATGCAAAACCTATGGGATAGTGCAAAGGTGGTCCTAAAGGGGAAATACATAGCCATTCAAGGCTCACTCAAAAAAGTAGAAAAATCCCCAATGCACAAGGTAACGTTACACCTAAATGAACTGGAGAAAGAAAAGCAAATAAAACCTAATCCAAGTAGGAGAAGAGAAAAAATAAAGATTAGTGCAGAGATCAATGAAATAGAAACCAGAAAAACAGTAGAGTAGATCAACAAAACTAGAAGCTGGTTCTTTGAAAGAATTAATAAGATCGATAAACCTCTGGCCAGACTTATCCAAAAGAAAGAGTAAGGACCCAAATTAATAAAATTATGAATGAAAGGGGAGAGATCACGACTAACACCAAGGAAATAGAAACAATTATTAGAAATTATTATCAGCAACTATATGCCAATAAATTAAGCAACTTGAAAGAAATGGATGCCTTCCTGGAAACTTATAAACTACCAAGACTGAAACAGGAAGAAATTAACAATCTGTATAGGCCAATAACCAGTAATGAAATTGAGGCAGTAATCAAAAACCTCCCAAAAAACAAGAGTCCAGGCCCTGATGGATTCCCAGGGGAATTCTACCAAATATTTAAAGAAGAAATAATACCTATTCTTTTGAAGCTCTTTCAAAAAATAGGAATAAGGAAAATTTCCAAACTCGTTCTATGAGGCATTACCTTGATCCCAAAACCAGACAAAGACCCCATCAAAAAGGAGAATTACTGGGGCGCCTGGGTGGCTCAGTCATTAAGCGTCTTCCTTCGGCTCAAGTCACGATCCCAGGGTTCTGGGATCGAGCCCCGCACTGGGCTCCCTGCTCCGCGGGAAGCCTGCTTCTCTCTCTCCCACTCCCCCTGCTTGTGTTCCCTCTCTCGCTGTGTCTCTCTCTGCCAAATAAATAAATAAAATCTTTAAAAAAAAAAAAAAAAAGGAGAATTACAGACCGATATCCCTGATGAACATGGATGCCAAAATATTCAAGAAGATCTTAGCTAATAGGATCCAACAGTACATTAAAAGGATTATCCATCACGACTAGGTGGGATGTATTCCTGGGATACAAGGGTGGTCAACATTCACAAGGCAATCAGTGTGATAGAGCACATTAATAAAAGAAAAGACAAGAAAGATATGATCCTCTCAATTGATGCAGAAAAAGCATTTGACGAAATACAGCATCCTTTCCTGATTAAAACTCTTCAGAGTGTAGGGATAGAGGGAACATTCCTCAATTTCATAAAAACCATCTATGAAAAGCCCACAGTGAGTATCATTTCAATGCGGGAAAAGCTGAGAGCTTTTCCCTTAAGGTCAGGAACAGGACAAGGATGCCCATTCTCACCACTATTGTTTAACATAGTCCTAGAAGTCCTAGCTTCAGCAATCAGACAACAAAAAGAAATAAAAGGTATTCAAATTGGCAAAGAAGAAGTCAAACTCTCTCTCTTTGCAAATGACATGATACGTTATGTGGAAAATCCAAAAGACTCTACCCCAAAATTGCTAGAACTCATACAGCAATTCAGTAATATGGCAGGATACAAAATCAATGCACAGAAATCAGTTGCCTTTCTATACAGTAACAATGCAACTGTAGAAGGAGAAATTAGGGAATCGCTTCCATTTACAATAGTACCAAAAACCGTAAGATACCTAGGAATAAACCTAACCAAAGAGGTAAAGGATCTACAGTCTAGGAACTATAGAACACTTATGAAAGAAATTGAGGAAGACAGAAAAAGATGGAAAAACATTACATGCTCATGGATTGGAAGAATAAACATTGTTAAAATGTCTATGCTTGCCCAGAGCAATTTACACTTTCAAAGCAATCCCTATTAAAATACCACTGGCATTTTTCAAAGTGCTGGAACAGACAACCCTAAAATCTGTATGGAACCAGAAAAGACCTTGAATCGCCAAGGAAATGTTGAAAAAGAAAAACAAAGCTGGGGGACATCACGTTGCCTGCTTTCATGCTATATTAAAAAGCTGTGATCACCAAGACAGCATGGTACTGGCACAAAAACAGACACATAGAACAATGGAACAGAATAGAAAACCCAGAAATGGACCTTCAACTCTATGGTCTTCGACAAATCAGGAAAAAGTATCCAGTGGAAAAAAGACAGTCTCTTCAATAAATGGTGCTGGGAAAATTGGACAGCTATATACAGAAGAATGAAGCTGGACCATTCTCTTACACCATACACAAAGATAAACTCAAAATGGATGAAAGACCTCAATGTAAGACAGGAATCCATAAAAATCCTGGAACAGAACAAGGCAATAACCTCTTTGACATCAGCCACAGCAATTTCTTTCAAGATACATCTCTAAAGGCAAGGGAAACAAAAGCAAAAATGAACTTTGGGACTTCATTAAGATAAAAAGCTTCTGCACAGCAAAGGAAAGAGTCAACAAACCTAAGAAGCAACCCACAGAACGGGAGAAGATATTTGCAAATGATATTACAGATAAAGGACTGGTATCCAAGGTCTATAAAGAACTTCTCAAACTCAACACCAAAAAACAATCAAGTCAAAAAATGGGCAGAAACCATGAACAGACACTTCTCCAAAGAAGACACACAAATGGCTAACAGACACATGAAAAAATGTTCATCATCATTAGCCATCAGGGAAATTCAAATCAAAACCACACTGAGATACCACCTTACACCAGTGAGAATGGCAAAAATTCACAAGGCAGGAACCAACAAATATTGGCATGGATGCAGAGAAAGGGGAAAGGGGAACCCTCTTACACTGTTGGTGGGAATGCAAGTTGTACAGCCACTTTGGAAAACAGTAGGGAGGCTCCTCAAAAAGTTAAAAACAGAGCTACCCATCCAGCAATTGCACTACTGGGTATTTACCCCAAAGACACAAATGTAGTGAAAAGAAGGGCCATATGCACCCCAATGTTCATAGCAGCAATGTCTACAATAGCAAACTGTGGAAGCAGCCAAGATGCCCTTTAATAGACGAAAAGATAAAGATGTGGTTCATATATACAATGGAATATTTCTCAGCCATCAGAAAGGATGAATACCCACCATTTGCATCGACATGGATGGAACTGGAGGGGATTATGCTAAGTGAAGTAAGTCAAGCAGAGAAAGATAATTATCATATGGTTTCACTTATTTGTGGAACATAAGGAATAGCATGGAGGACATTAGGGGAAGGAAGGAAAAACTGAAGTGGGGTAAGTCAGAGGGGAAGACGAACCATGAGAGACTATGGGCTCCAGGAAACAAACAGAGGGTTTCAGAGGGGACGTGGGTGGTGGGATGGGGTAGCCTGGTGATGGGTACTAAGGAGGGCACAGGTTGTAATGAGCACCGTGTGTTATGCGCAAATAGTGAATCATGGAACACTACATCAAAAACTAATGAGGTACTGAATGGTGAGTAACGTAACATTAAAAAAGAAAAAAAAAAGAATGGGAGAAAATTTTAGCAAACCAAATACTAAATGAGGAATTAATACCCAAAATACATAAATAACTCATATAACTCAACAACAACAAACACCTGATTAAAAATGGGCAGAGAAACTAAATAGAAATTTTTCCAAAGGAGACATCCAAATATCCAACAGGTACTCAACATCTCAAGATTCTCAACATCACTAATCATTGGGGAAATGCAACTCAAATGCAAAAATGAAATATCACTTCATACATGTTAGGATGGTTACCATTAAGTAGATAAAGATAACAAGTGTTGGTGAGGATTTGGATAAAAGGGAACCCTTGTACACTGCTGGGTAAAAATGCAAATTGGTTCAGACACTATGGAAAACAATATGGAGGTTCCTCAAAAAAATTAAAAATAATGCTACCTTATGAACCAGCAGTTCTATTTCTGGGTATATACCAAAATGAAATAAAAACAGGATATTGAAGAAAGAAATGAAATTGCATGTTTATTGTAACATAGTCACAAAAGCCATGGTATAGAAACAACCTAAGTGCCTTTCGATGGATGAATGCATAGACATGATATATATATATATCATATATATCTAATCTATGTATAATGATACATATCAATATATATCATAAATCTATCTATCTATAGCACACAGATGAATATTATTCAGTCATGAGAAAGGAAATCCTGCCATTTGTGACAATCATGGATGAATCATGAGGGCAATATGCTAAGCAAGATAAGTCAGAGGAAGACAAATACTCTAAGATAACACCTATATATAGAAGGTTAAAAAAAACCCAACAAACTCTCTAAAAACAGAGTAAAACATGGTTACCAGGGGCTTGAGGGTAGAGAAATAGGGGAGATATTGTTTGAGGGTACAAACTTGCAATGAATAGTAAATAAGTCCTAGAGATCTAATGCATAGTATAGTGAATACAGATAACAATATTGTATTATGATCATCAAACTTGCTAAGAGACTAGCTCTTAATTATTCCAACCACCAAAAAGAAAAGATCATCATGTGAGGTGATTCTATTACAATCACAATCATAATACAAATATATAAATGTATCAACATGTACATCTTAAATTGACAAATATATGTCAATAAGAAAAGAATGAAAAACAGGTACTAAGAGGAAGAAACTTCCTCTTAACCAACTTCAAATGGTCCTTTTACAGGTTTTTTTAAACTCATTTATGCATGCTTAACCTTGTGGATCATATATTCAGCCCAGTCATTCACACCTGCTGGTCTCCTAAAATTGCTTTTCTAGCTCCACCAGTTCTTTTTTCCTTTAGTATTTATTCTAATAGTCATTCAATACAGGTTGGGTGCAAAGTATAAAGCAGGTACTATGCTAAAGGTCAGAAATTCATAAACAAAATAATGCCAGTGACAGAACAAACTGCACAACTGGAGGGAAAGAAGAGGCCATATAATGGAATGTAGGAGGTGCAGATATGTGACTTGGGGGAGAAAAGGATCATGGGTGATATAGAGCAGAGGGAGCCCTGATCACCAAGAGAGGAGAGAGGGAGAGGGAGAGAGAGGGAGAAAGAGAGAGAGAGAGAGAGAGAGAGAGAGGTGCACACAGGGGATCATACAAGAGAAACACTTCTCCAAAGCAACTGACTGGGAAAACAAGAGGGGTTAAATTTTTACAACCAGTGGAGCTCAAGGACTGGAATTTTAGAGGTCCATGCTTTGGGTGGTGTGGAGCAGGGGGTGGGGGTGGGCAGCACGGTAGTGCTCCTGTGGAGGAGGACAGATAGGCTGGTAGTGCAGACCCATTATCTGGGATGTTCTTGGACGCACTGGGAGAGATGTTTCTCCCTTCTTGGAGCACATCTGGGAGAGTTGGCATTGCCTCTCCGGAGACAAAAGAGCCAGTGGGTGCCATTACATCCCCCCTCCCCCTCCCACCCCAGCATAGGCTCAGAGACACCTGCTGAGGACAGCTAACCTGGACACCAGCTTTCTGCTGTGCTTTACTCCAAACTCCAAGCTCCTGTGCCTTGGTGCGACTGCACTTCTGGGATAAACCTGCACCAGCCACAGTGTGGGAAGACCTTCCCCCAGAGGACCAGCGTGGGACTGCACTAGGACAGTTCCCTAAAGTTTGGAGTTTTAAAACTCAGCTGGTCTGCCTGGAATAAAACACAAGTGCATTGCACTGCCCAGACACAGAGAGGGTGAAGACAGGGATCTGAGGGATGCCTGGGATATGCGAGGAAAGATTGTGTACTCTTCTGTTAGGGCTTACTGGACAGAGAACTTCCCTCCCTGGGTGGAGGAAGGAAGCTGGAGCCATTTCCCTCTCCAACACCCAGCATAAACTAACTTCAGTAAGCAGCACAGTGCCAACAGTGGTTGCCTAAACCTCTTACACCAAACCCTGCCTCCCTGCACTCTACAGGTACTGCTTTACTAGGGAAAGTGTGCCTGAGAACCAGAGCAGTGGACCCCTCCCCCAGAAGACCAGCACAACCCCACCCCCAACCCCTCACACACCACGTCTACTGATCATAGAATGCTGCAAAGCTACAGCTCTAGTGGAAATAATAGCATCAGGTCTCATTTAACAAGAAGACCAGAGCACACCTAGTTAAAACTCACCACACACTGACCAGAGTCCAAACACTACCCACTGTAGGGAATGAGAAACTTTGAAGAGGACTGACCTGAGGGAAAGAACAGACAAAACACAGCAGGGTGCACACAGGATACACCAGAGACACTTCCTGAAGTGCAAGGCCCTGGACAGTATAGGACCTCTTCTTTATAAAGCCATTACTCTCAGGAGAAGGAAACATAAAAGGCTTTCCTAACACAGAGAAGACAGAGACCTAGATAAAAATGCCAAAATGGAAGAATTCATCCCAAAAGAAGAACAAGAAAAGCTCATGGCCAGGGATCTAACCAAAACAGATATAAGTAATATACCGACTATAGAATTTAAAGCAACAATCATAAGGATGCTTGAGAAAAGCATACAAGACACGAGGGAGTCCCTTATCACAGAAATAAAAGACATAAAAACTAGTCAGGACAAAATAAAAAATGCTGTAACAGAGATGCAAAACCAACTGGATGTAACCACCACAAGGATGGAAGAAGAACGAATAAGTGATATGGAAGATAAAATTACAGAAAATAGTGAAGCTGAAAAGAAGAGGATAAGAAAAATATTGGATCACACATGTGGACTTAGGGAACTCAGTGTCTCCCTAAATCATAATAACATGTGCATTATAAAAGTCTCAAAAGAATAAGAGAGGGAAAAGGGGACAGAAGACATATTTGAGTACATTATATCTGAAACTTCCCTAATCTGGGGAAGGAAACAGATATTGAAATCCAGGAGGCACAGAGAACTCCCACCAAAATCAACAAAAACCAGTCAACACCAAGACATTATCTTAGTTAAATGTGCAAAATACAGAGATAAGGAAAAAAATCCTAAAAACAGCAAGATAAAAGAAGTCCCTACCTTACAAGGGAAGACAAAAAAGGTTAGCAGCAGACCTCTCCACAGAAACATGACAGGCCAGAAGAGAGGGGCATGAGATATTCAACATGCTGAATGGGAAAAATATGCAGTCAAGAATACTCTATCCAGCAAGGCTGACATTCAGAATAGAAGGAAAGAAAAAGAGTTTCTCAGACAAATAAAAACTAAAGGAGTTCATGATCACTAAGCCAGCCCTGTAAGAAATATTGAGCCATGAGTGGGAAAGAAAGACCAAAAGTGACTAGAAAGAACAGAAATAACAACTTAACAAGTAATACAATGACACAATATTTATATCTATCAATAATCACTCTGAAGGTAAATGCAACTTCTTCCTAGACGCAGTGCCAAAAGCAAGGGAAGCAAGGGCAAAAATGAACTATAGGGACTTCATCAAGATAAAAGCTTTTGCACAGCAAAGGAAACAGTCCATAAAACAGTCCATAAAAATGTCTTATCAGATAAAGGGCTAATATCCAAAATCTATAAAGAACTTATCAAACTCAACACCCAAAAAACAAAATGTTTCTTGACATGGACAAAAGACATGAACAGATATTTCTCCAAAGAAGACATACAAGTGGCCAATAGATATGTGAAAAAATGCTCCACATCACTTGGCATCAGAAAAATAGAAATCAAAAGTACAATGAGATACCACCTCACACTTGTCAGAATGGCTAAAATGACCAACTCAGAAAGAACAGAAACCAGCGAGAATGTGGAGAAAGGGGAACCCGCTTACACTGTTGGTGGGAATGCAAAGGGGTGCAGCCACTCTGGAAAATAGTATGGAGCTTCCTCAAAAAGTTAAGAATAGACTCTGGAAAACAGTATGGATCTTCCTTAAAAAGTTAAGAATAGAGTTACCTATGGCCCAGCAATTGCACTACTAGGTATATCCAAAGGATACAAAAATAGTGATTCTAAGGGGCACATACACCCCAATGTTTATAGCAGAAATGCCCACAAGAACCAAACTATGGAAAGAGCCCAGATGTCCATTGACAGATGAATGGGTAAAGAGGTGTTTATATATATATATATGTATATATATATGTATTTATATATAATATTATATATGTATATTATAAATAATATTTATATATAATATATATGTATATAACATAATATACATATTTTTATATATATTATATATATATATATATATATAATATATATAGCCACAGAATATTACTCAGCCATCAAAAAGGATGAAATTTTGCCTTTCATGACATAGATGGAAGTAGAGGGTATCATGCTAAGTGAAATAAGTCAGTCAGAGAAAGACAAATACCATATGATTTCACTCATAACTGGATTTAAGAAACAAAACAGATGAATGTAGTGGAAGGGAAGGAAAAATAAAATAAGATGAAAATTGAGAGGGATGCAAAGCTTAAGAGATGCTAAACTCTAGAAAACAAACTGAGGGCTGCTGGAGGGGAGGTGGGTGGGGGGAACAGATAATTGGGTGATGGACCTTAAGGAGGGCACTTGATGTAATGAACGCTGGGTGTAATGTGCAACTGATGAATCACTAAATTCTACCTCTAACACACACACACACACACACACACATTAAACTTGTGCCACATTTGAAGGTACTCACGGCGTCATATTATTCACATAGCCTAGAGTTCAGAAATAGACTAGAAACAACTAGAAAAATAGAAAGAAAATAAGGAAGGAAGGAAGGGAGGGAGGGTGTTATCTTTAGCAAAACTGAATGTTAAAGGAAATCCTGAGATGTTCTGAGGAGAAAATATTTTATTTATTTATTTTTTAAAAGATTTTATTTATTTGACAGAGAGAGAGAGACATCACAAGTAGGCAGACAGGCAGGCAGAGGGAGAGGGAGAAGCAGGCTCCCTGCTGAGCACAGAGCCCGATGGGGGGCTCAATCCTAGGACGCTGGGATCATGACCTGAGCCAAAGGCAGACACTTAACCGACTGAGCCACCCAGGCACCCCTGAGGAGAAAATATTTTAAAACAAGAATTTATACCCAGCCAGAGAGCATTCAAATGGGAGGGCAGTGATATTAAAGTGTTTGTACTCACACAAGGACTCAGAAATGGACCTTCTCTAGAGTTAAGATTTGTTCATGGATGATTTAGAGAAAATGAATATTCAGTCCAAGGAATAAAAAATATAGGATAAATAATGGTAAGCAAAGAACCCAGTAAAACTTATAGGTAAGTAGAAATACATATTGAATAAACTTTACAAAATCTAAAACTAAATTCTTAAATGATTACAGCACAAAAGTAATGAGAGAGAAGGGGGAAATAATAGCGTGCTAAAATTTTGCCTTTTGGTAAGAAAAGATACAGAAATAAATAAATTTTAGAAGTTCATAGGGGTGCCTGGGTGGCTCAGTCAGTTAAGCGTCCAGCTCTTGGTTTCAGCTCAGGTCATGATCTCAGGGTCGTGAGATGGAGCCCCACATGGGACTCTACGCTCAGTGTGGAGTCTGCTTGAGATTCAGAGACTCTCCCTCTGCCCCTCCTCCCACTCATGTGTACACATGCTCTTTCTCTCACTAAAATAAATAAATAAGGTATTTTTAAAAAGGAAGTTTATAGATTAGTACATGTTTATTTTTATTAGGTAATCTCTACATCCAATGTGGGGCTCAAACTCACAACTCTGAGATCAAGAGTTGCAGGCTCCACCGACTGAGGCAGCCAGATACCTCAGATTAATACGTTTCAATGTGCATGTTAAAATTGTAAGAATAACCACTTAAGCAATAGAAAATAGATGAAATAACTTCTAAAGCTAGGAGAGGAAAAGAATATGGGATGAAAAAAATCAATCTATCTAAGAAAAGGAAGAAATAACATCTTAAACTTGTAACAACCTAGTTTGAATAATGCCATTTTAGTTTCAATATTACATAAAATCCTCTGCTCTTATACACCTGTCTACTGCCCTTTATGTTGTTATCATCACAGCTTACATCATTATACAACATAAGCCCATTAACAAAGATTTATAAATAGTGGTGCAAGCATTTGCCTGTTACATGAGAAAAGAGAGAAATTACAAATAATACCAAAATTAAAAAAAAAAAAAAAAACACCCATAAGTAAAGACCACTGGTAGCAATCTCCTGGAATTTAGAAAAAATTCCTGTGAAGGCCATCTACCTGTGAAGCAACACTTTAACTTTTTAATGCCTAAACTCCCAGTTGCAGCAGCTCTAACACAACTATCATATACTGACATGATACCTGTAAGTAGACCCAAACATATGGAGTGAAAGCAGTAGCTTTACTGAGTTTTTTCTAAGGGCCACTACTAAAACTATATATCCTCTTGCAATTTTTCAAGTTAAAATGTTTGTGTTACAATGGCAAGCCTTAAGCTGATCCTGTCTGATATCAATAGGTTATTGAGTGCTAGGAACAATTTCTGGAAGAAAAACTTCAAAGTTTTTCTTAACAGCTTATATTTCCACTTAAGTAATATTTAATTTTTAAAAGCTAAAAATAGAATAAAATGAAACCAATAACTAAGTAAATAGACCTTCTTGTTTTCTAGTTAGAATACTGTATTAGTTTAGATAGAACAGTCATAATCATCTATCTCTTATCTTTTGGGGGTCATTTCATATGTGTCTTCTTGGCTCTAGTATCAATATGCTTATTATTTCCTTTCTTCTCCATGTTTAACACTGGACATAAAGCCAGCATTATATTCTCCAAGAGATACAAATGATAAGAAACATGTAGCCTTTTAAATAACATTTACTTCACAGAAAAGAGTTATACTCAAATGCTCAGATACATAAGAGATTAACAA
The DNA here is from genome assembly GCF_004348235.1 of Phoca vitulina. Taxonomy (NCBI): domain Eukaryota; kingdom Metazoa; phylum Chordata; class Mammalia; order Carnivora; family Phocidae; genus Phoca; species Phoca vitulina. Next base: position 449,883 of record NW_022589728.1, on the reverse strand, counting down.
TTATCTAAAAATAATCATCAAAGAATGATATTCTCCTTGAAATTTTATTATAATAGAATTTATTTTTTAAATTAGTACATAATTTTAAAGATCACCGCATAATGTTTATTTTTCATTTTTTAAATTTAAATTCAATTAGTCAACATATAGTACATCATTAGTTTCTGATGTAGTGTTCAATGATTCATCACTTGTATATAACACCCAGTGCTCATCACATCTCATGCCCCATAAATTATTTTAATTATGAATCACCAGTCTAACAAACACAAGTCTATTCCTCAATAATTGGTATGATTCTTACACAAAAGGAAGGAAAGAAGTTAAAAGCAAAACTGTGTGAGACAACAGGACAAAATGCACTATCCATCATGAGTACATTCTAATCAGGGCATGTTTCTGGAAAACATGAGGCTATCAGGAGGATGGTGAACTGAGTTTGGATGCTTCTGCTGGGCCACTAGCCTACCTTCCTTAATCGCTTTCCCTAAACTAGGGGAAAGGGTAAAGGTAACAATAGCTCAGCTACATTTGTCCCCAGGGCAGCATTTCAAGACAATATTGCTGCTTTCAAATAATCCAGTTAAAATCTTCCTTTCCCAACACATTTCTCCTATTTCCCACTGTCACTTCCTCAGCATTTAAAGAGAATCTATGCAACACTTACTTTCAGAACATAAAGTTTCTTCCTCAGAGATCTAAAGTAACTTAGCAAATATTAAAGAATTTGTTTTCTATAAAAAAGTGTCCATTATACTACTGGTAAAAACAATAACAGATACAACTCAAGCAGATCTGAGAGCCAAGAATTTTGAATTTTAATTATGAGCCAGCCACAGACTGACTCAGTTAGTTTCACCAAACTATACTTAAACTGTATAAACTCTGCATTCTCATCTGTAAAGTTAAAGTGTAATGGTGAACACTCTGGACTCTGAAAGTGACAAATTCCACTGACATCCCATGAAAGAGAACAAGTAACAAATTAATTCTCTGTTGGACTGGATTCTCATTTCCTAAATTAAAACAATTATTTCTAAGATCCTTAGGATTCTAGAGAGAGGGAGGGGCAGAGGGAGACAGAGAGAGAGAGAGAATTTTAACCAGGCTCCACGCCCAGCTTGGAACCTGATTCAGGGCTCAAGATCACGACAGGGAGATCATGACCTGAGCCAAAACCAAGAGTCGGATACTTAATCGACTGAGCCACCCAGGCACCCCCAAATAGACATTTATATTTTCTGTTGCCAGGGGACTAAGGTAAACTTTGGAAAGGGAATATAGATTCAGAACTCTGATTTTACATTACTGACTTGTCTGAAAGAGATAATATGCAAAATGGTGACTCGACCTGTTCACAGATCTCCTAAAGGCAAAGAGTTGACCTTCAATCCTATCAGAAAGAGCCCCAATGTTGAGAACCAACACCGAGAATGTGACATTGTGATGGGGGTTGGAATAATCTTTTAGGGATTGGCACTCCTACTATTCCACTCTTTGGATTATTTTCATAAGATTGTATCCCTAAAATAGCAAGGGATGGCATTTTTACTGAGCAAACTTATTGAATAAGCTCATAATTTATAGACATTCATATTCAAAATATTACTTTTAAATCTTTTCAAAACATCCATGGATGCTTTGAGATTTTTGTATCCTTCTGATCAATTTTCATTCTTCTTTTTTTTTTAATGAATCTATTCTTTTATTCATATACACACACATCTGAGTAGGGGAAGAGGCTTAATCTTTTCAAGTTTGGGGGCTGCTGAAGGTCTTTATCCCTGTCCCCAGAAGGGTAGCTTCTGTGCCTGGATGCTGTTCTCCAGAGGTGGCTGGATTCAGAGGACGGGAATGACCTCCCACTTGCTCTATAGGAGTGGGCATCTGTGCAAATGTGCCTGAATCACTTTTGCAAACTGCAAGCACTTGTACTAAAAAAGAAGATCCTGTGCTGATGAATCCAGCCCTTCTTACAGGCGCCTGGTGGGTGGAGTGGGTGCAACCTGGCACTAATCCTGGTTCTTCTTCTAGAACAACCACCTGTGACCACGAGCAGGACACAACCTCAGCTTCCTCATCTGCACATGAGGTTATCTTGCATCACAGAAGGTTAGTGGGCACTAAATAGAGTTGTGTGACACTAGCACAAAGCCAGGCCTGCTGCAGATGCTTAATAAATAAGAACTACTGCTCTGCACAGGTGGAAACTTAATATTTGCCACACATGAAACCAGGTCAAGAGGCCAGTTTGTGGGGGTCTCCAGGAAAGTAGGAAGACCCACTTGGCTAGTGAAGCCTATATTGGGCTTAAACACAATTGTTTCTTGGACAAATGAGTGGAAGTAAACTTCTTTTTGAGCACTTTCTAAGAGCTAGCTGTGGTACTGGCTCATATAAATTCCACATAAATTATCTCCCTTAATTCTGTCCACAAACTTGTGGGGTCTTCTGATCAATTTTTTTTCACCTAATAAGGAATGCTGAAGTGACTTTTTACAGCATCACCATTCCAGGCTGTGAAAGAGAATATGTCTCACGTAAAATCAATTGAAGTTCAGTGATCATGCCTGCTTATACATATTTCTCCTTGTCTGCTTGGCAATAATTTAGCAGGAGAGTTCTAGTGTTAAGCAAAGACTACCTGTCTTTGCTACTATTCTATATACTATTGCTATATACTATATACTGTCCTATAAGGCTGTGGAAAGAGGATGAAAACTTCCTAAGCATTTTTATATTTTATTTTATTCTGGGTATGAAGATCTAGTAAACTATGTGCTTTTATACCTGCAAATACTAGCATACATATCCCCACCCCCATTTCTGCTTCCTCAAAAATGAGCTGGTTTTCCAAATTCAAGATTTTCTGGGAAAACATAGGGATCATATGATCATACAGGGCTTGCAAAGCCAATTTCCACTTATGCCACAGATACTAGCCTTGCACTCAAGCTCACAGTGAAGGAGGAAAGACAGAGGTATAAACTGTAGGTGATTTTCTATTGAATGTGCTAAAATGGAGGCATGTGGAAGGAACCATGATGGCACACAAGAGTGAGAACCAAGTTTGCCTAGAGTTGGGAGGAAGATGGCAAGGAAGGTACAAAGAAAAGGAGCAGGAAAAGTCTATGTTTTGACATGTACCGGGGGCAGTATGTGAAAAAACACTACAGGCAGAAAGAACAGTGCCCACAAAGAAGGGGAAACACTCAGTGACCACAATAAGCCATTACTGTTTTGACAAGACCAAAGACCACCTCTATTCTAACCTTTGTCTTATCTTCTAGATTATTATGTTGAAATTAATAAAAAAGGAAAAATTAAGAAAAGCTTTTTTATTCTAGCTGAGACCTATATGGGTCTCATAATATGCATTAAAAACCTGTTCAGGCAGATATCCTTTCTCCTTGATAATTTTCTAAATGGTGCCTGGGAACTCATCTGCTTCTTCTTGGTCAGCAGAAACTCCTTCTCCTGTTATCTTCACGTTTTTTAAGCCAAACCTCTTTCTAAGATTATCAAACCATTCTTTGCTGGCATTAAATTCCAGCTTTAGATCCTTCAACTTCCTTTTGCTTTAAGTTGTCATATAATGTAATTTAATAATATAATTTAATAGTGCATCTTTATGTTTGTTTACATTTCTTTCAACTGCTAATCGAAATCTGTGTGTGAGTAAGTTTTTTTTTTTTTTAAAGATTTTATTTATTTATCTGAGAGAGAGAATGAGAGACAGAGAGCATGAGAGGGGAAGGGTCAGAGGGAGAAGCAGACCCCCCGCTGAGCAGGGAGCCCGATGTGGGACTCGATCCCGGGACTCCAGAATCACGACCTGAGCCGAAGGCAGTTGCTTAACCAACTGAGCCACCCAGGCGCCCCTGTGTGTGAGTAAGTTTTGATAAATTTTAACTTTTTATAATGGATTTGTGTAGGGGATAGAATATAGAAGCATATTATGCTTCTATAATGTGAACACACAGAAGGTGAAAAACATGATTGTTTCCAAGATGTTTTAAGCAAGAAGAAATCTATATTAAATTGTGAAATACATTTTTGTTCATATATATTATTTAACCTGATGGCTCCCAATGTGTTTGTGATCTGAAAGAATTAGTGTGCTAAGTGGAGTGTTCTTAAAGAGGGACATACACTGGGAGAGCAATGCAGTGACACCTCTCTGCATAGGAGCTCACAGGTCAGTGTACCTTGGTGGCAGGGAACTCAGGGACCATGCTCACTAACACCCCACCCCTGGAAGACCATGGCCAGAAAGCAGAAATTTTTTAAACAGTGAAACTTTTTGTTTGCTTTTCCAATCTTTCTGTTGCGATCAAGAGTATTCATGGGCCAACTGGGAGGCTGCATTAGATATGAAACATTCCATTCATTCAATAATGTTTAATATTTAACCATAAGTTTATTGCTTTAACTGTAATGTTCTTAACAGGGCTTCAAGGCTGGATCAAAATTGGCTGCATGTTGTTGCATTAAAGTTACTTATGTTGAGATCATGATGTCGAGCCTCTCTAAAGTAAATAAACCTTGCTTTACACAGAATAAAGTATCCTCTGACCTTAATGCATGACATATTTTCAGAAACAAGTCAATAGTAAATCTCAGATCTAGGACTTCAATTTGCCCCACGTGTATGATCTCAGTAGGCAGTGCCATACTTGATCCTTTAATATTTACAATACTCTGCAAAATTACTTCACCATTCCCTCTGGAATTTTCACTTAAGTTTTACATGATTTTCACAGTCAATCACTGCATGAAAGTTGAAGTCTCCAAACAGTAGTTATGCAGTTGACCCTTGAATAACACAGGTTTGAACTGCACGGGTCCGCCTATACATGCATTTTAAAAATAAATATGTTGAAAAACTTTTTGGAGATTTGTGACAATTTGAAACGACTTCCAGACAAACCGTCTAGCCTGGAAATATCTAAAAACTTAAGAAAACGTTAGGTATGTCATAAATGCATAAAATATATGTAAATGTTAGCCTATTTTACCATTTACTACCATAAAATATACACAAATCCATTATAAAAAGTTAAAATTTATCAAAACTTACTCACACACAGATTTCGATTAGCAGTTGAAAGAAATGTAAACAAACATAAAGATGCACTATTAAATTATATTATTAAATTACATTATATGACAACTTAAAAGGAAGTTGAAGGATCTAAAGCTGGAATTTAATGCCAGCAAAGAATGGTTTGATAATCTTAGAAAGAGGTTTGGCTTAAAAAACGTGAAGATAACAGGAGAAGGAGTTTCTGCTGACCAAGAAGAAGCAGATGAGTTCCCAGGCACCATTTAGAAAATTATCAAGGAGAAAGGATATCTGCCTGAACAGGTTTTTAATGCAGACAGAAGTGCCCTAACCTGGGTGGATAAAAAGAAAAAAAAAAAAAAAAGCTGGAAAGGATATTTATTAGTAAGGAAGAGAACCAGGATTTAAGACAGGAAGGAATGGCTAACTCTACTGTTCTGTGCAAATGCAGTCAGGGTTAAAATCAAGACTACCCTTATCTATAAAGCTGCTAACTCCTGATCCTTGAACGGGAAAGATAAACACCAGCTGCCAGTGTTCTGGTTGTAGAAGAAGGCCTGGACAATGAGAACACTTCTCCTGGATTGATTCTATTGATGTTGAAGTCACGAAGTATTTTGCCAGTAACTGACTACCTTTTCAGTTCTTTTGATATTAAAAAATGGCCCTGGCCACAGGAGTTCAACAATGAAAGGGCTGAAACAGTCTACTTGTCCACAAACACATCTCTAATTCAGCCTCTAGACCATGATGTCATAAGGCCTGTTAAGTCTCATTACACATGGTACTTACTCTATGGAAATGATTGTCAACACCATGGAAGAGAACCCCAAGAGAGAACATCATGAAAGCCTGGAAGGATTACACCACTGAAGATACCATCAGTGTCAGAGAAAAAGCCATGAAAGCCATCAAGACACAAACAAAACATTCCTGCTGGAGAAAAGTGTATTCAAATGTTGTGTATGACTTCACAGGATTTAGGTCAGAGCCAATCAAGGAAATCATGAAAGAGATTGTGGATATGGCAAAAAAGGTGGGGGTGTGCGAAGGCTTCACGATATGGATCTTAGAGAAATTAAAGAACTAATTGACACTACACCAGAGGAATTAACAGAAGACTTGATGAGTGCTTCCAAACCAGCTCCAGACAACGAGGAAGAAGACATAGATGAAGCAGTGCCTGAAAACAAATTGACATTAGACAGTCTGGCAGAAGGATTCTGATTATTCAAGACTGCTTTTAGGGGCGCCTGGGTGGCTCAGATGGTTAAATGTCTGCCTTCAGCTCAGGCCATGATCTCGGGGTCCTGGGATGGAGCCCCCATCAGGCTCCCTGCTCAGCGGGGAGTCTGCTTCTCCTCTCCCTCTGCCTCTCCCCCAGCTCATGCTCTTTCTCTCTCAAATAAATAGTCTTAAAAAAAAAAACTGCTTTTGCAACATGGACCCTTGTATGGTAACAGGCATTGAAACTAAAGCAAGAGGTGGACTGGTATCATATAGAAACATTTTTAGAGAAATTAAAAAGCAAAAAAGTCAGATGGATATTAAGATTTATTTCCATGAAGTTACACTGAGCGTGCCTGCCTCTCCTTCCCCTCCTTCTACCTCTTCCACATCCTTTGCCTCTGCAACATCTGAGAGAGCAAGACTAAATCTTCCTCAACCTCTTCCTCCTCAGCCTACTCTAATGTGAAGAAAATAAAGATGAAGAATTTATGATGATCCACTTCTACTTAATGAATAACAAATAATTATCATGCCGTATGGTTAATAAACTTAGCTGTGGTGTATGTGTGCAAGTATCTTTGCATTAAAATCTAATAACTGTACGAGACAATTTTGTGTCATCATCATCATTGCCTACGTATTCACTGTGTAGAACATCATGTACAAGACTCATATGGAAGGGGAAAGGCTATCATTACATAGGCATAAGGTGAGTGATATTTAATATAAAATTAATAACATGTTAGTTTCATACTGCTTTATAACTTTTCTTCCAAAGAATTATATTGCTGTACAGTATGCCTCTTTCTCTTAGAATTGGAGATCATTGCATATCAGCCTATCATCAGATATAAGTGTTTTTTTAAAAGAATGTTAACAATGTTTCCAATACTATATTATGAATATGACTGTGATATGGTACACCGTAAAATTTTGTAAGGATTCATTCATTCATTATTGTGTAGGCTAAGCTACATGAGGCAATTTTATTCATTACAATAGGCCACCATACTGCAATCATATTGCTGCTTTTTTGTTAAAATATGTGAACTGTTAAACCTGTAAAATAATGAATTTTTTCCACATTATCTTTTCATTTTTGATGTTCAGTGTTAGTAAAACATATAACATCTACAATGTTTTGTATTATATAAGACAATATTGATGTAGGTTCTAACAGACAGATGAGCCATCTTGTAAACAGATGACTTAAACTTATGGTATTGATAAATACAGTACAGCACTATGAATGTATTTTTTCTTCCTTATGATTTTCTTTTTTTTTTTTAAAGATTTTATTTATTTGAGAGAGAGACACGCAGATAGAGCATGAGCAGTGGGGGAGGAGGCAGAGGGAGAGTGAGAAGCAGGCTTCCCACTGAGCAAGGAGCCTGATATGGGACTCAATCCCAGGACTCTGGGATCATGACTGGAGCTGAAGGCAGACACTTAACCAACTGAGAAACCCAGGTGCCTCCCTTATGATTTTCTTAGTAAGATTTTCTTTTCCCTGGCTTACTTTATTATAAGAATATACAGTCTATAAAACATACAACATACAAAATATGTGTTAGTTGACTGTCTAAGTTATTGGTAAGGCTTTTGGTTAAAAGCAGGATATTACTAGTTAAGTTTTTGGGGAGTCAAAAATTATGCAAAATTCCAACTGTGTGGGGGTTGGCACCCCTAACCCCTTCATTGTTCAAGGGTCAATTATAATTATGTTTCTATAGTGTCACAGAGAAACATAAGTGGAAACAGTTGGGTTCATAATGGACTATTTATCATTTATCCTCAGTCACCTTGTGAAAAAGGCACATATAATATCATCTGCCATGTTACAAATAAACATAATGAGACTCAAAGAAATGACCAGAAATGTAGTGTTGGGCCTTAAACTCTGGCAAGTGTATGCTCAGTACTCTTCCCACCAACATTCCTTGAATCTAAGGAACCGACGTATCTCTTTGTTTCCATAGGCTGCTCAACCCAGTAACAATCTCCTGGATTCTGGTCACCACTCCTCTCTCTGCTGCCACCTTATCACGGGTCACAACACAGCATCTACTGTTAGGTAATATTAATTGCCAACTCTTCTTGAGCCTCATGACGGGACTCTGCAGGGTGACAATCCATTATTCCAGCCTCTTCTTCTCTTCTCAGAGAGAGAGAGACAGTGGAGAGGGAGGGGTAAGCCTTGTTCAGTACTCCTACTAAAAAATACTTTTACAAGTATTTTTGCTGAGTTCTGCTTTGTGAGACAGAAAAAGGTCTTACCATGGGCTTTCCTTAGTGAGTCTTTTTGCTTAGGTTTCTTGGTATAGAAAATAGGGGAGAAAAAAAGTAACAATCCTGAAGGGCTACTGTGAAGTTAAATAAGATTCAGAAACTGAGCACTATACCTGGAATATAATGAACACTCATGCAAATGTTAGCAATGGTCATATTTGTAGTATTTATAAGTTTAATGATGAATTAGTTGGGACATCACTGGAATTTTGGAATCTGTGAACTCATATATTTAAACTTTACAACAAAGGGATTAAATGACCTTAATTCAATATACCCATTCTTAATATTAGTATCAAACTAAATTTTATTAAACATTCTATTTAAATTGGATTTATATATTTATAGATACAGTGTGCCTCTACATCCACATGTGTACTGCAGAGGTATGAATTTTGGTAAAATAACCGATTTATGAACTAAAACAAACACCAGAGAATAAGTAGCTCTTTTAGCTGCTCCCTTCTTTTTTCTGTGCTTGTTTTTATTGTAGTAAGACAAACATGAATGTTACCATTTTAACCATTTTTAGGTGGGCAATTCAGTGGCATTAAATGTATGCATAATGGTGTATAACCATCACAACTATCTATTTCAAGAACTTTTATCATTAGCCCAAACAGAAACTCTGTACCTGTTAAACAGTAACTCTCCATTCCCCTCACTCCTTAGTAATTTCTATTCTACTTTCTATCTTTATGAATTTGCTTCTTCTAGATAACTCATATAAGGGGAATCAAATAATATTTGATTTTTTGTATATGGCTTCTTTCATTAAGCATATTTTCAAGATTCACCCAAGGGGTAGCATATATTAGAATTTCACTCTTTTTTAAAGGATGAATAATATTTAGTTATATGTATATACAATATTTTGTTTATCTATTCATCTGATGTTAGCATCAGGGGGTTGTTTCCTTCTTTTGGCTATTGTCAATAATGCTGCTATGAATACTGGTTAACAAGTATCTATTTGAGTCCTGGTTTTCAATTCTCTTGGATATATATACTCAGGAGTGAAATTGCTGATATATGGTAATTCTGTTTAACTTTTTGAGGAAGAGCCAAACAATTTTCCACAGCAGCTGTGCCTTTTAAAATTCCTACCAGCAGGGCAGAAGAGTTCCAATTTCTTCACATCCTCATCAGTATTTGTTATTTCCCATGGTCTCTGATTGTAGCAATCCTGATGGGTATGAAGTGATATCTTACTGCGGTTCTGATTTGCATTTCCCTAGTGACTAATGATGTTGAGCATCTTTTCATGTGTTTATTAGTTGTTTGTATATTTTCTTGGGAGAAATATCTATTTAAGTCCCTTGCCCATTTTCAAATTGCATTGCTGTAGCAGTTCCTTATAAATTGTGGATATTAATCCCTTAACAGATATATGATTTGCAAATATTTTCTCACATTCTGTCAGTTGTCTTTTCATTTTCTTGATACTGTCCTTTGATGCACAAATGTTCTTAGTTTATGACAAAGTTCGATTTATCTATTTTTTAAAAATTTCCTATGCTTTTGGTGCCATATGCAAGAAATCGCTGCCAAATCCAATGTTATGAAGATTTTCTCCTGTATTTTCATCGAACAGTTTTATAGTTTTAGCTCTTCAGTTTAGGTCTTTGATTAATTGTTAGTTAATTTTTGTGTATGGCCCAACTTCCTCCTTTTGCATATGGCTATCCAGTTTCCTATCACCATTTGTTGAAAAGTCTGTTCTTCCGCATGAATTTAGTGCCCTTGTCAGAAATAATTTCAGCATATATAAGGGTTTATTGTGGGTGTCTCTAGTCTATTCCATTGTTCCATATCTCTGTCCTAATGTCAATACCATATGGTTTTAATTACTGTAGCTTTGTATTAAGTTCTAAAATGAGGAAGTATGAGTCCTCCTGTTTTCCTTTTTCAAGATTATTTTGGCTATTTAGGATTCTTTGATACTCCATATGAATCTCAGGATGGGTCTTCTCCATCCAGAAAAAAATGCTATTGGAATTTTGATAGAGATTGCCCTGATTCTATAGATTTCTTTGGGGACTATTGTCATTTAACAATATTAAGGCTTCCCTCCAATTCATGAACATGAAATGTTTTCCATTTATTCATGTCTTTCTTAATTTCTTTCAGCAAAGTTTTATAATAGACTTGTAGTAGTATTACTTCTATGTGTAGAAGTCTTAGTATTCTTAAGTATTTTATTCTTCCTGATGCTACTGTAAATGGAATTGTTTTCTCAATTTCCTTTTCCAGATTGTTCAGTGCTAGTGTAGAGAAATACAACTGCCTTTTGCATGTTGATTTGTACCCTGCAACTTTATTTATTACCTCAAACTGTGTGTGTAATCTTTGGGGTTTTCTCTATATAAGATCATGTCATCTGTAAGCGGAGAAAATTTTACTTTTTCCTTTTCAATCTGAATGTCTTTACTTTCTTTCTCTTTCCTAACTGGCCTATCTAGAATTTCCACTACTATTTTGAAAAGAAGTGTTGAAAGCTGGTGAAACTTGTCGTGTTTCTGATCTTACAGTTCTGATCTAAAGCTTTCAGTATGATGTTAGGCTGTGGGAATTTTATGAATGTTCCTATATCAGGTTGAGGAAGTTCTTTTCTGTTCCTAGTTTCTGGACTGTTTATAGTAATAAAAGGGTGTTGGATTTTTCTTTTTTCAAATGCTTTTTCTGCATCAATTCAGATGATCATATGGTTTTCTCCTACATTCCATTAATATGGTGTATTAAATTACATTGATTTTTTTTCATATGGTAAACAATCCTTGCATTCTGGTTATAAATCCCACTTGGACATGGTATACAATCATTCTTTTCATATGCTGAATTCAGTTTGCTAACATTTTCTTGAGGATTTTTTCATCAATATTCACAAGGGATATTGGTCCCTAGTTTTTCTGTATTATTTTTCTCTAACTTTGGTATCAGAATAATGCTGTCCTCATAGAATGAACTAGTAACTGTACCCTACTCTTCAATTTTTAGGAAGAGTTTGAGAATGGTATTAAATCTTCTTTAAGTGTTATGGAGAATTCACTGGTCATGCGTTTTTCTTTGTTGGAAGATTTTTGATTACTGATTAATCTCTTTAATAGTTATAGGTTTGTTCAGATTTTCTATTTCTTCATGAGTCAGTTTTGATAGATTTGTGTGTTTCTGGGAAACTGACCATTTCATCTAGGTTATCCAATTTATTGGTGTCCAACTATTCATACTATTTTCATAGTCCTTTTTATTTCTGTAAAATCAATAGTTACGTGTCCCTCTTCATCTCTGACTCTAATCATTTCAGCCTTCTGTTTTTGTTTCTTTTATTTTTTTTAATAATTTTTAAAAGATTTTATATATTTATTTGAAATAGAGAGAGAGAGAGGTAGCAGGAGCGGGGGGAGCGGCAGAGGGAGAGGGAGAAGCAGTCTCCCTGTTGAGCAAGGAGCCCCATGCGGGGCTCGATCCCAGGACCCCGGGATCATGACCTGAACTGAAGGTAGAGGCTTAACCGACTGAGCCACCCAGGTGCCCCTGGTTTTTGTTTCTGAGGCAGTCTAGCTAAATGTCAATTATTTTGATATTTTCAAAGTGCTAACACTTAGATTAACAGATTTTTTTCTACTTTCTTTCTGTCCTCTATTTTTTAAAATCTCCACTCTAATTTTATTATGTCTACCCTTCTGCTGGCATTGGATTTAGTGTGCTCTTCTTTCCTTTAGTACCTTAAGCTGCACAGATAATTTTCTTCTTAATTTTAAGGTGTATGTTTACATTTACAAATTTCTAATGACACAGTGTTTTTGCATTGTAAATTTAGGTGTGTTTTGTTTTCATTTTCATTTGTCTCAAGGTATTTTCTAATTTCTCTTGTGACTTCTTCTACCTATTGGCTGTTTAAGACTGTACTGTTAATTTCCACATATTTATTAATTTTCAGTTTTCCTTCCATTTGTAATTTCTAGTTTTAGTCCACCGTAAACATGAAAGATACTTTTTAATTTGAATTTTTTAAACCTAAGATTTGTATATTTGTTTCCTAGGGCTACCATAACAAAATACCACAGACTGGGTAGCTTGAAAAACAGAAAATTATTTTCTCACAGTTCTGGATGCTGTGACTTGTAAGTCCAAGATCAAAGTGTCTGCAGGTCTGGTTTCTCCTAAGGCCTCTCTCGTTGGTTTGCAGATGGCCACCTTTTCACTGAGTCCTCACATGACACTTTCTCTGTGCACATGCATGTCCTTCTTATAACAGCACACCTATCATATTGGATTAGGGCCCTACCACATGACTTCATTTAACCTTATTACTAACTCTTAACGTCCCTATCTCTATTGTCAAACTGTGAGTTGTACAGGAGTGTTTAGAAATTTTTTTTTTTTTAAGATTTTATTTATTTGACAGAGAGAGACACAGCGAGAGAGGGAACACAAACAGGGGGAGTGGGAGAGAGAGAAGCAGGCTTCCTGCCAAGCAGGGAGCCTGATGCGGGGCTCGATCCCAGGACCCTGGGATCATGACCTGAGCCGAAGGCAGGCGCTTAACGACTGAGCCCAGGCGCCCCAGTGTTTCGAAATTTAACATGAGGGGCACCTGGGTGGCTCAGATGGTTAAGCATCTGCCTTCGTCTCTGGTCATAATCTCAGGGTCCTGGGATTGAGCCTGCATCGGGCTCCCGGCTCAGTGGGGAGCCTGCTTCTCCCTCTCTCGGTGTTCTCTCTCTGTTTCAAATAAATAAATAAAGTCTTTTTCTAAAAAAAAGAAATTTAACATGAATTTTGGGGGCACATAGTTCGGCCCATAATAACTTGTTTTGTGGCTTAACACATGGTCTAGGTTGAAGAATGTTCTATGTGCACTTAAGAAGAATGTACACTCTGCGGTTTTGGTGTGGTGTTCCATATATGTTTATTTGGTCTAACTAGTTTATTGTGTTGTTCCAGTCTTCTGTTTCTTATTGATCTTCTGTTCTGTCCATTATTGAAAGTGGGATATTGAAGTCTGTAGGTCTATTTCTCCCTTCAATTTTTCAATTTTTGCTTCATATATTTTTGGGGCTATTTTGTTAGGTATATGTATGTTTATTTACTTGAGAGGGGGTGGGGAGGAGCAGAGGGAGAGGGAGAGAGAATCTTAAGCAGACTCTCCACTCTTAAGCAGAGTCTCCACAGACTCTCCACTGCTCCACTGCTTAAGAGCAGACTCTTAAGCAGACTCTCCCAACTCAGAGCTCAATCTCAGGACCCTGAGACCATGACCTGAGCCAAAATCAAGAGTTGGACACTTAACCAAATGAGCCACCCAGGAGCCCCAGGTATGTATATGTTTAGAATTGTTACATCTTATTGTATTGAACCTTTTATCAATATATAATATCTGTTTTTGTCTCAGCCTTTTTAAATTTAAAGTCTATTTTGTCTGACAATAATATATCCACTCTGGTTCTCTTCAGTTACTATTTGTATGGAATTATATTTTCTTTTCTTTTTTTTAAAGATTTTATTTATTTATTTGACAGAGAGAGCGAGAGAGCCCAAGCAGGGGGAACAGTAGAGGGAGAGGGAGAAGCAGGCTCCCCGCCAAGCAGGGACCCGATATGGGGATCGATCCCAGGACCCTGGGATCATGACCTGAGCCAGAGGCAGACGCTTAACCATCTGAGCCACCCAGGTGCCCCTGGAATTATATTTTCTTATTCTTTTACTTTCAACCACTTTGTGACCTTATATTTAAATTGAGTCTCTTGTAGACAGCATATAGATGGACACTGTTATTTTTTTTTGAAATCCAACCTGCTAATCTCTCCTTTTTAATAGTTTTGTTCCATCCATTTACATTTAATGTGATTACTGATAAGGAATGATTTATTTCTGCCATTTATCTATTGTTTTCTGTATACCTTATATGTTATTTTTGTTTTTCAGTTCCTTCAATATTTTACAGTAAAATATTAATAATTATATATTAATGTTAATAATTATGTATTTAATATTTAGTTGATTTTTTTGTAGTGTACATTTTAATTTCTTCCTTCTTTTCTTTTGTCTATACTTTTTTAGTTATTTTCTTAACATTTGCCTTGAAAATTACAACTAATATCTTAAACTTATAATAACCTACTTTGGAAAAGACCAACTAAGTTTCAATAGTATACAAATACTTTGTACCTGCAGTACATCTCCTTCCCTCTCCCTTTATATTGTATTGTCATAGGTTACATCTTTATACACTGTATTCCCATTAACATATAGTTATGATTATTGGTGCATGCATTTTCATGTTAAATAATGTAGCCAATATTATAAACAATACCCAAAGTACACTAATACTGGCTTTTATATTTACTTCCGTAGTTACCTTTACCAGTGTTCATTTTCTATTTAGGTTCAAGTTGCCAAACATTTCACCTGAAGGACTGCCTTTAGTATTTCTTGTAGGACAGGTCTACTGGTAATGAACACTGTTGGCTTTTGTTTATCTGTAAATGTCTTAATTTCTCTTCCATTCTTGAAAGAAAGATTTTGAAAGACATACAATTCTTGGGTTTTTTTTTTTCCAGGATATTTTTAAAGATTTTATTTATTTATTTATTAGAGAGAGAGAGGGAGCACACAAGTGGGGGAGAGTAAAGGGAGAGGGAGAAGCAGATTCCCTGCTGAGTAGGGAGCTTGACGCGGGGCTCAATCCCACAACCCTGTGATCATGACCTGAGCCGAAGGCAGACACTTAACCGACTTAGCCACGCAGGTGCCCCCTTCCAGGAATTTAAATATGTCATCCAACTGCTTTCTGACACCATTTTTTTCTTTAAATGAGAAATGTATCTCAATATTTTTGAGGATCCCTTGTGCATGACATGTTCCTTTTCTCTTGTCTCTCTTCCTTGGATTTTAAGAATTTCACTGTAATATGTTTTGGTGTGGTTTATCATTCTTGGAGATCGTTTAGTTTCTTGGATATGTTTATTTATGCCTTTCCTCATATTTGGAAGGTTTTTGGCCATTATTTCTTCCAATATTTTTTCTCATGTTTCATTTTCTCTTTTCCTTCTGGTACTCCTATAAAATATATATTCTATATTTGATGGTGTCCTTCAGGTCCCTTGGGTGCTGTTCATTTCTCTTCTTATTTCTTTCTGTTCCTCAGACTATACAAGTTCAATTGTCCTATCTTCAAGTTCATTGATCTTAAGTTTCACTTGTTCAAATACGCTGTTCAAACTAGAGAGTTCAAAACTCTCTAGTGAGTTTTAAAATTTAAATTATTGTATTTTTCAGCTCCAGAATTTCTTTTTTAAAAAATTCTTTCTGTATCTCTATTGAAATTTTCATTTTGTTCACATATTACTTTCCTTATTTCCTTTAGTTTTCTATCTATGGTTTCCTTTAATTCATTGTACATATTTAAGACAGTTGATTTCACATCTTTGACTAATAATTCCAATGTCTGGGCCTCCTCAGTGATGGTTTCTGCCAAATTATTATTATTTTTCCCATTAATGGGCCATTCTTTCCTGTTTCTTTGTGTATTTTGTAATTTTTGTTGAGAAGTGGACATTTGAGTATTATTTTGTGGTAATTCTGGAAATTTAATTGTCCCATTCTTCAGGGATTGCTGAATCTTACTTGTTGAGGGCTGGATTCATCTGTTTGACTTTTCAGTACTATTTTTTCAAGGTGTGTATTCCTTGTCATATTTGGTGTCTGCTATTTCTATTCCATTATCTCTGTAGTCAGCTAGTGATCTGATAAAGATTTCCTTAAATGTTTGGCTCCCAAAAGGGAAAGTAGACAAATACTGTCTCTTTAAATCTCTTGGAAACCACTTCAGCCTGTGGGGGTTGAAAAAATGTCCACTGGCCTCTGTGCCAGTTCCTCAGTGATCAAAAGCAGCTTTCAGCAATCAATACACAACCCTGATATATTGCCTACCCTGGCTCCAGCATTCTGCACCAGGATTCTAAGACTGAGGATGTGGGATGGTAGCTACTACCACTTGACAGGCTGAAATTCCTCCAAATTTACTCTTTATCAAAGTCTTCCCTGGAGTTACAAATGTTCAACTACATTCAGCTCCTACCAGTGCACTAGTTGTTTAGGTGAAAGTGTTTCCTACCCCACCGTTTTTTGAGACATCACTACTCTTACTTCTTCTCTTGACACATTTTCTTAGATTAAGAAAAATGTGATCATTTGTTGCTCCTGTTTTGCTTACATGTTTCCCTCTGTTTTGGCTTTCCCCTATTGTAAAATGTAATGGACATTTGCATATTAGACTCTGAGCAGTCTGACAGTATATTAACTAGTCCATATTTAAGTAGCCTTTCCCAAAGTTATTTGAGTGCAGAACCTTTTGGTTGTATTCCTATGAAGATCCCATGGAATAGTGTTCTGTAGCTGATAGCTGCTTTTCTTCTTTTCTCATGAAAGCATAAATGATTGATTTTGTTCTCTCTTCCCTTCTACGTTTTCAGATTTTCTAGATTACTATCATGGTATTCATTTTCTTCCTTTTCTCACTGCATTAGTTTTCTTTCCTATTTATTTCCTCTCAAGACATCCTGTAATTTTGGTGGGAAAAAAACTGCCCTTCTGGCTGTCACAACAGGAAGTCAGTACGACCCAGGAAACAAGCCTTCCATCTTTAATATTGCTTTACTCCTAGCAATAAGTGTCAGTAACATCTTCATTTCAAAGAATCCCAGGTGGCAAATATAAAGGAGGAACAAAAGCAGCTGTGAATAAGCCTATGGGTTCTACCTTGGTCCTCTGGCACTTACCAAACATGGGTTACACTGAAAACCCAGACCAGACCAGCTGACAAGAGTTTCTCTTTTGGCATCACAATCTCTTTTATGTTTACTCAGGGCTTTAGCTATTGCTGGTCTCAAGAAGGTACTGTTGATTGTGCCCCCCAAATCAACCCAAGTCTCCCCATTTTACAACATGGCATCATAACTCACTTGTTTCCTCAAACAAAAAACTTAGGAGTCTTCCTTGTTTCTTGACTTTCATTCACATAGCACATCAAAACTATTAGCAAATCTTGTTGCTTCTGACTCCAAAATATATCCCAAATCTGCTGTTTACCATACTAGTCCAAGTCATCATCTTCCTTACACTCGAGCTACTTCCAAAGCCTCCAAGATGCCTTTACTCTAGCCTTCTACAGTCAGTCTCCACAAACTTCAAAGTGTGAACCAGATCACATCTCTCTTCTCCTGGACAGCAGGGAAGATTCAATACCAGCTCTTTATAACATTGTACACAGGTTCTCCAGCCTCACTTGCTGCCGCCCCTGCTTCAGAATTTCCACTTGATCCATCTAACACTATATATATCCCTGCAAACACCCTACACCACCATGCCATTGTGGCCTCTTGGGACTTTGCTCATTCAGTCTTTTCTACTTCAAGCCCTTATAATCCCTTCCATTGTTCTTTCCAATGTAGCATTCGCAGCTTGGATAGGGGATCACCAACTCCAGGAAGCTACCCTTGACACTCTTAAACTGTACTCTCCCCAGCATGCGTGTATGTGTGTGCGCACACACACACCTCTACTGACCTACCTATCAATTGTACTGCCCTCCTCACTGTCCTCACATCCCTCATACAGAGCTCTATTTTTATACATTCTAGAGGCCTCTATAACTTGTTTATATTACCTTTCTCTTCCACCACACTGTGAGTTCCTTAAGGGCAGAGATGATTTGTCATATTTGTTTGTTTGTTTTTGCTTTTTATGTATTTTTGAGAGAGAAAGAGCCCATGAGTGGGAGGAGAGGCAGAGGGAGAAGCAGACTCCCCACTGAGCAGGGAGCCCAATGCAGGACTCTATCCCAGGAACCTGGGATCTTGACCTGAGCCAAAGGCAGACGCTTAACTGACTGAGCCACCCAGATGCCCTGATTTATCATTTTGAATACTGTATCCCCATTATCTAGCACAAGGCCTTTTATAGCGTATGTAAAAATTCAATAAATGCTTCTTAATGACTGTACAAATCAATGAAATACACTGATATATCCTCTCATTCAAATAGGGAGCATAAGAAGACTGACAACATCTTGATGATTATTTAATACTCAACACTGATCATATAGTTATTGGATGTCTACTATGTCTGGCATTATTCTAGTCACTGGAAATACAGTAGGAAAAAAGATTGACTTAAAAGTTCTGGCTAATGTAATAAGACAGAGACAGGTAAGGAAGCTTAAGTATTAGGAAGGAAACAAAATTATTATCATAAGTGATATAACTATAAATAGAAATGTTTTATTACATAAAACAGGCATACAAATAGATAAGAAAGTCTGTAGGACCCCAACAAATATGAGTAAAAGTTGAGACAATGAATTCTCAAAAGAGAATGTGTCATTAGTAAATAAATATAAGAAAAAGTATTCACTTTGACCAGGAGCAGGTACTCTACTATGAGGTTTATAGATAACTATATCAAGATATTACAGCAGTGACAGTAACAACAAAATGTATACCTTTAATTGACTAAAACAGTTCCTAAAATCTACTCTGAAAAGCAATCTGAAATATATACTAAATTATATACATGTGTATGTCTATTAAAGAGTTATTTATGTTAGAAAAAATGGATATATACTACATGCTGATAATATAGAAAAGAATAAAGAAATAATATCATAATGTGTAGTCATTAAAAATGTTGAGTGTTGGTTGGTTAAGCATCTACCTTCCACTCAGGTCATGATCCCAGGATCCTTGGATCGAGCCCCACATCAGGCTCCCTGCTCAGCGGGGAGCCTGCTTCTCCCCCTTCCTCTGCCCCTCTCCTCCCCTCGTGCTCTTTCTCACCATCTCTCTCTCTCTCAAATAAATAAATGTCTTTAAAAAAAATAGTTGAGTCTGTATTGATGTGACTGCTGAGAAACTGGCAGCAGTGGGAACATTTATAACCTTGACAGATTACTAAGGTAATAATATATTGAAAAGCTCAAAACCCACCATATTCTCTAAGCAAGATTTTTTTTCTTTTTTTAAGTAGGCTCCATGCCCAACATGGGGCTTGAACTCGTGAGCCCAACATCAAGTCACGTGCTCTACCAACTGAGCCAGCCAGAGCCCCTCTAAGCAAGAATTTCTACTTTTAGAAATATCCTAGGGGCACCTGGGTGATTCAGTCGGTTAAGCCACTGCCTTCAGCCTAGGTCATGATCCCAGGGTCCTAGGATCAAGCCCTGCATTGGGCTCCTTGCTCAGCAGGGAGCCTGCTTCTCCCTCTCCTCCCCACTCGTGCTCTCTCTCGCTCTCTCACTATCTTTTGAGTCTCTCTCTCAAATAAATAAATAAAATCTTAAAAAAAAAAAAAGAAATATCCTAATATCATTAGATGAGAGGATAGGCACTTTCATTCAGTACTGTTTCAAACAGCTCAAAATGGCAAGCAACCTTAAAAACTCAATATGGAACTAGAGGGTATTATGCTAAGTGAAATAAGTCAATCAGAGAAAGACATGTATCATATGATCTCACGGATATGAGGAATTCTTAATCTCAGGAAACAAACTAAGGGTTGCTGGAGTGGTGGGGGGTGGGAGGGACGGGGTGGCTGGGTGATAGACACTGGGGAGGGTATGGGCTATGGTGAGCGCTGTGAATTGTGTAAGACTGTTGAATCACAGACCTGTACCTCTGAAACAAATAATACATTATATGTTAAAAAAAAAAAAAGAAGATAGAAGGAAGGGAAAAATGAAGGGGGGGAATCAGAGGGGGAGCAAACCATGAGAGACTATGGACTCTGAGAAACAAACTAAGGGTTCTAGAGGGGAGGGGGGGTGGGGAGATGGGTTAGCCTGGTGATGGGTATTAAAGAGGGCACGTATTGAATGGAGCACTGGGTGTTATATGCAAACAATGAATCATGGAACACTACATCAAAAACTAATGATGTAATGTATGGTGATTAACATAACATAATAAAATAAAATTAAAAAAAAAACCTCAATATAAGAGACTGCTTAATGATATATCCATATAGTGAAATACTAAGTAGCCATTAAAAAGATGATGATATAGACAGATATTCATGATAATGGGGAAAGTCAGATTTCATGCCTTCCCCAGATTAGGATGCTTATTGTAACGGGGGAAAATTATCTGCCACACAGTGTACTAACAAATATTTTTGAATGAAGGAGTGAATGAGTGGGTAAGGTAGGAAGTGTCCTAGCTGTCCCCTGATACACTACCACATACTCATCTTTTTCTGGTGCTCATCCTGGCTTTAGATCTGGTAGTGGGTCATATTCAATTAGCCAGATGAGTTCTACCTCCCTCTTTCTACAACTAGCATCACAGAAAACTTCTTTCTTCACATAAAAAAAAAAAAGTGTTCAACTTGCTAAAATATTTCTTTGTAATCATATTTAAAGCTTTTAGTTTCCTTTAGTAGTAAACTTTGTTTATTCATTAATTGATAAATGTTAAAACTATGTGATGGGGACATGAGATTGATCACACTTTTATTTTTGTATGTTTGAAATTTTATACATTCATGACTTTTTTTATAAGTTGCTTAGTGTTACATAATTCTATGACTATTTCATAATACAATTAATCCTAGGCAAGGCATCTTACTTCTAAATTCATTCCCAGATTTATTCAGACAAAATAACATTACATCTTTTTTTTTTTTTTTTTAAATTTTTTTTTTTAAGATTTTATTATTTATTTGAGAGAGAGAGAGGGATAGAGCACAAGCAGGGGGAGCAGCAGAGAGAGAGGGAGAAGCAGGCTCCCCGCCGAGCAGGGAGCCCGATGCGGGGCTCGATCCCAGGACCCTGGGATCATGACCTGAGCCGAAGGCAGACGCTTAACCGACTGAGCCACCCAGGTGCCCCAAAATAACATTACATCTTAAAGGAATTCAATAAGAATTTATTAAGTAATATATAAAGAGGGCTCTAAACTCCTTTGGATAAACAACCATTTTACAACTAAACCCACATTTATTACTAAAGGACAAATGGAATTGTCTGAAGTCTACTGATTGTTTTTAAAACTGTTTCCATGCTAAAAGCCAGTTTGAATGAACACAAAAGTCTTTTCGTGGGAAAAGAGCAGACAGCCTACAAGGAAAAAAAATATTTAAGGTGGAAACTTGTCAAATTTCCATTAAAAAAAAAAAAAGACTAGTTATTCTTATTATTTTGGCTTTTTTTTTTTTTCAACTATCAGGGTTTTTTGTTTTGTTTTGTTTTTGTTTGTTTGTTTGTTTGTTTGTTTTTTTAGAGAGTGTGCAAGCAGAGAGGGGCAGAGGGAGAGGAAGAGAGTATCCTAAGCAGGCTCCATGCCCAGTGCAGAGCCCAATACAGGGCTCGATCCCATGACCCTGAGATCATGATCTGGGGTGAAATCAAGAGTTGGATGTTTAACTGAGCCACCCAGGCACCCCTAACTATGAGCTGTTTTTAAGTGACATCTAGACTAGCTTCAGGTAACATTTGGATAACAAAAAATAAATTCTTAATTAAAATACAGAAACTTCCAAATTATTAAGACAGATAGCCCAAATCACCTATACAAGCATACTGATAAAATCATCTTTCAAAACACTTCCCATCCATCTCTCTTCCTAAAGTACCTAAAAAATACTATTATGCTTTCTTTAAATTAAAAAAGTATCTTTTTGAGAAAAATCTATATGTATATATAACAAGACATAATACAATTCAGGAAGCTATTTAGATGGTTGTCACGTTCTCTGAGAGACACGGGAACAGTGAAATCAGGTGATTGACCAAATTCACAACATTGAAATATCCAGCAGAAAAGTGCTAATTTTTATGAGTGTTATGAACCGAACTGTGTCCCTCACAAATTCATATGTTGAAGCCCTAACCTCTGGTACCTCAGAATGCGACTATAATATGGAGATAATTACCTTTAAAAAGGTAATTAAGTTAAAATGGGACCACTTAGGAAAGGCTCTATTACAACTGGTGTCCTTATAATGAGAGGACACTTGGGTACACAAAGAGACATCAGGAGCATGGGCCGACACAGAGGAAAAACTACATGAGGACAGAGCAAGAGTGTAGCTATCTTCAAGCCAGAGAGAGAAGCCTCAGTGGAAATCAACCACTGGTACCTTGATATTGGATTTCCAACCTCCAAAACTGTGAGAAAATAAACTTCTGTTGTTTAAACCACCCAGTGTGTGGAATTTTTTTTTTTTTATGGGAGCCCTAGAAACTAATAACAATAGTGTGTCAAGTTTGTCTGCTGGGTAATGAGAAGGTAGCCAAGGAAGGAGAAGTGGTAATGCTCCTCCTACCCAAATGACCCTGACTGCTCCTCCTGTCTCAGTGACCCTGAGTGCGGTTTTATGACCCGCTCTCTGCAAAACTACACTGTGATATAGATATTTTTCTAGGAGAGGAAATAAAAATTTCTTTCACTATGTGAAAGATGTGCCGAGATGTGCAGAAACTTATTTATTTATTCTTTTTTGTTTGTTTGTTTTTTAAATTTTTATTTATTCATGAGAGACACAGAGAGAGAGAGAGAGAGAGAGGCAGAGGGAGAAGCAGGCTCCCAAGGAGCAGGGAGCCCGATGTGGGACTCGATCCCAGGACCCTGGGATCGTGACCTGAGCCGAAGGCAGACGCTTAACCATCTGAGCCACCCAGATGCCCATAGATTTTAAGGTTTTAAGCAAAACATTTATGACAATATCTTTTGTACATAATTGAATATTTTTAAAGGATAAAGTCCCAGTAGCAAAAGTTCTGTATCAAAGTATATTCACATTAACACCTGTAACATATTGCAAAGATACAAATTACACCTCCCACCAACATTTGAGAATGACTGGTATTTTAAAATTTTGCCCAAGTATCTTGCTTTATATATTTAATACTTCTATAAATGAATTTTCATGTGTTTGTATTAAATGTATTTATATATTCATTTCCTTCTTTTGAGATGGTGATTTTGAGAAAGGTCCCAATGACTCCAGAGAAATTTATCAAATTACATCTATTTCAGATATTTTCACTTTTGTGGATTTACTAAAATTCTTAGATAGCATTAATATCTGGTACCATTTGCCTTGGATAACACAAGCATTCTAAGCTATCTTCCTAGAGAGCAAAACTCATTTTCTATTGGATGGCATAATATATAAAAACAGTAAGATCTCACGTATTAAAATGAACAAATACAGGATTTCATTTCACTCTTATTTTATAACCTATATTCCATTTATAGAGCAAAAAATCTCAAATTGAAAACCATAAGAGAAACACGAGAGGAAAAAAATAACCAAATCAAGTTTAGAATTAACAATCTCTGCATATAGAACCACAGAAGAAATTCCATATAATTCCAGACAGAAAATTTCCCCTAAAAGAATGACAGGTGCCCGGCTAGCTCAGTCAGTTAAGTGTCTGCCTTTGGCTCAGGTCATGATCTCAAGGGCCTGGGATGGAGCCCTCGGTGGCGGCAGGCTCCCCGCTCAGCAGGGAGTCTGCTTCTCCCTCTCTACCTGATTCTACCCCTGCTCATACTCTCTCACTCTCTCAAATAAATAAAATCTTTAAAAAAAAAAGAATGACAGACACAAACACCAAGGCAGTTGCCTCAGTAAGACCCAGACCTAAAAACATTCCAAGGCCAAATGATAATAACTCATCCACTTATAAGGTCTAAGGAGATAAGGTCTAAGGAGCCAGTGGGATTTGGAATTTTTTTGTAAATACAAATCTTTACAGATAATCTTGATCTAATTTTACTTCTTATGAGCTCAAGAAAGTGTCCAACACATTCAATACCTCTAAAGCATCTTCCCTAAAGAACACTCACACTTAGATACTAATTCTTTTTATTTAAAAAATGCATCATTTAATAAAGGGTTTTTTTTTTAAGGCAGGGGGAAGGGGCAGAGGGAAAGGGAGAGAGAGAATTTTAAGCAGGCTCTGAGATCATGACTTGAGCTGAAATCAAGTCAGATGCTTAACCAATGAGCCACTCAGGAGCCCCAGAATGTGTTTTAAAATATATAGGCATGCACAAAAATATTAGAAGTTGAGGGAGGAGATTAAAAACAAAGAATAGCAAATCACCCTTGCCACCATAGATGAACTTAGACTCTACTGAAAGCAAGACCTAAATTACACAAAGGAGCAAAACTAGGGTAAGAAAGAAGAAGATGCTTTAATGAGGACAGATTTCTGAAGGAAGACAGATTCCAGAACACTGGTGTTCTGATATATGCTGCGATTAATTCCATCAGCATGGGGAAGGGAGGAGTATCCTACCAGAGCCTGACCCAGAGACTGCTTTTTAGTCCTATTTCATGAATTTATCAATTTAACATGAAGCCAATAAATGGTGCTGGGACTCCTAAGTAGTCATTTGGGGAAAAAAATGCATTTCCTACTTTATCTATTACATAAATATAAATTCCAGGACTCAAAGATTTAAATGTAAAAATTTTTTTCCAACACCATTTGTTGAAGAGACTGTCTTTCCAGTGGATACTCTTTCCTGTTTTGTCTAGGTATTTATCCAAAGGATACAATAATAGTGATTCAAAGGGGCACATGCACCCCACTGTTTATAGCAGCAATGCCACAATAGCCAAAATATGGAAAGAGCCCAGATGTCCATCAACAGATGAATGGATAAAGAAGATGTGAAATATATATAAATATATATATAAGTATTACTCAGGCATCAAAAAGAATGAACTCTTGCCATTTGCAACAACCTGGATGGAACTAGAGGGTATTATGCTAAGTGAAATAAGTTAGTCGAGAAAGACAAATATCATATGATTTCACTCATATGTGGAATTTAAGAAACAAAACTGATGAACATAGGGGAAGGGAAGGAAAAATAAAATAGGATAAAAACAGAGAGGGAGACAAACTGTAAGAGACTTTTTTTTTCCTAAAGATTTTATTTATTCTTTTGAGACAGAGATACAGAGAGAGAGAGCATTAGCAGGGGGAGAGGGAGAAGCAGTCTCCCTGCTGAGGCAGGAGCCCGATGTGGGGCTCAATCCCAGGACCCTGGGATCATGACCTGAGCCGAAGGCAAACGCTTAACCATCTGAGCTACCGAGGTGCCCCTGTAAGAGACTCTTAACTATAAAGAACTGCGGGTTGCTGGAGGGGAGGTGGGTGGGGGGAACAGATAATTGGATGATGGGCATTAAGGATGGCGCTTGATGTAATGAGCACTGGGTGTTATATGCAACTGATGAATCATTAAATTTTACCCTGAAATTAATAATATACTCTATGTTAACTAACATGAATTTAAATAAAACCAAAAAATAAATAAGTAAATATATAAATAAATGTAAAAATTTTCAAGTAATTAATCCATAAAAATATTAGAATAAAACAAAAAATAAATTTTTAATCTCACAGCAAGAAAGGTCTTAACTTCTTTACTACCTATGATATAAAATGTAGAAACTACAAAAGATAGATAAATTCAGTCATGGAAAAACAGACTACCCTGCTTTTCAAAACCAAACAAACAAAAAAATCCCTACCCCCTAAAAAAGTTGAAAGACTAATGACAAACTGGGATAAAACTCATTGTAATGTATATGACTGGCAAGGGGCTATTTTTATCATTTCTAAAGAGTTGATACAAATCACTAAGATAAAGATCAACAATCCAAGAGAACACAGGTCAAAAGTCATCAACAGGCATTTCATAGAAAATAAAATATAAATGGTTCTTAAATTCACGGAATGAAGCCTAAGCCCATATTACAGTAAAAGAAATGCAAATTAAAATTATAAAATTTATTTTCTAGTTTTTAAATTGGTGAAGATCAATACAGTAGGTTAGTAAAAGGAAAACAGGCACTTTATGTACTGCTAGTAGTAATGTAAAATGATGCCATTTGATAATGTTTGCTAACATTAAAGAGGTATATATCCTCTGATCCAGCAATAATACTTAATCTTTCAGCCCTTCCTCACATATGTAGAAAATGATGTAGTCCTGTTCGTAGTAAACAAAGAGGAGGAGCAACCTACATGTTCATTCAAAGGGTCTGACTGAATAACAATTGTATCTTTAAATCAGAAGTCAGTGCCAAAAGAATGTAGCAACTATTTATATACTAGTATGCTGTTACTGAATGATCCCCAAGATGCATTTTTAAAACAGAAAAGCATGGTACACAAGTATTGTTGGATACCGTTTTTGTAAAAAAAGAATAATGGCAGGAAATACATAAGTAAGTTTATATTATATATGCATCTCTATATATAGTTGTGAGTGTGTCACACACACACACAATCTCTGAATGGTATGTAAGAAACTGGTATGAATGGTTCCTTTGTGGGATGAGAATTGAGTGGCTGGGGAGAGCAAATATGGGAAGAAGACTGATGGTTCACTGTATATCCTTTGATACCTTTTGAAATCTGTATCATATGTTTTAAATACCTATTAGAAAAACCAATTAAATATTTTTTAAATGGAAGGTGAAAACCCATACTAAAAGTATGGAGATTTAGAGGCACTATGATGCTATAGGGACCTACATAACGATTCTGAGTTTAACTTTGTCCACTTTAACTTATCCAAGTTAAATCAATGTGATACATCACATTAACAAGAGAAAGGATAAAGAAATATGATCATTTCAATAGATGCAGAAAAAGCATTTGACAAAGTACAACATCCATTCATGATAAAAACCCTCAACAAAGTAGGGTTGGAGGGAACATATCTCAACATAATAAAGGCCATCTATGAAAAACCCAGAGCTAACATCCTACTCAATGGTGAAAAACTGAAAGCTTTTCCCCTAAGATCAAGAACAAGAGAAAGATGTCCTCTCACCACTTTTATTCAACATAGTCCTAGCCATGATAATCAGACAATTGAAAGAAATAAGAGGCATCTAAATTGGTAAGGAAGAAATAAAACATTCACTATTTGCAGATGGCATGTTACTACATTTGGAAAACCCTACAGATTCCATCAAAAACTACTAGAACTGATACATAAATTCATTACGTTTGCAGGATACAAAATCAATATACAGAAATCTGTTGCATTTCTATACATTAATAATAAAGTAGCAGAAAGAGTAGTTAAGGAAACAATCCCATGTACAACTGCACCAAAAAGAATAAAATAGCTTGGAATAAACTTCACCAAAGAGGTGAAAGACCTGTACTCTGAAACTATAAAACACTGATGAAAGAAACTGAACATGACACAAAGAAATGGAAAAACATTCCATGCTCATGGATTGGAAGAACAAATATTGTTAAAATGTCATTACTACCCAAAGCAATCTATAGATTTAAGGTAATATCTATCAAAATACCAACAGCATTTTTCACAGAAATAAATAATCCTAAAATTTATATGGAACCACAAAAGACCTCAAATAGCCAAAGCAATCTTGAAAAAGAATAAAACTGGAGGTATCACAATCCCAGATTTCAAGACATACCACAAAACTATAGTAAATCAAAACAGTATGGTACTGGCACAAAAGTAGATACATAGATCAATGAAACAGAATAGAGAGCCTGGAAATAAACCCATGATTATATGGTCAATTAATCTATGACAAAGGAAACAAGAATATGCAGTCTCTTCAATAAATGGTGTTGGGAAAACTGAACAGCAACATGCAAAAGAATGAAACTGGACCACTTTCTTACACCATACATAAAAATAAACTCAAAATGTATTAAAGAACTAAATGTGAGACTGTGGTGTGTGTGTGTGTGTGTGTGTGTGTGTGTGTCTATAAAATAAATATGTATATTATTCAGCCATAAAAAATAATGAAATCACATATGGAATTTAAGAAAAGAAACAAAGAAAAAAGAGACAACCCCCCCCAAAAAACAAAAAAACAGACTCTTAAATATAGGGAACAAACTGGTGGTTACCAGAGGGAAGGCTGGTGCAGTGATGGGTGAAATAGGTGAAGAGGATTAAGAGTACTCTTATTGTAGTGAGTACTGAGTAATGTACAGAATTGTTGAATCACTATATCATATACCTGAAACTAACATAACACTGTACATTAATTATACTGGAATTAAAATAAATAAATTAAAAATATATATATAAATAAAATGAAGAAAACATATAGGGGCAAAAGCCAGGATCCAGAGTACACTAATGTTTCTTTTTTTTTTTCTCTTTATTTTTTTATTATTATGTTATGTTAATCACCATACATTACATCATTAGTTTTTGATGTAGTGTTCCATGATTCATTGTTTGCGTATAACACCCAGTGCTCCATACAGAATGTGCCCTCTTTAATACCCATCACCAGGCTAACCCATCCTCCCACCCCCCTCCCCTCTAGAACCCTCAGTTTGTTTCTCAGAGTCCATAGTCTCTCATGGTTTGTCTCCCCCTCCGATTCCCCCCCTTCATTCTTCCCCTCCTGCTATTTTCTTCTTTTTTTTTTTTAACATATAATGTATTATTTGTTTCAGAGGTACAGGTCTGTGATTCAACAGTCTTACAGAGTACACTAAAGTTTCTAAATGTAGTTCCAAACACAACTATGCTGGAGTTTTCAGTGTCTCACTGTAAAAAACTCAGCATAGCTTGAATATACATTTTTTTTGTTGAAATACAATAAATGAAAACATAAACTGTTGTTGTATATAAGCAGATAAAATAGGACACTCCGCAAAAATAAAATATTCTCAATATTACTGAGTTTTACTATAAGTTTCCAGAAAGGACTTCCAATAAAACAGTTGAAAGAACACAAGAAATTACAGGAACAAGACCCTAGACAGTAGGAGCACTGTCAGGACAGGGAGGAAATTGCTCACTCATTCCATAGCAAAATTCTAAACTAAAATACTTTAATTTGCCTGATTGTGAAAACAAAGTAGGAAAGGACAATAAATGGTGTGGAAGGAGGTAGTTTCCAATTTTAGGTACGGGACCAAAGGAAGGACTCTTGAGAAGGTGACATCTGAGTAAATGCCCAGAGAAGATAAGAAAACTGCAAACCATGCAGACATGGGGAGGTGTGGAACAGAGCACCCCAGCACAGGCAAGAACCCAGCACAGGCAGGGGCGCCTGGGTGGCTCAGTCGGTGAATCGGCTGCCTTCGGCTCAGGTCATGATCCCAGGGTCCTGGGATCGAGTCCCGTATCGGGCTTCCTGCTCGGCGGGGAGCCTGCTTCTCCCTCTCCCTCTGCCTGCCTCTCTGCCTACTTGTTCTCTCTGTCAAATAAATAAATAAAAAATCTTTAAAAAAAAAAAAAAAAAGGAACCCAGCACAGGCAAGAACCCAGGCACCAGGGGGAAAGTGGTGTGGAACCTGAGGACCAGAGTGGAGTCCCGGGTGGCCACGATGGAACTGGGGAAGGAGAAAGGGGTGGGAGATAAGGCCCCAGAGCTCAGGAGGGGTTTGTGTATGAGGTGAACAGACACTGGGGCATGTGGAGACAAAAAGCGGTATGACAACTTACATATTCACAGCTTTGCTCCTTTAGTCATCTTGAAAGAGACAGAAGGAGAGCATGGAAAGAAGCAAGGAGATGATTTAAGAAACTATTGCAACAATCCCGAGGACAGACAATGATTACCTGGAAATGTTCGAAGAGTAGAGGTGGCAAGAAGTGCTGGACTCTGTGCATTTGGAAGTGGAGCTACCAGGAGGTTCCCACAGGCAGAAGGGAGATTATGAGAAAAAGAGGAGTTGATGATATGTGGAGGAACTATAAGAAGGTGGTTTCCATTTCCTGAGTTGGAGAAGAGTGGGGAAGTGGAGGGAGGGTCAGGAGCTCGATTCTGCCATGTCTTCAGCACCCAAATGGAACCATGGCTGAGGCAATAAGGAATGCTGCTCTGGTGATGGAGCAGAGGGTGGGTCTTGGGAGGGATCAGTGTGCAGCTGGCATTTGAAGTTACAAGATGAAATGAAAGCACCAAGCGGGTGAGGTGGACAGGGTAGAGAAGAGGTCAGTACTGAGCCCAGCAGAGCACTTTAGTACTGAGAAGCCAGAGAAAGGCATGAGGAGGAGCACAGCAGAGGCAGGCAAACAAAGCAGGAGTGAGCACTAACTGCAGGGAGACATGAGGGCCACACAAGTGACCACAGGAGAAGCAGCATGGAGGTCACTGCCAATGCCAGGGGTGTGGTATGGTGAGTGCTGGGCTGGAAGCCTGAGCAAACAGGCTCAGTAGAGAATGGGAGGCAATATGGCCATGGTGGGGAGAGGAAGTACAGTCAAGATGAATTAAAAAAACATTTTTAACATAGTAGAAAAATAATGGCATGATTTTAGTATGATGAGAAATTTCAGAGAAGAGAATTAATGGCATTGTATTCTTATTTTTTATTTTATTTATTTATTTGAGAGAGAGCACAAGCACAAGCAGTGGTGGAGGGGCAGAGGGAGAAGCAGACTCCCCACTGAGCAGGGAGCCTGATGTAGGGCTCGATACCAGGACCCTGGGGTCATGACCTGAGCTGAAGGCAGACATTTAATGGACTGAGCCACCCAGGCGCCCCATTTGTATTGTATTCTTGAGTGAGCTACACAGAAAGACGGTTGGTCATTACAGTATTAATTCATAATATCCTCAAACTGAAGACACCTAACTATCAACAGAAGAACAGATGCATTAATTGCATAAATTAATATAACGGAATACTTCATAGCAATAAAAATGAACAAACTGCTAAATATAACAACACTGATGAATCTCGCAAGCATAATATTAAGTGAAAGTAGTTAGGCAAAAGAGAATGCATATTGTATGATTACTGCATGGTTCTTTTTTTTTTTTATTCATTTATTTGACCCAGAGAGAGACACAGTGAGAGAGGGAACACAAGCAGGGGGAGTGGGAGAGAGAGAAGCAGGCTCCCCACTGAGCAGGGAGCCCCATGTGGGGCTCGATCCCAGGACCCTGGGACCATGACCTGAGCCGAAGGCAGAAGCTTAACGACTGAGCCACCCAGGCGCCCCTACATGGTTCTATTTATACGAAGTTCTCAAACATTCCAAGGACTCTATTATATCATAAGTCAGGATCATAGTCACCTGGTGTGGGAGGGAGAGGGAGGAAATGAGAGGGGGAGGGGGTGACCCCAGGAATGCACTGCATTCTATTTCTTGGACTGGATAGAAATTACATAGTCAGGGCACCTGTGTGGTTCAGTTAGTTAAGCAGCTGCCTTCGGCTCAGGTCATGATCCCAGGGTCCTGAGATCTAGTGCCACATCAGGCTCCCTGCTCAGTGGGGAGTCTGCTTCTCCCTCTCCCTCTGCCCCTCCCCCCTGCTCATGCACACATGCTGTATCTCTCTCCCAAGCTCTCTCTCAAATAAATAAATAAAATCTTTAAAAAAAAAAAAAGAAATTACATAGTCACTTTGTGATTATTTGTAGAAATGTATTCTTATAATTTATGTATGATCCTGTATGTATCTTATACTCTTCAATAAAAGATACATTAAAAAACAAAACAAAACAAAATAAATGATATCCGCAGCCTGTTAGTGGAAGAATTTAAGTAAAGACTGAGAATCACTCACTATGGACACTGAAAAAAAGATCCTTGTGGGAGGGATGTTTAACTTTTAAGACCTGTAAGTCAACTTCAAAACTAAGAATTTAGCAGATGAATGAAACTTCTAAAAATTTGCCAATAAAATTAATAGATAGCTCTTAAAACAAGGCTGCTCAAAGGTTCCCTCAAAAATAGTAAGATTTTCTTCTTTTTGTAGTAAAAATAACAACCTATAGAGAAGCAAACATGTGTCCTTAAAAATAATTTGATTCATTAATGACCATTTATGCTTCTAAAGATCAAACCCTCCTATGTCTTAATATATGCTTTTCATCCCTCCCAAAGTGATTAGCAAAGAAATATTAATGTGCATTATCATATTGTCACATAATGCCTCTTAACTAAAACTGTATTTCTAAGAAAGACAAAAACAATAACAGCCAGATTTTATAAGACACCACTTAGACAGGAATCTTGATATGGTTGTTTCTACCTCGCCCCTCTGTCCTCAAATTATCAAAAATTTCCTGCCAAAAGTACAGACAAGCATTCAAATACAGGTCAGTGCTTCTGTTACATAAAATCTATGTCAAATTCTGGCTTCCTTCTCCTGGCATTTCTCCATAATAAGGTGACAAAAATGTTCATCATAAAAACATCTTTTGAGACAAACTCACAGTTAGTGACTGCTGGAATCAGTTCTTTGCACTCACCAGGGAGGGTAGATATGGATGATGTCTTGGGGATGTCCCCTGAGGTGGCGAGCAGTCTCCTTGGTGAACAGAACCTTCAGGCCAGTCCTAGGGCCCTCACCTTGAGAAGGGTTGTTGGCCTGCAGCCCTGCTAAATGCTCACACATGGCAACTTGGATGGTGCATTCCTCATGCAGCTCTAGAATTTTCACAATTAATACACCCGATTTTCTACCTAGAAGGTGAAAAAAAAAAAAAAAGCAAAATGAAGTATAACAGACATATGGTCCAACTGTGAATAAAATGTCATGAAAAAAAAGAACTAATTAAGATTGCTTTATTCACCTCGAGAAAATGGTTTGTATACTTTGTAACGTGTAGACCCTAACACACTCACTGTAACATCTTTTTAATCAGAATAACTTACCTGTTGCATTTTAAGCAACATAAAAAAGTCTTCCATCATAAAGAAACAGTCTTGCATACACAGAAGACTCAGAACCATCATTTCACAGAGCATGTTTTTACACCAAAACCTTAACTCTTTTGATAACCACAACAAAGGGAGTAAGATTACTTATTGATTCTTCTTTCTTATATGCTCCCTCTACCTCATTAACTGCTTTGATTTTCTACTTCGGAAATGATACAGGAGACCGGCTGGTTGCAAATGTTCTAAAGATCATAAAGATTAAAGGTAAGAATTTCTGAGGAATGCTGAATGTTAGGGCTCGAGATTTATATAGATGGAATTTAATCTAAATTTAAATACTGGCTCTCTGATTAATTAAGTTCGGTCAGGATAGATAGCATTTCAACATTTGTTTTCTCATGTGTAAAATGGGGATCATGCCACCTGCCTCAAAGAACATTTTTAAGAATTAAATGAGAGAACTGAAGTTGACAGTGTGCGTAACCTAAAACCCATGTGTGTCCCAGAAACTGTTACAACACCAGGAGACCTAAATAAGGATGCATACCTCAGTACTGTTTATAAGAGCAGAAAACTGGACCCACCACAAATCAATAGGAGGAAGGGTAAACCATGCTGTGTACATACAACAGAACACCATGAAGTTAGCAATAGTGGACCTGGTCTATATGTATTAGCATGGAGAGATCTCAAAAACAAGAGGGTATAAACAAGATAATGTAGAGTATGATACCCATAATGTTATTTTTTTTAAGCACAGAAAACAATAAAGTATTGTTGAGGATACATATGTAACACAAGTATATAAATACGACTAGCAGGATACATAGAAACACATACCTAAGGAGAGAGAAAGGAGCATGACTCAGGATTTCACACTTATCTGCCATACTGTTTCTATTATAAAAATATGTGAATCAAAAAGACAAAAGATTAAAATGTGTTATTAATCCCAGGTGGTAAGTATACTTATGTTTTTCTATTACTTTGTTTTTTAATTTAAAAAAATAAATGAAATGAAATAACAAAAGCTAAGTGTCTAGCATAGTACCCTGCTAATAATGATAATAGACACTGACTGATATGAGTTTTCTTTAGTGAATAATAAAAATTAATATTAAAATAGCACCAACATTCTAGTTATATAATTTAATTTCATTTCCATTTCTTTCTCCCCTTCTTCTTCATTTTCCACTCACCCCTAATTTTCCATTCCTTCCTTTCTCTAAGTGCCAACAGCATGTGTTCACATATTAAGCAAGGCCACACCACTGAGCACTGTCTTGAACTACTGTTTCCTAAGGTATGTACCTATCTTGCTACTATTTCTTAAGGTAAGGAAGGAAACAGAATGGGGGAAGGATATGAACAAGCACAATGTCAGGCTGGCGGTACTAGTCACTACGGGGGAGGGAAGTAGAGGATTGAAAACAAGTATTACAGAAAGGCACTAACTAGGAAGTAAGCACTGAGTCTTCTTCTGCCATAATAGTTGTTACTTTAATAAAAAGTGGCTCACCCTCAGCTGATGAATAGGAAAAGAAGTCAGGTCGCTCTGGTACATACACCACTTTTCCCTTGTAGGGCAGCCAGAGCAATGGGTGGAGAATTAGGGTCTTTAGCAGCAAAGGGAAATGCCCTAGGTTTAAATGCAGTAGCTACAGGAGCATTTGTGGACAATATAAGAATTTTTATTTTTTTTATTTCTTTAAAGATTTTTTTCTTTATTTGACAGAGAGAGACACAGTGAGAGGGAACACAAGCAGGGGGAGTGGGGGAGGGAGAAGCAGTCTTCCCACGGAGCAGGGAGCCCGATACGGGGCTCGATCCCAGGACCCTGGGGTCATGACCTGAGCCGAAGGCAGAAGCTTAACGACTGAGCCACCCAGGTGTCCCTATTTTAAGAATTTTTAAAACTTGTACCTGTAGTCAGACCCCATCCCTAAAACTGTGCAGTAGGCATGGAACCTCTCCCATCAACCAATGACAGCAGCTGTTGTTCAGAACTCCAGCGCCCATGAAATCAGATGGTCTGGCAGAGCACATCCTCTCGGCTCTGTGTGGCTAAGTGTCTGCCTTGGCAGCCTCCAGACACACTCAGTGGTCTGCCTGAGCTGCACAAGTTCTCTCCTTGGGTACTAATTATCATCTTATGCAGCTCTGACTAAAAGTGAAATAGGTTTTCAGCAGTCTGCCCAATCCTACAGTTCCCATAGACCTTTGACAGATTGTATGAAGGTAAGACATTGTAGAAACATAGTTATTATAGCAGAAATACCTATATATCTAAGATGAATCATACTGCTACTAACTACACTCTTTGAAGATTTTTATGATAAATCCTGGCAATATTTCTAAAACTATGGTTTCTGCTGAAGATAAATAGCACTAAATAACTTGTAAAATAAACATGCTTCATGGTATTAACTATCACCACAGCCCAGGCACTGCAGCACAGAGTAAACATTCTTTTTTTTTTTTTTTTATAGATTTTATTTATTTATTTGATGGTGGAGGGCATGAGCATGAGCACGGGGAGGAGGCAGAGGGAGAGGGAGAAGCAGACTCCCCGCCGAGCAGGGAGCCTGACGCAGGGCTCGATCCCACGACGCTGAGACCATATATGAGCTGAAGGCAGACACTTAGCCAACTGAGCCACCCAGACATCCCCAGAATAAACATACTTAGTGGTACTATCACCACAGCCCTTGTGTACTGTGGCAAAGAATCAGCACACTGTATGGTATTTCAATAAGCACACTCTATGATGCACTGCTGTGTAGAAAAAACATGCTTTATGGTAGTATCACTAGAACTCTGGTGTACTGCAGTGTAGAATAACTATCTATCTTAACACAGATCTATCTATCTATCTATCATCTATGGTATCGACTATCATCCTTGTGTACTGCAGCATAGAATAAACACACTGTATGGTACTGACTATCACCAAAGTCCTGGTACACTGCAGCATGCCTGGTGACTTAAATGGACTTGGTGAAGAATGCTGAGCAGTGCCATCTAGGCTGTACCACGGGGCTAGAACAGCACAATGTTCTCCACGAAGCACTCTAAAGTCTCTCATAGAAAATGTCCTCCAACACAGCCTTAGGGAGAAACCAGTGGCCTGCCTTCCCTAAAGAAATCAAGGCAGCGTAATTTCCACTTTGTGTGAGGGATAAAAGAGTAAAAAGCAACCTAAGACAAACTGTGTATCTGAGGCAAGCTTTCAATCTGGGGATAAGAGATACTGGTTTTACAAACAAAGATTAATTAAATGGGTGGTACGTAAAAGGCATTTCTGTGCCAGCAAGGCAACATTTTGCATAAATGATGTTAAGACTCAGTCAAAATATCACTTTGACCAGCAAGGGATTACTGAATCCCAGCCAGAAGCAACTATTCCTTCCCTTTTGAAATCCTCAAATACCTTACTTATACTTATCTTCTTTTTAACAGTGTCCTCATCTTTAAATGGAGACAGTATTAGCCATTCTCAAGAACACTGCAAACATCAAGAGATGTAACACAAAAAGCCCATAGTGCAGGGCCTGGTCCATCACACATGTAATAGCAGCAGCCATTGTCACCATGGTCACTATCAATGTTATTAACTTTCCAAGGCATTTTCAAATCTATTATCATATTTGACCTACAATAACCCTATGAAATAGATAAGGAAGATATTAATCTCCCTTTTTGGCAGATAAGAAAACTAAAAAAGTTACTTGCTCACATGACTTTCTTAAGATCAGAGAGAATTACTGGCAGGTCTAATCCTAGAAATTGAGTGTCCTTACAAGTCACGGACCAAAATGTCTCTCAGGTAAATGCTGGTTAAAGATAGGAAATTGTGAGTGATGCTTTTTTCCTACTTTATTATGTTAAAATATAAGACTTGTTTAAAATGTAAAGAAAGCATATCCATTTGAGAAATGGAGGCTCTCACTATGGCTGGACATGGTCAGAGTGTCAACACTGATTATCGCACTATAAAAGAAGAGGATAACTTTGTCACAGTACTAAATACTGATGAGTAAGTGCCACAAAGATCAAATGGAGAGCATAAATAGTAATATATAACACCAAAGACTTTAAATGATTAAGAAAGAGGAATAAAAGGATTCATATAGAAAGTATACTACAGGATATAGTAATTTCTATCCATATATATGAATAGCAGATAAAACAGTTCTTAGTTAAAAATGGAAAATATTTAACTTAAAGGCTAACATTTGCCAAATGAATGTGTGAATGATTTATTTTATTAGCTAACTGCTCTTAAAAAAATCTGGTCTTAAATGACTAAGAGGTCACAAAAGAATCAAGTAAATGATAGAAGAACAAAATGTATCTGAGACTCCTGGGTTAAATGACTTCTTTGAAATATACAGGTACTTGAAATATACAGGTAGCCAGGGTCCATTTACATGCAAAGTCAACTCCTAAATAGGTTATGTTGATGAATTAATATATAATGATAACTTCATGAATATTTATATTAGAAATACTATACAAGAAATTAATGAAAATTGTACAAGAAAGTACCAAGTGAAACTAGTTAGTATGTGGGGATATTGAGATGTTGAGATATTGAAGTGATCTTCCTCTAGAGGACAGAAACATCTCTAAGTTTTTCTAAGAGAAATACTTTTCATAATATATTTGTTGTACTCGAAGTTACTCCACTTAACTAACCAAACATTGGCTACATAATAATATGGAATTTCGCCCTATATTATTACTCTCTCTTTATCTTCATAGATATCCCATTAGACTAATCTACACAGCATCTTGCTTTAAAGTATATGGCCTACTATTCTCTGAAACTGGTGCTTTTTCTCTTCTTCAGGTCAAAACATCAAAAGTGCCCACCATTCCTTTTTCCCTCAGTCCTCACCCATCATGTACTTGCACACACAGATGGACCGACAGACAGACAGACACACACACACAGGTTGGGGTGACAGCACAGCAAGCCTTGGGGATGGACATCAGGGGATTTTAAAGTCCACCTGTTTCCAGCACAGGTAGGACCTCTTTCCTTAACAGATACTTGACACGGTTACCACCAGCTGTGATTATTACAATTATCCTTGTTGTACTCACTCTGGATTACCATGGTATAATCAGTTCACATTTTATTCTTTTTAAAGGTATTTTATAGCTTCCCCCCACCCAACCCCCAAAATGATACATGCTTCTAGGACCAAAATGGTCTTATGTGGGTGCTTCTGTTAGTTACTTGTAAAATTTTAAATAATACCTTTAAATAACTATGTCCTATTCTATTAATTTCTGCTATATATATAGATACCAAAAACTTTAAATGATTAAGAAAGATGAATAAAAGGATTCATATAGAAAGTATACCATAGAGATCTAGTAATTTCTATCCATACATATGAATAGTAGATAAAACAGTTCTTAGTAAAAATGGAAATCCCAGCCTTGTAAAATGAAGAAGGAATACATTCGAATGAGAATATCCCTATCCTCAAGTTCAAATGATTGGCTATAGTACTTCTTATGTTCAGTTAAGCCCTCCAAATGCCAAAAGAAACAGGATGGTATTCTGGTGACTTCAATATCCCCACTAGAAGTCTCAGCTTTCCCCAAAAGTTCAATCCACCCCTTCAGAGAAGAGTCCATTCCTATTCTGGCTAGGACTAAATGGAGTCTGCCTAAACCTGGGTGGCAGGGGATAGGAGATCAGATGACAATGGTCAAGCAGAGAGAGACAAGGTCTTATACCATTGTGTAGACTTGGCTTATTTCCTATGAGTGTGATGGGAAGCCAATGAGGAAGGCACATAATCTGCTTTGCCGAGAACAGACCGAGGATAGAAAGGAAGAAATAGGGAGACCAGTTAGGAGGCTACTGTGGCAACCTAGGAAAGATAACAGTAGCTTGTACCTGGGAAGTGGGGACAGAGTTGGTGAGAAGTGGTTGGAAACTAGATATATTTTGAACATAGAGCCAAAAGAACTTGTTGATGGACCGTAAATGGGAAATGAGAGAAAAGAGTCAAGAATGACTCCAATGTTTTGGCCTGAGAAAGTAGAAGTACAGAGTTAATGTTTACTGAGACAGAGAAGATTTCTAGATGACTAGCTTTCTTTGTGTGTTTGTGTGTCGGGGGAGGGGGTGGCCTTGACAGGGGAGAATACTGGTAATGAAGACATCAGTTTTGGATATATTAAGATTGAGGCCTCTTAGTTAATACAATAGCCTGGCCTTAACTGACCTTTCCAGTCTAGCACCTGGCCATTCTAATCTATTGTACATAAGGCCCACTACAGTACTCTTTTTAAGTATAAATTTAATAATAGCCACCCCTGTGCTTGAACCCTTCAATGGCTATCTACTGGATAAAATCCAAACTACTTTCCATTGTATAGAAAGGCCTTTGTTACTGGTTATTTCTTGCTGCTCTAATCTCAAATTCCCCAGCTCTACTCAAGTATTTTTAATTATTTCTTTAAGAA
Source organism: Phoca vitulina (assembly GCF_004348235.1). Taxonomy (NCBI): domain Eukaryota; kingdom Metazoa; phylum Chordata; class Mammalia; order Carnivora; family Phocidae; genus Phoca; species Phoca vitulina. Next base: position 410,145 of record NW_022589728.1, on the reverse strand, counting down.
GGTGAAAACTAGACCATACTTTTAAGAAAGAGTTTCATCATCATCTCCCTGGTGAACTCCCTGAACACAACTTTCTTTTTCCATCCAGCTGAGTTTATTGCTCTCCTTTATGTCATCACTGCACCTCTTACTTACCAACATTTTCACACATAAAATGAATACTTTTGTCTACTAAACCATAAACTCAGTGCTGAATCTGGATCAGTACCAATAAATATGTATGAACTAAATGATGTAAAGATGTAAATACAAATTGATGTAAAGAACTTTGGCGACTATTTTACTAGCCTTAATTTCACTGCTAACCAAGATGATTTTAACTTACTTCCCCTTCCCTAAACTGGATGTGATATGCATCCAGAGAATGTAAATTAACTGTGATTCAAGTGATGCTCCAAGAAGAAAAATAAACAACACATTCCAAATCAAATCCAAATGATGTTTTATCTATTCACTCTTTGTATCTTATCACTGTTTTTTTTCATTAACATGCACTGAAATCTGAATTGTATTTGTTTGTACATAATAATACTATCTTTTATTTTGAGAGGTTACAACTATGCCTAATTTTACCAATGATTCCCAAACACCTAGCAATATTACGCTCCTGTGACTATTCAATGTGTGAGACTCTTATTAATTGCAATATTGCGTTATTGTTTGTTAAAACTAGTTTCTGAGTAAATTTTGTAAGCTGCCATCAGATTCATTTCGTAATTTCATGATAAAATTCAGAAAGCTCCAAGCAGTAGGTCTAGATTATAATACCTAAAAACTATATTCTGAGGAAATTAGTATCTTTATCCTGTAAACAGCATAATTTTGTTTAAAATTTATGTTCTCCCATAAAATTTTAAGTCATCTGGCAATGATGAACAGACACATTTGTTAACCACAAGTGCTTACTGAACTATAAACAATTGTGCTTTCACTTCTTAATTCCACATTTTTTTTGCCTTTTCACCCAGTTTAAAATATTCTTCTCTAAAAGCCACAATAATCCTAAGCATGAAACAGAAATCTGAAACCCAACTCTTAAAAAAAAAAAAAAGACTAGACAATACTGACCAGGCGATTGGAATGTTCATTACAGTCTGTAGTAATGAGAACAATCAGAATTTAGCAAAGCACACCAGCCACCTGGGATCACAGTGTCACAGTGCTACCACCAGGAATGTCACTGTGACTTGTTCTGCAGAGGTAGCTTGTACTGTTTTGGGAAAGGGTGAAGAGGTAATAGAAGGTCCAATTTTTTAAGAAATCCAAGTAAGAAAAAACTATACAAAGGTTCCAGGGAGACAGATTCCTAAGCAAAGTTTATACAAAACTGGACAAGAAGGGGTACACTCTGGATTGAATTTGTGTCCCCCACAAATTCATATGTTGAAGTCCTAATTCTCAGTGTGGCTGTATTTGGAGATAGAACATCCAATAAAGTAATTAAAGTTGAATGAGGCCATAAGGTGGGGCTCAGATCTGATAGGATTAGTGTCCTTATAAGAAGAAACACCAGAAATCTCCCTCTCTCTCTACCAAGCATAGAGAAAAGACCACAAGAGCACACCACCAGAGAGCTGCTGCTTACAAACAAGGAAGAGCAGAGCTCTTACTAGAAATCTATGACCATGGTGGAACCCTGATCTGCTGTTTAAGCCACACAGGTATTTTGTTATGGCAGCTCAAGCTAGGTACTGACGTAACAAATACCTAAAAATGTGGAAGTAGCTTTAGAGCTGGGTAACAGGTAGAGGCTGGAGGAGTTCTGAGGTACATTCTAGAAATATGTATGTTACGGGTAATTCTGGTGAAATATCAAACAGAAATGAGGAGGAGATTATTAGAAACTGGAGGAAAGGAGATTGCTATGAACTGAATGTTTTGTATCCCATCAAAATTCATATGTTGAGGTCCTAATCCCTAATGGTGTTATTTAGAGGTGGGGCTTTCAGAAATAATGAAGTCCTGAGGATGGAGCTCTTATGAATGGGACTGGTCTCTTACAATGAGACAGAAAAGAAATGATCTCTCTCTTTGCCATGATACAGCAAGAAGGTGGCCATCTACAAACCAGAAAGCTGGCTTTCACCAGGAACCAAATCTACTGGCACCTTGAACTTGGACTTCCCAGAATCCAGAACTGTGAGAATTAAATACCTGTTGTTTAAGTTACTCAGTCTATGGTATTTTCTTATAGCAGCCCAAACTGATTAAGACAACAATTTTTGTTATAAAGTAGCAAAGAACTCAGCTGAATTGTGTTCCAGTGTTGTTGCTTTTTTAAAGATTTTATTTATTTATTTGTCAGAGAGAGGGAGAGAGCATAAGCAGGGGGAGCAGCAGACAGAGGGAGAGGGAGAAGCAGACTCCCCGCTGAGCAAGGAGCCCAATGTGGGGCTCCATCCCAGGACCAGAGGATCATGACCTGAGCCGAAGGCAGACGCTTAACCGACTGAGCCACCCAGGCGCCCCTGTTCTAGTGTTCTGTGAAAGACAGAACTTGTGAGCCACGAGATTGGACATTCAGCAGAGATTTCTAACTAAAATGTAAAATGTATAGCCTGCATCCTCCTGATTTCTTAAGAGTAAAATTCGAGAGGCGAGAGATGAATTGAAGAAGGAATTGTTAAGCAAAAAAGGAAGCAGCACTTCAAGACTTGGAAAATTCTCAACCTGTCCATATTGAAAAAAATGAGAAAGCATGTTGGAAGAGAACACCAAGGGTGTGACTAGACAATCACTTGATAAAGAGATTGTGGGATGTAGGAGCAAAAACACTGCCATTTGAACTGAAGGAGACATACACCAGAAGGAATGAAGGAAGGCTGTCAGACTTCTTACATTCTGCAGGACAGGACAATAGGGCTATTCTTTTGTGAATGTGCATGATCCTTCAAAAAAGGATGAGGAGATCATCAGGGCTGCCACTCACCGCAGGGCTGATTATTTCCCCTGGTTTCCAAAGTATGGGTCTACCTTTTTGGTTTAGGTGGGCCAAAATGTCCCCTCCTTGCCTCAGTGGTGAGGTCTTTGCAGAAAGCCCTAAGGGTGCAAGGCCCCACAGAGCCATGGGGATAATCCTGGCATCCCAGTAGACCTGGAGGGCAGAGCACTGAACCAAAGGGAATTCTCCCTGAGCCTTAAAATCTAATGGAATTTTCCATGGTAGTTTTTGAACTTACTTGAGACTTATCACCCATTTCTTCCTTCCCATTTCTTCCTTTTGAAATGGAAATGTCTATCCTATACCTGTCCCAGCATTATATTTGGAAGCACATAAACTTGTCTGGTTTCACAGGCTCATAGCTGTTGAGGAATTATGCCACTGGATGAATGGTACTTCGACTCCCACTCACCTCTGATTTAGATGATATTTAGATGAGACTTTGGACATTAGACTTTAAGTTGATACTGGAATGACTTAAGACTTTCAGGGCCGTTGGGATGAAATGAATGTATTTTGCATGTGAGAAGGGCATGAATTTTGGGAGGCCTTGGGCAAAATGCTTTGGACTGAATGTTTGTGTCCCCCCAAATTCATATGTGAAGTCCTAATCCTAACCTCCCATGTAGCTATATTTAGAGATGGTGCTTCTAAGGAAGGAATTAAGGTTAAGTGAGGTCATAAGGATGGGGGCACAGATTCATTAGGATTAGTGTCCTTATAAGAAGATGCACCAGCAGTCTGTCTTTCCTCTTGTGCACAAAGAGGTCATGTGAGCACACAGCTAGATGCAGCTGTCTATAAGCCAGGAAGAAAGCTCTCACTGGGACTGGATCATGGTGGTTGACACCTTGATCTCAGAATTCCAGCCTCTAAAACTGTGAGAAATAAATGTCTGTTGTTTAAGACCCCTGATCTGTGGCACTTTGTTATGGCAACCTGGGCTGACTGAGACAGGGGCCATTACAGGTTAACCTTTCCAAGGAGTGAAGTGTATAGGACCACTGAATGTGCATACTGCCCCTTCCACTCTGAGTACTCACAAAGCAAGGTCCTCTTTATTAAAAAACTTCCTCACTTAAAACACCTTATTTCCTAACACTGTAGGTAATATTTTTGGCCCATAAAATAGGTTTTAAGTGGTGTCCAAAAATCACACTGAAAACAACTTTTAAGCTAAAGAGAAAGTATAGAAATAGATATCTAAATATCCCTTCTTTAAATGTAACATCAACTGAAAAATAAATCTGTTGAGAAAAATTTCAGGAATCATTAAATAGCAACTAATTGTGGATGATTAGAAGAATGCTCTAGAGTTTAGAGGCTCACACCCACCATCCTCTAAACAATACTGAAGAAGCCCAGAACTGCATGTGCATCTGTACAGAACAGCACACCCTCTACATGTGGTAACACTATAAATCTGTGTAGCAAAAAGAGCTGAAAATACACTTACTGATGCACTCACTAACAGAGTCCAGGGTGCCACTACTTCCATGTTATTCTTGATACTTATTCCATATCAACCCTCAACCCACTCCCCCTCAGTAACAACTATTAATACAAAAAATAATGGAATGAATGGTTAACACTTTTATCTCTGAACATTTAATGAGATAAATTACCAGCTGCTGTTCTCTATTTTTAATAAAGGATATTCTAATGAACAACTTCTAATTCATTAGTTAAGTCACTTTATATTAGGTCAAAATGGGCAAAACCTACAATTAACCAGAGCAGTGCACGTCCTAACGAGTACAGCAAATTCACAACTACTAAACAAAAGTATTTTAGTCTTGGGTGCTGTCTCTTTTCAACAACATTATAACAAACACTAACAGGGGAGAGGGGAGGAAAGGAGAAGGGAAATTAGCTTAAGGATTAAAATGAGATGATGTCATGAAAATGCCTCTTTCAAAAAGCATGCAGGGAGAGACCAGAGAGTTCCAATCACGGAAAAAGTGCAAGGGATGTAAAACACGTACAGGGACTCCTTAGTGAAAAATGCTCAGAGTGCGTTTACATGGAAACACCACACAAGACAAGGTAAAACAGCAAGACAGAATTTTAAAAATAGAAAGAACCCAACGTTTAACAATTTCAACTCTTATCAGTAAAGAAAGTGAGGCACAGATCACATGACCCACATAGGCTTTTGGCTCTGGCAGAGCTGGGACCAAAACCAGTATCTCCCTACTAGGACCATGTTTGCACTCAGATGTCATGTAATGTTTTTAAACTCACCACTGACATCTATTTATTTATTTCATAAACACTTCTTGAGGTACCAGGCACTGGAATTGCTAGGTAAGCCCTATATATTTTTGCAGCACTCTGCTCAGTTATTATTTACTTATACTTTGTATAATTACAGTATAACAAGATACTGGCAGTAAAATTACAGACAAAGTGAGAAAAGTATATTAGGCCCAGTAGCCAAACGTATCATGAAGGACATAGCTGACCCACGAAGGAAGTATTTAGTGTTGTGCACATGTGTGTGGTAGCACAGAAAGGGGGCAGTGGGAAATGAGACTACACCAGGTAGGCTGGGCCAAGAATGTGACCAAGAATGCCACACAAGACAGCTTAAAGGTGGTGAACACTTATTCCAACGACAAGAAAGAGTCAAAAGAAATTTTAAAGCAGAAGCGTGAAATTATCAGATTTGCCTTTTAGGATGATGACCCTGATAGGCTGAAAATGAGGAAAGGTCAGTGGCAGGGAGACCAGATGGAAACTGACACAATCATCCAGGCATGAGGGACTCTGAGCCTTAACTAGTAGCAGATGGGATAAATGAAGAGATCTAACTTAAGAGACAGTTCTGAGGCTGAATCACCAGAATCTAGGGGTGAGATGGATTGAAAAAAATGTACAAGAAAGTCCAACTGAAAACTGCTCAATCAATAGACCAGGGAAGGCAAGTGCTGGGGCATACTGGGTCTGTGGAACCTGCAGAATTCTTAGGTGTTGGTGGGGCTGGGGCTGGGCCAAGAAAGGCAGCAGGACACAGAATTACCAAGCTTCCTGGCAGTCCTTGGGGAGGCAGCATAGAGATCCTCGATTACCCATCAAGGGCATATAGGACAGGAAGAGGGCTAGGACAGAAGTCTGAGGAACATCTGCTGAAGCTGCACACAAAAGAGGAGCCAGCAAAGAACCAACAAGGAAAATGAAAAAGAACCAACAAGGAAAATGAACATGAGAAGAGGCAAACCAGGAAGGAGCACTATCCTTAAAGCAAGGGTGACCAGCTGTGTTGAGTGCTGCAGAAAGATAGCAATTAATGGAAATGAAGCATCACACTGGGATGAAAAGGGGTGTGAAAGCAGGCCTCCTGGCCACTCATTTAAATCACTATCACAATACAAGAACACAGCTTCTAATTTTTTTACAACTTTACAAGGCATTTTACTAATCCAAGAACTTGTTTTTTCTGTGTGCAGGCTGAAAAGGTTCCCATTTGTTAAGAGGAAAATTTACAAGTGCATCTGTTCAGAAATATAGGTGGGACTGTGTGATGAGCTGAAGCCCATTCTTAGATCACTTTCTTTTAGTACGATTCACACTGGTGACCAAACAGTGCTACCTGGCACTCTTCCTCGGCAATCTCTGCTGAAAGATAGGCACAGACAAGTCTGGGCTTGTCCTCTCAAGCCATCTACTCCAGGCAACAGGTCCCAAGTGCAAAACCTATAACCCCTTTGAAAATAAAAATGAGCTGAAGAAATCTGGAAAACTAGATTGGTGGAAAGGTTAAGACGACAAACATAAGATTTCACAGCATGGACAAATGCCAGTGTGATACTGAACTAGGCTAGAGAGTAAAAAAGACAATCGGTTCAAGAAAGCCAAAAAAAAAAAAAAAAGCTGCCCTGCCAGTATCAATACTTTCCTAATGGTTGAAATCAGGGTTTTTAAGATGTAGATAATGTTCATCATTGACAAGGTCCCAACTGAACACTGCGAATGAATTTTTATTTATTGAACCACATATGGAATGCAACAGGAAACATGTTTTACCTACTACATAATTCATTCAGAATGGGCTAACTGTGCAGTCTTATTTTTGGATCATTTACAACAGAAATAAAGATTCTTTTAAACCTCAGGCCTATGAGAAAACAATCTTAAAACTGTAAACTACTATTCTTCTTTTCATATAAAAAGAAATGGAGACAGCATAAATTAAGTAAATCTACAGGGAAACCGAAAGCATCACTGAATTCTGCTGTGTCACCAAACCACATTTTATAGATTTTTTACATAGAAAAATTCATAAGAAATAACTTATTTTTAAGAATTGAAGGTAAAGGGGCGCCTGGGTGGCTCAGTCGTTAAGCGTCTGCCTTCGGCTCAGGTCATGATCCCAGGGTCCTGGGATTGTGCCCCATGTCGGGCTCCCTGCTCAGCAGGGAGTCTGCTTCTCCCTCTCCCACTCCCCCTGCTTATGTTCCCTCTCTCGCTGTCTCTCTCTCTCTCTGTCAAAAAAATAAATGAAATCTTAAAAAAAAAAAATGAAGGTAAAAATGGATGTGGCAGAAGCAGCTAAAGTGTGACAGGTACACTAGCCAGAGAGCTGAGTTTGGTATTAAGCATTCCTTCCTCTATTTCTCAGATCCCATCATTTATTTTTAATAAAGTTATGAAATAAATTATGAAAGTCCTCTGTTAACTTACACTTAAAAGGATCATTGGAAATTGTAGTTATTTAGGACATGAAATCACAGCTCTAACAGTGGACAAACTAATATCACAGTTTGTTTCCTGACTTGACTACCTCAGCCTAGAGTATTCATGTGAATTCTTCTTGCAGATGATGGCAAAGAACCATATTAAATACCATGGCTACAGTAAAATGTGGGTAGAAAAGAGACAAAATAAAGCTTAGACATGTAATTGGCTTTCTGGTTTTATTGGTTAGAGGGAAGCTGGAGATAATCCAGAGACAGCTCTCTTGACCCCAAAGGAAAGGGGAAGTTAAGAAAAGGAACTACAGCAAACCCTCTCCAGCCAAACTGTAGTTGACCCACACTGAGTAGGTCATAGCAGTGTCCCTTCAATTGAAACTAGGGTGGTAAATAAGGTAGATCAGGGAGTTTAAGAAAAGAATTTAAATGACTTTTTAAAGACTCTGGACTATAAAACCAACAACCCTTCTTCAATCCATGTCATTCTCATTCTGTAAATCTAAATAAACACACACTGTTTTATAAACTTGTCCTATTATGCCCAAAATCCCCTATGTCCCTACAGAAACAAAATATTTAAAAGGCATAAAGTATTGCCCCAAATTGGACAAATTAAATGAACAGGTCACCACAGCTCTCTTTCCTAATTTTAAAAACACCGCTACAGGAGACTTAGATGAAATCATATGTATTTACTAACAATTATTTTTCATCTAAATAAAGGGCTCTTAATTTGCCAATCAACTTGCTTTGGTAGGAATAATCAGCCTAACATTTTCTACCCCAAATTATTCTTTAATTATGAGAAAATATTGCAGCAAAGATAAGTCTTTTAGACACACAGATATCTACACAGGATTCTTGACTCTTCTTCCTGCTCACACCACTGTTTCTGTATAGAAAATGCTGGCCCTGACATTCCTTCTTCCTCTCTTGACCACTCAAGCAGTGAGTCTGAAAAATGACCCCATTTTCAGGGGCTTCCCAGCCTCAGAGGGGTCCCTTGAAAGCAATGAGAAAGAGGCAGGGGCCATATTTCTAGCTGCCTGTTCCCAACAGGGCCAAAGGGACCCTACTTCAGGTCCTGCAGCCACTACTCCTGAGCTTGGCCAGAGGGACTCTGGGGGCAGTGGGTGCCCTCAGGGCCAGTGTTCTTCCATTCTCAGCCTTCCTTTGCATCAGGAGCACGGAAATGTCTGTGTAAGGTTTGTGCAGGTAACAAGGAGAGCCCCAGGAGGAGTGCCTAATGGGAACTTGTAGTGTCAGAGATTACAAAACAAAGCCTCTGAGCTTGTTCACAGCTGATCACGCTCAAGGACAAACAACACCTTATACTCTGAGTTTCGAAAACCTGCCTCACTGGAAAAACCAGGCTCATTATTGAGCTATTCACCTCCTGATACAATGGTACACATTTTAGTAGTTCATAAGTAAAATCCAAGGTGCTATTTGCTACCTCACATTTTTCTCCCTTCTTCTTTAATTATAAAAGCAATATATTTGATTTTGATAAATTTCTTCTTTTATAAAAGAAATTCTGTCCCAACACCTTTTGCTTTATTTTTATTTTTTTAGATTTTATTTATTTATTTATTTGAGCGAGAGAGAGACAGAGAGAGAGAGCACAAGCAGGGGCAGCAGCAGAGGGAGAGGTAGAAGTAGGCAGGGAGCTTGACACGGGGCTTGATCCCAGGGCCCTGAGATCATAACCTGAGTCGAAGGCAGACGCTTAACCGACTGAGCCACCCAGGCACTCCTCAACACCTTTTCTAATGATAACCTTTGTTTGCTGGTTTTCTACAATTTTATAATATTTACTAATACTTCCAAACTGTTATACAATGTGAAGAAAGCCTAAAAGCATTAGAGTTGCTCCAGAGCACTATCCTGAGTATTTATTATAGTTGATCATCAGCACAAGGAATAGTATATGGATTCCTTCTATTTCTCTTGAAATTGTATAAATAAAATATTCTTCAAGGAGTAATTCACTGTAGTCACTCTCTCTACAATTCCTAAGGACTAATACACTTTATTTCTTCTGGTCTTGTTTCTTTTGTCTGATTTTCCAAAAAGCACTTCAATAAGTAAAATTTTACAGACATTATTAAAACATCTTCAAGTGCAAAATACTGTTTTGTTTCCTTCTAAAGAATAAAGCTTTACTATTTTAAATAAGAAAGCAAGAAATAATTAATTATAATGCTATAACAGGGTCAGACAGCTATGTCAGTGGTGGCAGGATATATGTTGCTTAATAAAAGCTTGAATAAATGAATAAAAGAAATAAGAGTAATAAGAGTAATGGTGGTTATAGTGGTACTTACTTTATATGTACATGTTAAGCTGCATGTCTACATTTTCTGGTCTTATTTCTTTGTGTTATGTTTCAACACAAAATATAATTGAAGAAAAGGAAATATTCACATGGTAAAAAGGCATTTAAACAAAAATTCTGTTGCATCCCGAATTTTCCAAAGGTTTAAATTGTACTTTTATATTTCGTTGCCTGAATATAATATATACTAAGTAAATTGCCTCTTATTGGGCTTCAATAATAACCTTAAGAAATCTTCCAATTATAATGATTTTGCACAAAAGGAAAAACACTTAAAATATGGGCTATTCAGGGGGCCTTCTCACGGAGCCTGCTTCTCCCTCTCCCATTCCCCCTGCTTGTTTTCCCTCTCTCGCTGTGTCTCTCTCTGTCAAATAAATAAACAAAATCTTTTTTAAAAAAAATATGGGCTATTCAGGCCAACAGGTACATGAAAAGATGTACAACATCACTAATTACTAGGGAAATGAAAATCAAAACCACAGTGAGATATCACCTCACACCTGTTCGAATGGCTAGCATTAAAAAGAAAAACAGTAACAAATGCTGGCAAGGATGTGGAGAAAAGGAAACCTTTGTACACTGTTGGTGGGGATGTAAATTGATATAACCACTGTGGAAAACAGTATGGAAGTTCCCCCCCCAAAATTAAAAATAGAGGGGCACCTGGGTGGCTCAGTTGGTTAAGCGTCTGTCTTCGGCTCAGGTCGTGATCTCGGGGTCCTGGGATCGAGCCACGCTTCGGGCTCCCTGCTCAACAGGGAGTCTGCTTCTCCCTTTCCCTCTGCCTCTGCCCTGACTCATTCTCTCTCCAATAAATAAATAAAGTCTTTAAAAAAAATTAAAAATAGAAATACCATATGATCCAGCAATTCTACTTCTGGGCATTTATTCAAAGAAAGTGAAAACACTAACTTGAAAAGATATCTGCACTCCCATGTTCACAGCAGAACTTTTTACAATAGCAGAGATATGGAAAATACCTAAGAGTCCATCAATAGATGAATGGATGAAAAAAATGTGGTATGTGTATATGTATATATATATATATATATATACATATACACATGCATAGATACACACACAATAGAATATATATATATAAAATAATGGAACACTAATGGAATACTATTCAGCTATAAGAAGGAAATATCCTGCCATTTGTGACAACATGGATGGACCCTGAGGGCATTATGCTAAATGAAATAAGTCAAAGAAAGAAAAATATTGTATGATCTCATTAATATGTGAAATCTAAAAAAAATAAAAACAAAACAAAAAACAAAAAATACCCAAATTCACAGCGAGAGATCAGATTTGTGGTTACCAGAGGTGGAAGCGAGTGAGCACACACGTGTGCACACATGCATGTGCATGCATATGCATGTGTGTGTGTGTGTGTGTGTGTGTGTGTGTGTGAGGGGAATTGGATGAAGATTATCAAAAGGTATAAACTTCCAGTTATAAGATATATAAGTACTAGGGATGTAACCTACAAAAGTGACTACAGCTAATGCTAAAACAGTAAATCCTAATAGTTCTCATCATAAGAAAAAAATATTGTTTTTCATTTTTATTTATTTTTTTAAAGATTTTATTTCTTTATTTGACAGAGAGAGACACAGTGAGAGAGGGAACACAAGCAGGGGGAGTGGGAGAGGGAGAAGCAGGTTTCCCGGCTGAGCAGGGAGCCTGATTCGGGTCTCGATCCCAGGACCCTGGGATCTGACCTGAGCCTAAGGCAGACGCTTAACGACTCAGCCACCCAGGCGCCCCTCCTTTATTTTTTTTATATCTATATAAGATGATAGATGTTAACTGAACTTATTGTAGAGTAATTTTATGATATTTGTATGGCAAATATTTATGCTGTATACCTTAAACTTATACATTGCTTTTCTCAATGAAACTGGGGAAAAAATAGAAACAGGAAAAAACTGGGCTCTTCAAAATCTCAGTTAAACAAAATATAATTTTTCTGGCAAAAATTACTAAAGAACAAAACCTCTAATGTTTCATAAGTAGTTAGCCATCTTCCTTTGATAATCTGTCCTAGAACATAGAGGCTGTAGGTACCCATTATAAATCTGAAGCTGTATTCCATGGCCTGTCTAGTGTGTAGTGCCCACTCTCACTCCCTCACAAATCCTTTACTATGCCAACCTGCACCTATATTCTTTCTTTGCTTATCATCTACCCACTGAAATAGAAGTTCTATATGTGCAATGACCAGATCTTGCTTATTCATGGTGCACAGTGTCTGGTACACAGTAGTCCCTCAATAAGCACTTGTTCAATTAATAAATAAACAATTACCTGTCTAGCTCCTTATTTGTGACCCTCTCCTGCAAACATCCATTTCCACCACGAGATTCTAAGCACCAGTAAAGCAGGAGTATGGGAAAAGAACATGGATTTCAGATAACTAAAACCAAAACAGAAATATAGGCACAGGGGCACCTGGGTGGCTCATCTGTCGGTTAAGCATCTGCCTTCAGCTCAGGTTATGATCCCAGGGTCCTAGGATCGAACCCTGCATGGGGCTCCCTATTCTGCGGGAAGCCTGCTTCTCCTTCTCCCTCTGCCTTCCACTCCCCCTGCTTGTGCTTTCTCTGTCAAATAAATAAATAAAATCTTAAAAGAAAAAAAAAAAGAAAGAAACGAAATACAGGCATAAAAAATTTTCCTCTGCATAAATGATGTACATGACAATTTTATAGAAAAAGACACTAAATATTATTTAGTTGTTTACCTTCTACAATACAACTTAAAGGAGAATCAATGTTTTCAATTAGCTAATTGAAGCGACCTTAAACATCCAAAAAAGCTCCGCAAAACAAAAAACCCCACCCCACATTGTTTGTTTAACAATAGGCAGTGACAAACAGGATTTAAAAGAGTAGTGGTCCTGTCTCCCATTCCCAAATCAGCTTTCTTCATTTAACAAACAATTTTTGATTCTATGGACTAACAATAGAACATTCTGGGTACTTTTATAATCTGGAAGGCATAGTGCAGTTCTGAAGGGTTCTGGAGATGATTGGTGACATGAAGAAGTGTGTAGGCACTGCCTCACTCAGTGCTTGGCAGGAAGGAGCATTCAGTGGGAGCCATCACTTATATTATCTGCATCAATCTGAACTCCAGTCTCACCTATTTGCATCATCTCTGAAAAACTTTCAAGTCTGGTATCCAGAAATCCAGGAAGAAATAACAAATGGCAATTTTCCCCCTAAATTCAGAGACTGTTCTCTGGAGGAGAAAAGAACAACAAATAAAAACAAAAACCCCATAAAAAAATAACAAAACCTTTGAAGGGGACATGTGTAATAAAATGTGACATTGGAAAAACAATAAGGAAGTGAATATAATTTTGTAAAAATCATGGTGGGAAAATTAAGGAAATAATTATTCTCAATGCAAAGAGACTAGGAAATTAAAATAATAAGAGAAAAGAGAAAATAAGAACTCCTGAAATCTGAACATATTTACTTTAAACAGATACACTAATAGTGCACAGCTAACTAATAGAGTATGGCAGTTGAATAACTCTGTGAATTTTAAGGAGACTCAGTACCTTGTCCAGGTGAACCAGCATGGGCATTCTACCAACTAACTGGGGAGAGGTTCCTGAGGGGCTGGCTAGTGGTGTAAGTGGAAAGCAAGGTTTCCCTGGTGGCAGTATCAAGATGCTGTTGAGCAGTGTGGGAGAAAGGCACTACAGAAGTTATAATGTTTTGTGGCCTACACTTCACAAAATTTCAGCTAACCGTGACCCAGTGGCAAAAAATAATAATAATAATAATAAAAATGCTAATACAAAAGCTATTAAATACTAATACCAATATGAATAACTAAATTCATTCTTTGCTCTTATAATACTAATACTAATGTAAGCTCAAGACAACATATTTATTATGTTTGAAACACATACACATGCACAGAAAACCTACATCATTTTTACCTTCTCAAGCATATCAAAGGGTGTTCCAAAGTGAGAACTCACACACACATGCTTAGTGACCACTCTCAACATATTTGATAGCCACAAGTTGAGGAAAAAGAAAATTCAGAGAGAATTCTGCTTTGGACACCAGTAAATGCTACTGCACTTCACTGATTTTACTTGTTTTCTCCAACCCCACCCCACAATCTTTCTCAAATTTAGAGTGAAGTTTTCAGAACAAAAATCTCATAGTGAAAAATAATTTATCCGAAGAACTTTTTTTTTTTCCCACTTACCTTTTTTCCCCCCTACTCTCTTCCTAAGCAATACAAGGAGTTCACAGGTTTTGTCCATCCAAGAATATCCTTAACTATTTCTGGTTTAAAAAACTTAGATATCAAACATTGTGAATGTATTTGTCACGCTCTTACTAAACACAGGTTGAACAAGGGATCGGGGCATAGACTTTGCTACACTCATATCTCCAGAACTCAGTCATGCCACAGGCATATATTCTCAGTGCCTGCCTGGATCTGCCTCCCAACAACCTAGGTAGAACAAGATGGGCTATGATCAGAAGCTACTGACAGTCTGATGCAAATCCGGCTCTGCTACCTGCTGGCCAGACACACGGGGCTGTGCCTGTCCACATTCTCTTCATCTTTAAATAGTATCAGAAGACCTAACTGGAAGGGTTATTGTTAGGATTAAATGGATTAACAAGTACTTGAAATGCTTTGGATATCACATAATAAAAACTGGCCATCACAAAGCAGTGTTGGAAAACTGTTTCCTCTCAAAAAGGAAGAAGAAAAATAGAATGGTTCCTGAAGAGAAATCTAGGAAATATTTTTCTTCTGCTCTATAATCATCCATTCCCTATTCCACAGCCACATTTCAAAATGCATTTCTAAGGCATCACTTGGAAGGTGGGCGAGGGGTGGGGATGGGCAAAATAGACAAAGGGGAGTATGAAGTCCAGTTATAAAATAAGTAAGTCATGGAAATGAAAAGTACAGCACAGGGAATATAGTTAGTATAGTTAACAAAATAATGTAATAATATTGTATGGTGACAGACGGCAACTACACTTATGGTGAGCACTAAGTAATGTACAGAATTACCAAATCATTAGGTTGTACACCTGAAACTAATATAACATATCTTAATTACACTTCAATAAATTTTAAGAAAATTCAATCATGGCCTCCAGGCCTTGAGTGGTCAGGCCTCTGGCCCCCTCTTCTCTGCCTGTCAACTCACACATCCATCTACATTAGCATTTATGTGCAGCACACACACTTCTCTGTCTTTAAATGGCCAACCTCAGTCCCTCCTTAATGATCACAAAAAAAAAAAAAAGAAAAGAAAAAAGAAAAACAGTCAAGGAAATAGGCACACATTTAAAATTTATTCAAGTCTGAAGAACCTTGAGATATGTCTTTTATACTGAAATGTACTCAAAGGTAGAAACAGGGAAAACAAAACTGATTATTAAATGGTATAAGTGGGAGTTATAAAATAGCCCAGAAAAGTAAGCTATACATGAGGGAAGCAAAGAAAAATTAAAATCCACAAAGCAAAGGTGTTAAGGAAATTTTTATGTTATGTTAGAAATATTCAGTGAAATATTTGATATTAACATGCAACGTCTTATAAAACTAGACATGCAGGGGCACTTGGGTGGCTCAGTTGTTAAGCGGCTGCCTTTGGCTCAGGTCATGATCCTAGGGTCCTGGGATCGAGCCCCACATCAGGCTCCCTGCTCGCTGGGAAGCCTGCTTCTCCCTCTCCCACTCCCCCTGCTTGTGTTCCTTCTCTCGCTGTGTCTCTCTCTGTCAAATAAATAAATAAAATCTTAAAAAAACAAAAAACAAAAAACTAGACATGCACTTACTATAACACCTGGTAATTTCTCCCCTGATCATTTATATCAGAAAAAGAAAAACCTATGTTCACTCAAAAAGTTGTACACTAATGTTCATAGCACCTTTATTTGTAATAGCCCAAATATGGAAATGATCAAAATGTCCCTCAGCATGTGCACAGTTAAACGAACTGGTACATTCATATCATGGACTACTACTCACCAATAAGAGGAAGTTGACTATTGATATACATACAAACTTGGATAAATCTTGAAGGAATTATGCTGAGTGAAAAAAAGCCAATCCCGAAAGGTTACACACCATATTATTCCATTTGTATAACATTTTTGAGATGACAAAACTATGGAAATGGTGAGATTAGCAGTTGTGAGGTGTTAGAGAGGAGGGTAGGAAAGAGGTGGCTGTGGCTGTAAAAGGGTAGCATGAGGAATACTTGTGGTGATGGAAGCATGAGGAATTCTTGTGGTGATGGACTGTTCTGTATCCAGACTGTGGTGATGGGCATCTTAGTCTATACATGATAAAATTACATAAAACACACACACAAACTCACAAGTATATGTAAAACTGGTAAAATCTAAATAAGGTCAGTGAATTGTATCCTGGATTCATATCCTGGTTGTGCTATCATAATATAGTTAGGAAAGATGTCATTGTTGGAGGAAAGCAGGCGAAGGGCACAGAAAATCATTCTGTATTGTTTCTTACAACTGCATGAGTTACATGTCAATCTACAGCTATCTCAAAATAAAAAGCTTTCAAAAAAGGCAGAAAGATGTGTTGGAGACAATCACTCAAACGTTTCAAATCAATAAGGAAGTGCACACCCCTCCGCATTATGGATTAATTAGATAATACTCTTCAAATGGGAACAAATGTAAGAAGAAAGGCCTCAAGTAAATAATTACAATCGACACATTAATTTTGTAAACCATTACTTCTCATGTCTGAAAGAGATAAAGATAGACTGAGTGAGATATGCTATACTTAATATCTAACCAAAAGCCAAGATGTGGTTCATAAAAGTACTACTAATTCCTAGATTTCTCAGTAAACCCATTAGAAGAAGGGAAAGCCAAGCCCGATGTATTCACCTGTTCAGTCAAAATTAACCTAGGATGAACAATCCACTTCCGTCTGTGAGAAATAAAATGGAACTCTGACTGCAGTACCTTGTAAACCCAAAGGTACATCCAAACCCTAAGGAAGAGGAGGAGAAGCTGATTTTGCAGAATAATGCCGTGTCTCTTTCTTTTCCCCATCTATTGAGTGCTGACTCTGCCCTGCAGCTGTATGTGCTCCCATGAAGTATCAGATTTATTGTTAGCACAAGCTCAACAGTTGAGGTACTACTATTACACTCACTTATGATAGGGAAATTAAGAGGCTCAGAGAGTTTAGATTAATAATATAGATATCTTAATAAATCCATCATTAAATCTCAGCTATTTACTAAATTTTCATTCTTGGGATTGGGGTTAGAAGGAACTACCTCTATTTAATATTAATACATTTTTCTTTTATTTACTCAGTTACTATAAATATGTAGAAATAAGAAATGTAAACTGAAAGAAAAAGCTTCTGCCAGGCCATAAAGTAAACAAAATAGTGAAATTTTCTTCCTAATCCATGTTTATAATAAGTTGTATCAAAAGGAATGAGAAAAATGGCACGACGTATTACAAGACACCAAGAAGAGGATCTAATAGACCTGAAAAATAAGAAATTCATCTAAAAGAAAGGAAAAATAAAATCCAAATCTCAGTCGGTAGAGAACATGACTCTTGATCTCAGGGTTATCAGTTTGAGCCTCAGGTTGTGCATGGAACCTACTTAAAAAACAAAACAAAGTAAAACCATTGGAGATGGGCACATTCATATACCAAAGTAATGGATTCATTTTTGACTCTGTGTTTTTGTTTCATTTTGCCTTTGTCCTTTATTCATGGTATAATTGATATACCCTCTATCCCCAAATTATAAGGGACATTCCAAATAAACTATTTGGTGCTTCTGAGCCAAATAAAAGGTCATATTTTTCCCCTTCATTTCAGGCACATAGTCACACTTGTTTGACTTGATATTTTCCTATTCCATCTTCCAGAAGATAACTGTCTCTAGTCTGTGCTTGACAATTTGGTCAATTCACTGTAATGAGAAACCTGGACAACAATGTAGAATGACTTCTAGTGTATATTAACATGAATAATTAAGAAGACAGTCTGCCACCTCCCTATCAAAATCATAAGATTTTAGGGTATCCTACACAAGATTCATGATTTATAACCTTCAAATTTATGTCCTAGACTCCTTAAAATAGTGCTGTCTCAAGAACGTGATATGGTCCTTCACACTGAAAGACTACTTTTTCCCCAAACAAAATCACATTTTATCAGTATTTCTAATTTTGCTGGTTCCTTAATCACTTGCCTTCTTAAATCCTTTCTCCAGCCCAAACAGATCATCTAATGAAGGCCCACACGGATTGGTGAATAAGAACATGGACTACAGAGTAACCTCAAACCTGGGCTTACTCATCTATACCATATATTCATTCGATCTACAGCTTTTTTCTTTTTCTAATTTATTTATTTGAGATAGGGGGAGAGAGAGAGAGAGAAAGAGAGGGAGAACGAGCAGGGGGAGCAGCAGAGGGAGAGGGAGAAGCAGCCTCCCCGCTGAGTAGGAAGTCCAATGTGGGGCTCGATCCCAGGACTCTGGGATCATGACCTGAGTGGAAGGCAGGTGCTTAATCAACTGAGCCACCCAGGTGCCCTGACCTACAGCTTTTTCATCTGGAAAATAAGGAAAGCAAATTGAATCTTAGAGCATTATTTTGCATACTAAATGATTTAATATATAGTAAGCCCTCAGCATTATACCTACCATACAGTAAACCTTCAAATGTGATACAACAATGACAAGGACAATGTTGAAGGAGGAAAGAAGAAGCTATTTTTCTCCAATTATTTCTTAGGAATTTATGGTCCAAATTAAAGTTTGACCAATTCTTCCTCTCATCTTGATGATATTTACAATATTGCAAGGCTATAGAGTCAACAAAATTCAGGAGAGATACCATACTGGACACATAAAGTCCAATCTGGGGTGTTTGTTTATTCCTTAATGTAATATCAAGAGCAAATTGGTAGAGGAGTGAAAAAATTATTTTTATGAGGCAAAAAGTGATCCCACTGAAAGAGCATGACACTGGCAGTCAGGTGGCTAGGGTTCTAGCCCTGTTTCTTCCGTTAATCTGAAAAATCAGAGCAAGTCATTTCCCTCTTCTAGGCCACATACTCTCTCCATCCCCCAAAAAGGAGCTGATACTATAAGATTTTTAAGAACCCTCAAGAATTAACATTCTACCTTTTTGTTAGGGAAAGGAAAAAAGGCTGTGGCATGAACACTAATGTAGCATATAGATGGCACTTCCAATGTTCGGCCTTTTAAGTGTACAGTGGCCAGACTCCAAGGAAAAGCTAAGTATCCCAGTTACTCTGTTTGCCATCCTCTTCTTGTCCTCCGTTCTTCCCATCTTGTTTTTACCATTTTGTGGCTTATGACCCCATCCCAACCTCTCAATATAAAGCTAGTCTATATCACTAAGAAATAAAAGTTGCCGTACTGAAATTTAATAACTTAAATATTTATATCCACTCAAAAAGAAATCCAAGCTTACTATTCTCTTATATGATTACTTCAAAGGAAGGGAGGCAAAAGCAGAACAGGAACAAAGAGAAATAGATGGCAAAGCCTTGTTTTTCTGGTTCAAGCAGAACAAAAGAAATTTTAAATGCATAGAATCCCAAACTAAATTGAAAATGACACAAAGCTAAACAGAACTAGTTAGGGGCGCCTGGGTGGCTCAGTTGGTTAAGCAACTGCCTTCGGCCTAGGTCATGATCCCAGGGTCCTGGGATCGAGCCCCACATCGGGCTCCCTGCTCAGCGGGGAACTTGCTTCTCCCTCTCCCTCTGACTACAGCTCTGCCTACTTGTGCTCTCTCTCTCTCTCTCTGTGTCAAATAAATAAATAAAAAAAAAAAATCTTAAAAAAAAAAAATTTAAAAAATAAAATAAAATAAAATAAAAAATAAATAAATAAAAAATAAACAGAACTAGTTAGAGGTGGAGGTGAATAGATTATAGGAGAAAGTGATCTCTCCAAGTCAAGTACATTCATATTTGAGAGGTTAAGTATGTATATATAAGTATTTATAAATAGGAGAACATGAAAGATCACTAAAATGAGATAATATATTATTAAACCATAAATGGTACTTGCTAATTTTTATTAAATAAGTCTTAATAGAAAAAGATCACAAGTTAATCATAGGGCTAGTATAGTGCTATTTATTATATTCTACTTCAACACTGATTAGTTCCAGGATGGATACATGTCTCAGCAGATCAATGAAAATCACTTCAGAATTTCTGGTAAAATACTGAAAAAGAAAGCCTTCTTTTTATTGGACTTGTAGCTGTGAGTTACCACATGGAAAAGACCTAACAACCTTTTCAGACCAATATACCTGAAGCATGAAATCTTCTCCCTGTGGCTTTCAATTATAAGTACTATTAAATTCTTTTTTGTGCTTAAGCCAGAGTATTACTGACTTCCCTGAGTAATACAACTTGTCAACCTTTATATATGCTTGGCTTTCTGACTAATCAAATGAGTTGTAAAGATGATTATTTAATATAATCCTTGTTTTAAAAAAATGACAAGATACAAAGTAATAAATGTAACAACAGGCTGATCCATAGCACCGTGTAACAAAAAAAGTATTCTTGGGTCATCCTGATATGTATTATAATACTCTAATACAAGAATGTGAAAGAGAAAAGACAGTTGCTAAAAGATAGCTGGAAAGGATTTTATTTTATTTTATTTTATTTTATATTTTTATTTTATTTTATTTTTTATTTTATATTTTATTTTATTTTATTATTTTATTTTATTTTATATTTTATTTTTTATTTTTTATTTTATTTTATTTATTTTTTATTTTATTTTATTTTTATTTTATTTTATTAAGATTTATATATTTGAGAGAGAGACAAACAAATGAGTGGAGAAGAGGGAGAGATTATCCAAGCAGACTCCTGCTGAGCATGGAGTCCTATGTGGGACTTGATCTCATGACCCATAAGATCAGGACCTGAGACAAAACCAAGAGTCAGGCACTTAACTGACTGAGCCACCCAGGCACCCCTATTTTATTTTTAAGATTTAAAAATTTTAAGTAATCTCTACACCTAACCTGGGGCTCAAACTCACAACTCTGAGATCAAGAGTCAGATGCTCCATCAACTGAGACACCCAGGTGCCAGCTGAGAAGTATTTTAAAGATAATAAATGAGATCAGACTTAAAAAAAGTCTTCCAGAGAAATGTGCAAGAGTTGACAACATACTAGTTCAGTATTCTACCTAGCACTCTTGTTCTATTTTGCATTCTAACATTTGCCAAAATAACCTGTGAGCCATTCCAAGGATCCCCCTGGAGAGAAAACTATTAATAGATTTGGAATAGACACCATGTTCACCCACTTCTTCCCCACCTCCTGATGGAGAGACCACTCAGGAAGAAACCATGAAAAAGAACACAGTCTCACAGGAAAGGAAGCTTTTCTAGGTATATGAAGTATTTTTAAGATCAAACAGTTTGTTAAGAAACAAGAGTTTCCAGTCACTTGCTTGTAGTAGCAACTTACAAACTACATCTTGCAACTCATTAGAACGAACCTACATCAATTTAGTGAGACTAGGATTATGGTAAAAATAAAAGAGAATGAAGAGTATATCAAACCTAGTAAGGTTAGTGCTGTTTATAAAATGTTTGCCTCAGGGGTGTGAGTGTGTGTGTGTGTGTGTGTGTGTGTGTGCATGTAAGTCATGTGTGCGCTGGGAGAAGATATAAGATGTATTTCTTACTAGGGGTCGCAGTCACAAAAGTCTGAAAGCTACTGGCTTTCAGATACAGCAAAAGATACAACAAAAGAAAGGCCTAATACAGAACCCTCCAAGTAAGATCAATAATAAGTCTTCTATTGAACTGTGAGAAGTTCTATGGGGAGGGATCAGTAGACCTTGTAAGAACGGACTCATCTTTCAGAAAAATTTCTGAGACCTAAAGGACACCTGGAGAAAAAGAAAACGTCATGAAAATAGTAATGATCAAATTTATATATCTTAATGTAAAATACTTTCAATTGGCACATTCTTTACCCACAGTCTCAGATGTCAGTGCAGGCCTTACCTGAAAGTGTCTTTTGGTAAGAAACACACTGATGTCTCCACAAAGAAATGGCAGATCTCTCTCGATTCTGCAGGCCATTTAGTCTTTCTGCTAGCCCGCCTCTGTTTAATGAATTATAATGTATTAAGTTAGTTAAAAGAAACGTTTCAAAATAGTTGGAACATTTATATTTTATACTCTCCAACCAGAGACAAATAGATTAAACATACAAATCCTAACTTATTTGGCATTACATCGTCTTCCTAGAGGCCCAATCCTCCTAGATCAGTAATTTTTTAAAGATTTCTTAGAAGCTCAGTTTCTGGATTCTTAGAAATACAAGCTACTTTCAGATCAATTTGACTTCCTTTCTATTCTTTCCTAGTTTATTTATCCCATAAACATATACGGATCACTTCTTTCCTGTTCTACCTAGCAAAGTGCTAGATGCCAGGAATGCAAAGAAGGCAATGAGCCATGCCATGGGGGAGCCTCACAATCTGACAAAACATATAAATTAAAGTGTGGTCAGAATTGTAGTCAAGAATAAAACCTGCAAATTGCTGATAGGCAATACATTAAATAAGAAAATTTGGGTATGGGCTTATTATTTGGACCACAGAGACAATTGAGTATTAATCACAAGCACACAGCAAGGATACCAACATTATAAAAATAAAAAAAACTTCCATGTATGGCAAGAAGATGATTCATAAAAATGGACATACTTCATAAAAACCCTTCCCCATCAATGAATAATATATATATTATACCATTATATATTACTACACTAATATATCAATTATATTATTATAATATTTATATATTATATATAATATACATTATATATTATAATTACATATTGTTATATAATTACATTGTTATATATTATATGATATAATAAATATAAGTATATTTTATATTAACATAATACAATGCTTATATTAACATATATTAAATCATATATAATAAGTATATTCATTTATATGTATATTATAAATACATATGAACATATATAAATATTTTTGATTCAGTAAACTACCTAGGGTCAGAGAAGTCAGCAGCTCCTAACACATCTGTGCTCTCAAGAAAAGTCAGGTTCAGTTGTTAACCACCATATGACCACATGCTACATAATTTATCAATATATTATCTCATACAATTATGTACCAGCTCACTGATCGTTTCAGTACACAGATAACGTACTGAAGATAGATAAAAGAGATCATTTTATTCTAATAATATACCTTTATAAAGAAAGAACAAATATCAATAATTACCAAATAGATGATAAAAACCAGAGCTTAGAGAGAGGTTAAGGAAATTCTCCAATATTACATAACTAGCCAGATGATGAAATAAGTTGTTGAAACCAGAAAAGACTTATCATAGTGCCCAGCATTTAAACCTTCAAAAAATAGTCATTGGTGTTACTGATTTTGTTATGATTTTTACTTGCACCTTATGCTCTTTCCACTGAAATGACTGAAAGGTCTTATTTTTATACATATTATGTATATTATCATACTACCTACTTTGTTTTTCTATAGACACTTGTTTTCCAATGGCACTATTATTTCTGAATGTGTAATATATAAATATATATATATATAATTCTCATAATCACAAATATGCCAAAGAACCTCTACTTTATAAAAATGTCTATCTCTACTTAATATATGTGTAAGCTCCGCTTCATAGCCTTCTGTTTACAGAAAGTAACTCATTTATACTCCTTTTCTAAACAACATTATAAAAGTCTAAGTACTATTGTCATCCTCATTTTACACATGATAAACTGAGGCACTGAGAAATTAAACACCTATGCAAGGTGAGACATGTAATAAGTGGCACACCTGGATGCACACCCAGGCAGTCTGGCTCCAGAGTTCATAAGCTTAGCTTCAATGATATATCAACTGCCTCTTAGAAAGTACTACTTAAAAAGAAACTCATAATAAATACAGAAAAAAAAGCAAAACACTGTATTTTTTGTACAATGATCTAGACAGTTATTTGTCAAATGTTGGTTTTTCAATCCTATGACTGTGAAGAAAAGAAAAAAGAAAAGAAGAAAAAATGCAATCTGAAAGCAGTATACAGTTAAGGCCACATCCCCAAGTAAACTGTAGAATCTCACAAGTAAACTGTAGGAATTAGAAGATGAAAAGTAAAAAGATAGAGTAAAAATAAATGCAGAACAGTTCTCTGCATGTGGGAATATCTAGAGCCATAAGATAGAATCAGCATTTGAGCTTGCTTTTAGTTATTAGGAGCTGTACTGGTGCTTCACAGAATATCTCTGTTCCAATCTGCCCAGAGAAATTCTCATCATATGCAACAAAACTTAGGAATGGAAACACCATGACTTCTATTCAACAATCATAATTCTAGTAAAAACCTGTACCACATTATTTTTTTTTAAGATTTTATTAATTAGAGAGAGAGAGAGTGCAAGCGAGAGAGCACAAGCAGGGGGAGCAGCAGAGGGAGAGGGAGAAGCCAACTCCCCACTGAACAGGGAGCCTGACCTGGGGCTCGGTCTCAGGAAAGGCAACTGCTTAACTGACTGAGCCACACAGGCACCCCCATACCACATTATTTAAAAAAAAAAAAAAGTCATGCAGGCAGTTCAATAAGGCTCTGTTTGTATACATACAAATTAACTTTTTTTTTTTTAAGTTCCACTGAAGTATAATTGACAGATTTACTAAGATATTTAAAGTGTATATTGTGGTGATTTGATATAAATTGTGAAAGGATTCCTCCCATCTAGTTAATTAACAAATCCATTACCACACATATTTAACTTTTGTGTGTGTGTATGAGAATATTAAAGTTCTACTCTCTTAGCAAATTTCAACTGTACAATACAATGTTAACAACATTAGTCACTGTGTTTTACTTTTTCTTTTTACACTAATGTCAGATTTTTTTTTTTTGTTCTTCAATCTGAAAACTATTATAGGTTATCAAAGCTCAAAGGTAGTAGCTATTACTGTATTTTACTTTAAATCCTCAGAACTTATTCATCTTTTACTTTAAATCCTCAGAACTTGTTCATCTTATATCTGGTACCCTTTTACCACATTCTCCATACATACACAACTGGCACTGGCAACCACTTTCTTACTCTCTGTTTCTATGAGTTTGACTTCTTTTTTGTTTTTAGATTCCACTTAATAAGTGATACCATGCAAGTACTTATCTTTCTCTGTCTGGCTTATTTCACTTTGCATAATGCCCTGAAGGTCCACCTATGTTGTCACAAATGGCAGGACTCCCAGCTTTCTCATGACTGTATAATATTCATGTGTGTGTGTGTGTGTGTGTGCGCGCACGTGCGCGCATGTGCACATCACATCTTCTTGTCCATTTATCCACCGGCTGAGATTAGGTTGTTTCCACATATTAACTATTCTGAATAATGCTATGATAAACATGGGAGTGCAAATATTTCTTTGATATCCTGTTTTCATTTCTTATAGATTTACTACTGAACAGTGAACTGGTAGATCATAAGATAGTTCTGTATTTAATTTTTTTCTTAAGAAATCGCCATACTGTTTTCTATAGTGGCTGTACCAATTTACATTCCCACCAACAGTGCACATAGTTTCTCTTATCTTCACATCCCCACCAGTACTTGTTATTTCATCTTTTTTTCCCCCTAAAGATTTATTTATTTATTTTACAGAGAGAGAGAGTGCACACATGCACAGGAGCAGTGGGGGGAACAGAGGGAGAAGAGCAGACTCCCAATGAACGTGGAGCCCAAGACAGGGCTTGATCTCATGATCCTGAGATCATGACCTGAACTGAAATCAAGAGTCAGTTGCTCAACAGACTGAGACACCCAGGCTCCCACATCTCTTGTCTTTTGATGATAACCAATCTAACAGGTATGATTGAGATCTCTGAATTTTGTCTTACATTACCTTGATGATTAGTGATGTAGAGCACCTCTTTCATGTACCTGTTGGCCATTTGTATGTCTTCTTCGATAAGTATCTATTCAGTTACTCTGCCCTTTTTTAATTGGATTGTTTTCTTTGCTGAGTTGTAGGTGTTCATTATGGATTTTGGATATCAATCTTTTAATAGATGTATAATTTGCAAATATTTCCTCCCTTTCAGAAGAATGCCTTTTTCATTGTGTTAATGGTTTTCTTTTTTGGTGTAGAAGCTTTTCAGTTTGGTGTAGTCCCACTTGTTTATTTTTGCTTTAATTTCTTTTGCTTTTGGCATCAAATCCAAAAAATCATTGCCAAGATCTATGTCAAGGAACTTACCCCCAAGTCGTCATCTAAGAGTTTTATGGTTTTGGGTCTTAAATTCAAATCTTTAATACATTCTGAATCAATTTTTGCGTATTGTATAAGATCATAGTCTAGTTTCATTCTTTTGCATGTGGCTGTCCAGTTTTCCCAGCACCATTTATTGAAGAGACTGTCCTTTCCCCATTGTATATTCTTGGCTCCTTTGTCACAAAGAAATTGACCATATATGCATAGGTTTATTTCCAGACTTTCCATTATGTTCCATTGAAATATATGTCTATTTTTATACCAGTACCATACTGTTTTGATTGCTACTGCTTTGTGATATAGATTGAAATCAGGAAATGTGATGCCTCCAGCTTTGTTCTTCTTTCTCCAGATGGTGTTGGCTCTTTAAAGTCTTTTGTGGATCCATGCAAATTTTAAGATTGTTCTATCCCTGTGAAAAATGCAGTTGGAATGTTGACAGGGCTTGCACCGAATCTGTAGATTGCTTTGGGCAGTATTAACATACTAACAATATTAATTCTCCCAATCTATGAACACATTTATTTTTTACTTCCTTGATTTCTTTCATCAGTGTCTTATACTTTTGAGTGTACAGTACTTTTACCTCTTGGGTGAAATTTCTTCCTATGTATATGAGCGAGGGGAGGGGCAGAGGGAGAAGGGGAAGGAGAAGCCAACTCCCTGCTGAGCGGTGAGCCTGACCCAAGGTTCAATCCCAGGACCTTGAGATCATGACCTGAGCTGGTCAGATGCTTCACCAACTGAGCCACGCGGGTGCCCCTCTTCCTAGGTATTTTAATATTTTGATGCAATTATAAATGGGATTATTTTCTTAATTTCTCTCTTGGATAGTGTAGAGAAATACAACTGATTTCTGTGTATTGATTTTGTATCCTGAAACCACTGAATTCATTTACTAGTTCTAACAGTTTATTGCTGGAGTCTTTAGGGTTTTCTACATATAATATCATGTCATCTGTAAATAGAGACAGTTTTATTTTTAACTCTGCAATTTAAATGCCTTTTATTTCTTTTTCTCGCCTAACTGCTTTGGCTAGGACTTCTAGTAATCTGTTGAATAAAAGTGACAAGAGTGGGCATCATTGTCTTGTTCCTCATCTTAGGAGTATCATGTCTGTTGTAGGCTTATTATATGTGCCTTTTTATGTTGAGGTACCTTCTATACTCAAATCATTGGCATTTTTTCTTATGAATTGATGTTGACATTTGTCAAAAGCATTTTCTGCATCTATTGAGATACTCATATGATTTTTCTCCTTCATTTTGTTAATGTGGTATATATATCATGTTGATTGATTTGTGTATGTTGAACCATCCTTGCATCCTTGGAATCAATCCCAATTGATCATGGTGTATGAACCTTTTTTCAATTTGGTTTACTAAAACTTTGTTGGGGATTTTTGTGTCGATGTTGAACAGAGATATTAGTCTGTAATTTTCTTGTGGTGTCTTTCTCTGACGTTAGTATCAGAATAATGCTGGCCTCGTAAAATGACTTTGGAAACGTTCCCTCCTCTTTTATTTTTTAAAAGACTTTGAGAAGGATTAGGTAGAATTTGCCAGTGAAGGCATTTGTTTCTGAACTTTTCTTTGTTGGGAGGTTTTTGATTACTGATTCAATATCCTTACAAGTAATTGATCTGTTCAGATTTTCTATTTCTTCTGCTTCAGTCTTGGTAGGCTATATGTTTCTGGGATTTATCTATTTCTCTTAGGTTGTCCAATTTGTCAGTGTATAATTGTTCACAGTAATTTCTCATGACCCTTTGTATTTCTGTGGTATCAGTTGTAATGCCTCCTCTTGCATATCTAATTTTATTCATTTGAGTCTTTTTTTCATTTCTTGGTATGTCTAGATAAAGACTTATCTATTTTTTAATCTTTTCCAAAAATCGTCTCTTAGTTTCATTGATAGTTTCTATTGTCATTTTAGTCTCTATATCATACACTTCTACCATGATTTTGATTATTTCCTTCCTTCTACTAACTTTGGGCTTAATTTGTTTTTTTATGATTCTTTGAGGTATAAAGTTACATTGTTTACTTCAGGTCTTTTTTCTTTCTCTTACTAAAGGCATTTTTAAAAATTTTTTAATTTAAATTCAATTAGCCAACTTAAAGTACATCATTAGTTTCAGATGTAGTGTTCAATTCATCAGTTGTGTATAACACCTAGTGATCATCACATCACATGCCCTCCTTAATACCCATCACCCAATTACCCCATCCCCCTCCATCAACCCTCCCTTCCAGCAACCCTCAGTTTGTTTCCTATAGTTAAGAGTCTCTCATGGTTTGTCTCCCTCTCTGATGACTTCCCATTCCCCCCCTTCCTCTATTACCTCTGTGCTGTTTCTTATATTCCACATATGAGTGAAACCATATAATTGTCTTTCTCTGATTGACTTATTTTGCTCAGCGTTATACTCTCCACTTCCATCCATGTTGATGTAAATGGTAAGTATTCATTCATTCTGATGGCTGAGTAATATTCCACTGTACATATATACCACATCTTCTCTTTATCCATTCATCTGTCAATGGACATCTTGGCTCTTTCCACAGTTTAGCTATTGTGGACGTTGTTGCTATGAACACTGGGGTGCAGGTGCCCCTTCGGATCACTACATTTGTATCTTTGGGGGTAAATACCCAGTAGGGAAATTGCTGGGTCGTAGGGTAGCTCTGTTTTTAATTTTGTGAGAAACCTCCATACTGTTTTCCCGAGTGACTGCACCAGTTTGCGTTCCCACCAACAGTGTAAGAGGGTTCCTCATTCTCTACATCCTCGCCAACATTTATTGTTTCCTGTCTTGTTAATTTTAGCCATTCTGACTGGTGTAAGGTGGTATTTCATTGTGGTTTTGACTTGTATTTCCCTGCTGCTGAGTGATGTGGAGCATTTGTTCATGTGTCTGTTGGTCATTTGTATGTCTTCTTTGGAGAAATGTCTGTTCATGTCTTCTGACCATTTCCTGACTGGATTATTTGTTTTGGGGGTTTTGAGTTTGAGAAGTTCTTTATAGATCTTGGATACTAGCCCTTTATCTGATATGTCATTTGCAAATATCTTCTCCCATTAATATAGGCATTTATCTCTATGAACTTCCCTCTTAGAACTGCTTTTGTTGCATCCCATTAGTTCTGGTATATTGTATTTCTATTTCTTTGGAATTGAGATTTTTTTTATTTCTCTTGTGATTTCTTTGACCCACTGGTTGTTCAGGAGCATGTTTTTTAATCTCCATGTATTTGTGAATTTTCCAGTTTTCTTCCTATAATTGATTTCTAGTTTCAAACCATTGTGGTCAGAAAAGATGGCTATGATTTCAATCTTCTATGTTGTTAAGACTTGTTTTGTGGTCTAACATACGATCTAGCCTGAAAAATGTTCCAGGTGCTCTTGAGAAGAATGTGTACTTTGCTGTTCTTAGATGTATTGTCCTATAAATGTCTGTTAAGTCCATCTGATGTAATGTCTCTAAGTCAAATGTTTCCTTAATGATTTTATCTGGATGATCTAGCTATTGTTGAAAGTGGGGTGCTGTAGTCCCCTAATATTATTGTATTTCTGCCTTCTTTCATATCTGTTAAATTTGCTTCATATATTTAGGTGCTCCAATGTTAGGTACATACGCATTTATAATTGTTCTATCCTCTTGATGAACCGATACCCTTGTGATTACATAATGATCATGTTTTTATTAGAGTTTGTGGCTCAAAGTCTGTTCTGTCTGATATAAGTATAGCAACCCCTTTGGGTTTCAATTTTCACAGAATATGGTTTTCTATTCTTTCACTTTCAGTCTATGTGCTCCTTTAAGGAATGAATGAGTTTCTTAGAGGCACATATAGTTGGGTTTTATTCTTTTAATCATTCAGCCACTCTATGTCCTTTGATTGGAGAATTTAATCCCTTTATATTTATAAGTAATTGCTGAAAGATAAGGACTTACTATTGCCATTTTCTTAATTGTTTTTTGCCTTTTTGTAATACAATTGTTCTTTTCTTCCTTTCTTTGTCTCTTCCATATTAATTTGATGATTTCCTATAATAGTCTGTATTGATTCCTTTCCCTTTATCTATTACAGTTTTTTTTATAAGATTTTATTTATTTATTTGAGAGAGAGAGAGCACAGAGGGAGAGTGAGAAGGAGAAGTAGACTCTGCACTGAGCAGGGACCCCAATGTGGGGCTTGATCCCAGGACCCTGAGATCAAGACCCAAGCTGAAGGTAGACACTTAACCAACTGAGCCACCGAGGCACTGCTTATTACAGGTTTTTACTTCGCAGTTACTATGAGGCTTAAGACACCTTATATTTATAACAGTCTATTTTAACCTATAACAACTTGAATTCAAATGCAGACTAGAGCTCTATATATTTATTCTCCCCTGTTACAATGTTTTTGATGTCACAAGTTACATCTTTTTATCTTGTTTAGCCATTAACAAAATTTTTGTATAGATTTTTTAATACTTTTGTTTTTTAATCTTCATACTATAAGTGATTTACCCACCACCATTACATCATTAGAATATTCTGAAATTAACTACATATTTACATTTACCGATGAGATTATACTTTCATGTTTTCCTGTTACTCTTTAGTGTCCTTTTGTTTCAGCTTGAACAAGTCCCTTTAACATTTCTTGCAACACTAGACTAGTGTTGATGAACTCCTTTAGCTTTTGCAGTTGTGTAAAACTCTTAATTTCTCTTTCAGTTCAGAAGGACAACTTTGCTGGGTAGTGTATTTTTGGTTGGCAGCTTTTTTTCTTTTAGCACACTGAATATATCATGCCACTCCCTACCTGACTGCCAAGTTTCTGCTAGAAAATCCACTGACTAAAAATCCGTGGGGGTTACCTTGTACATAACAAGGTAAATTTTCTCTTGCTGCTTTAAAAATTCTCTTCTTGGGATGCCTGGATTGCTCAGTTGGTTAAGCGTCTGCCTTTGGCTCAGGTCATGATCCCAGGGTCCTGGAATCAAGTCCCACAATGGGCTCCTTGCTCAGCAGGGAGCCTGCTTCTCCCTCTGCCTGCCGTTCCCCCTGCCTGTGCTCTCTCTCTCTAATAAATAAATAAAATCTTTAAAAAAAATAAAATAAAAATCTCTTAACTTTTCATAATTTAATTATGTTTCTTGGTGTGGGTCTCTTGAATTCATCTTATTTATAACTCTGTGGACTTCTTGAAACTAGATGCCCATTTCTTTCCCCAGATTAGGGAAGTTTTTAGCCATTATTTCTTCAATAAGCTTTCTGCTCCTTTCTGTCTCTCTTCTTCTGGGATAACTATATTGCAAATATTCATCCACTTGATGGTATCCTTTACGTCCCTTAAGGTATCTCTGGTCTCTTCCATTTTTTTTTCCCTTTTTGTTCCTGTGTTTGGATGAATTCCACTGCCCAATCTTTGAGTTCACTGATCTTTTCTTCCAGCTGATCTAGTCTTTTGAATTTTTCTGTAGTTACTGTATTCTTTTCAGGTCTGTGGTTTCTGTTTGGTACATTCTTTTATTTTCTATCTCCTAAAATTCTCACTTTGTTCATGCATTATTCTCCTGACCATGGTAAACATCTTTATGACTATTATTTTGCACCCTTTGTCAGACAAATCACTTATCTCCATTTCATTAAGGTCTGTTTCTGGAGTTTTTCCTTGTTCTTTTTTTGGAACATGTTCCTGTTTCTTCATTATCCTTGATTCTCTGTTTTGGTTTCTATGCATTACGTAAAACAGCCACTCTTCCAGTCTTTATAGAGTGGTCTTGTGTAGGAGATGAACCTTATTGTTCAGCCTGCCCTGAGCTCTTAGTTGTCTCTTTGTGGAAGTCAAAACTCCCTTTTTTTTCTTAGTAGCTCCCAGTAGTTGTGGGTGCCAATACCTGTCAGTGTGCCAAAGGGTAGGATCTCAGTCAGCACTAGATATAAGCTGACTGAAAGCTGAACCCTTAGTCAGCAGCTTTTAAAGTATGTAAGCAGACTTCTTTCAGGGAAAGACTAGGAGCTGGGCATTTTTCTCTGCTCCCTCTGTTCTGAGTCCTCAAGGGATAGCCAGGTAAGAACTGCTTCCTTGTTTGCTACAGACCCGTGGGACCCACAAACCACAAGTCCCCCTAGTCATCAGAGCCAGGAGATCAAGAGATGTACC
Organism: Phoca vitulina; assembly: GCF_004348235.1. Taxonomy (NCBI): domain Eukaryota; kingdom Metazoa; phylum Chordata; class Mammalia; order Carnivora; family Phocidae; genus Phoca; species Phoca vitulina. Next base: position 377,626 of record NW_022589728.1, on the reverse strand, counting down.
CTCTGGGAGACACTAAAGATCTACAGGGTGCACGGAGATGTCATCTGCTGACCTCCCTGATCTCTGGGGAGGATGACAGTCAGTACCTAGGTGTGTGCTAAATTAGAAGCCTGATCCTCAGGCAGCAGCAGCTTTTAAAGTACACAAATAGGCAGCTTTCAGGAAAAGACTGGAAGATGGGTGGTATATACTCCCTCTGTGCTGAGCCCTGGAGGGAAAACCACAACAGGTCCAAGCCAAGTGAAGAATAGTTTGCTATAGTCTTGTGGGTCTTGTGGACACAAGCCCTGTTTCAGAACTAGGTATTTTGGGGGCTCATCTCTCCAGTGAAAGTCTTAAAAGTTGGGGTGCTAGATGCTGGGTTCAAACTCTTTGCTTCTCATGGAAAATTAGGGAGTTATGAGTTCCCTACCTATTGTATGTCACTATGCCAGGGGTGGGATTTATGGCTAGAGCGTGTCTTACCCTTTCCTACCCCTTTCAATGTGGGTACTTTCTAATTCATCCAATGTATAGGAGTCCCTCAGTTTCTGGATTTTTTACAAGAGGAACTGCTTCATGTGTAGCTATAGATTTGGTGTCTTCATGGGGAAGGTGAGTTCAAGAGGTTCTTATATTGCCATCTTGGATCAGAGCCTCCAAATTGACTATTTTCAATACAGTCACCAAAGTTATTTAGAGATAAAATTCAAAACACCAATGGAGAAAAAAAATTCACTAAGCAAGTTAAGATATTCTAATTATCTTTTATATAAAAAAGTTGATTGGTAACCTACTTGAAAAGATTCCTGGCATCAATTCAACAGGGCTAAACATTTTTTCAAAAACAATATGAAGTGAAAAAGAATAAAGATTCAAAACTATTCCAACATTTCCAGAAAAAAAGCTCATTGAAATATTTTTAATATGCTATATAAGTAAAGAAAAAAATAATTTAAATAAATGTAGTATAATATTTTCAAGTTTTGCTTTCTGTTAGATATAACAGACATTGTGAAAAATAACCTGATGATAACAATGGAGAAATATGGCTTTGTTATTGAAAACATACTTAAATATAAGACCAATTTTGCATTGACTTTTATTAGTTATGACTTAAACACAATGAAGCCATGAATCAAAAAGATAAAAATTAAAAAACAACAACAAAAAGAAAGCCTAAAGAGATTGAGTAATAGTTCTCTATGGGGCAAAGCCAAGGGAAAAGGCCAATGTTTTCCAACATTGAAATGCCAATAACTACTTAACTTGATCTTTACTAGTGAGCAATTATCAGGTTAAAAACAAAACAAGAGGAGGAGCAAGACGGCGGAGAAATAAGAGACCTAAATTCCGCCTGGTCCCAGGAATTCAGCTAGATAGTTATCAAACCATTCAGAACACCTACAAACTTAACAAGAGATTGAAGAAAAGAATAGCAGCAATTTGGGGCGCCTGGGTGGCTCAGTTGGTTAAGCATCTGCCTTCAGCTGCGGTCATGATCCCAGCATCTTAGGATGGAGCCCCGCATCAGGCTCCCTGCTCAGTAGGGAGCCTGCTTCTCCCTCTCCAGCTCCCTACCCCCACTGCCACTTGTGTTCCCTCTCTCGCTATCTCTGTCAAATAAATAAATAAAATCTTAAAAAAAAAAAAAAAAAAAAAGAATAGCAGCAATTCTGTGAACAGAAAGGCGACCACTTTCTGGAAGGTAGGATGTGCAGAGAAGTGAATCCGAGGCGACACACGGGAAGATAGACGGGGGGGGGGGGGGGGGGGAGGAGCCTCCATCAGCAGGCTACCAGCAAGTGATAGAGCAGTGGAGCACAAAACTGGAAATTTAAGAAGTCTGCTCTGTTGAGGGATGTTGCTCCAGTGGCTAATCAGGCAGTGGAACCCTTGCTGGGACAGTGTGGTCTCAGGACCCTCAGGGTCACAGAAAGATTGGGGTGCCTGAGTGTGGCAGAGCTCCCAGGTATGGGAGTGGGAAAGCCAGTGGCAAAGATGGAACTGAGGAGTGGGCTCTCAGCTTCGGGTTGTCATAAACCATGATCCATGGCACAGTTGGGTCACTACTCTTCGAACAGGGACCCAACAAGCGGCAGATCCAGGGACCTGTCCCCCTCCTTCCCTGGGAAGAGCGGCACGGGAGCACACCACAGGAGTCTGCTGGGATTGGAGACTACAAACGGGGTCATGTGCCAGAGAGAGAAATGCTCGGTCACAGGCTGGGTGAACATGGAGTGCGGTCAGAGACCAGGGAGACAGGAGTGATGGACTGCTGTTCCCTGAGGGCTCACTGAGGAGTGGCGCCCTGAGCTTTTGGCTCCTCCAGGACCAGAGATTGGGAGGCCACCATTTTCACTCTCCTCCTCCAAAGCTGTAAGGAAAGCTTTCAGGGAACAAAAGCTACTGAGAGCAAACCTGAGCAGATTACTCAGCCTGGCCCCTGGCAAGGGTGGTGCAATTCCGCCTCAGGCAAAGACATTTGAGAATCACTGCAACAGGCCCCTCCCCCAGAAGATCAGCAAGAACATCCAGCCAAGACCAAATTTACCGATTAATGAGAACGGCAAAACCCCAGCACTGGGGGAATACAGCACATAGAATTCATGGCTTTTTCCCCCCTGATTCTTTAGTCTTTCAAAGTTAATTTTTAAAATTTTCTTTATTTTTTCCTTTTCTTTTTTTTTTAGTTGAATTTTTCTTCTTTCCTTTTTCAGCCAACATTGTATCAATTTCCTTTTTTAAAATCTTTTTTAATTTTCATTTTTACAGTCATTCTATCCCTTCATTGTATTTAACCTTATTTTTAATATACATGTAAGTTCTTTTTTCTTTAAAATTTTGGGATACAGTTTCTTCTAACAGACCAAAATATATCCTAAATCTAGTGTATGACTTTGTCCTAGTCTCCCACCTAATCAGTCTCTCCTTTTTTTTTCTTTTAATATTTTTTTGTTCTTTTTTTCAACCAACTTATCAATTCCTTTTTTAAAATCTTTTTTGGGCTCCTGGGTGGCTCAGTTGGTTAAGTCACTGCCTTCAGCTCAGGTCATGATCCCAGAGTCCCAGGATCAAGTCCCACATCGGACTCCCTGCTAAGCGGGGAGTCTGCTTCTCCCTCTGACACTCTCCCCTCTCATGCTCTCTCTCTCTCTCAAATAAATAAAATCTTAAAAAAAATAGATAAAATCTTTTTAAATTTTCATCTTTACAGTCATATTCCATCCCTTCATCATATTTACCCTTTGTATATATATGTAAGTTTTTCTTTCTTTAAAATTTTGGGAGGCAATTTCTTCTAACAGACCAAAATACACCCAAAATCTAGTGTGTGGCTCTGTTCTATTCACCAGCCTGATCACATTCTTTTCTTTTTTTTCTTTTTTTTCCTTTATTTTTCCCCCCAGTTTCAGGTCTCTTCTGATTTATTTAGTGTATATTTTTCTGAGGTCATTGTTACCCTATTAGCATTTTGTTCTCTCATTCACCTTTTCTTCTCTGGACAAAATGACAGGACGGAAAAACTCACCTCAGAAAAAAGAACAAGAGGCAGTACTGACTGCCAGGGACCTAATCAATATGGACATTAGTAAGATGTCGGAACTAGAGTTCAGAATGACAATTATAAAGATACTAGCTGGGCTTGAAAAAGCACAGAAGATACTAGAGAATCACTTTCTGGAGAAATAAAAGAACTAAAAATCTAACTATGTTGAAATCAAAAAGGTTATTAACGAGGTGCAATAAAAAATGGAGGCTCTAACCGCTAAGATAAATGAGGCAGAAGAGGGAATTAGTGACATAGAAGACCAAATGATGGAGAATAAAGAAGCTGAGAAAAAAAGAGATAAACAACTACTGGATCACAAGGGGAGAAGATAAGTGATACCATAAGACAAAACAATATTAGAAATGTTCTGTACTCAGAAAACTACAGAATACTCATGAAAGAAATTGAGGAAGACACAAAGAAATGGAAAAACGTTCCATGCTCATGGATTGGAAGAACAAATATTGTGAAAATGTCCCCGCTACTTAGAGCAATCTACACATTTAATGCAATCCCTATCAAAATACCATCAACTTTTTTCAAAGAAATGGAGCAAATAATCCTAAAATTTGCATGGAACTAGAAAAGACCGCAAATAGCCAGAGGAATGTTGAGAAAGAAAAGCAAAGCTGGTGGCATCACAATTCTGGACATCAAGCTCTGTTACAAAGCTGTCATCTTCAAGACAGTATGGTACTGGCACAAAAACAGACACATAGATCAATGGAACAGAATAGAGAGCCCAGAAATGGACCCTCAACTCTATGGTCAACTAATCCTTGACAAACCAGGAAAGAATGTCCAATGGAAAAAAGAGTCTCTTTAACAAATGGTGTTGGGAAAATTGGACAGCCACATGCAGAAGAATGAAACTGGACCATTTCCTTACACCACACACAAAAATAGACTCAAAATGGATAAAAGACCTAAATGTGGGACAGGAATCCATCAAAATCCTTGAGGAGAACACAGGCAGCAACCTCTTCCACCTCAGCCACAGCAACTTCTTCCTAGAAACATCGCCAAAGGCAAGGGAAGCAAGGGCAAAAATGAACTATTGGACTTTCATTAAGATTAAAAGCTTTTGCACAGCAAAGGAAACAGTCAACAAAACCAAAAGACAACCGACAGAATGGGAGAAGATATTTACAAATGACATATCAGATAAAGGGCTATTATCTAAAATCTGTAAAGAACTTAGCAAACTCAACACGCAGAGAATAAATAATCCAAACAAGAAATGGGCAGAAAACATGAACAGACATTTCTGCAAAGAAGGCATCCAAATGGCCAACAGACACATGAAAAAGTGCTCAACATCGCTCGGCATCAGGGAAATACAAATCAAAACCACAATGAGATACCACTCAGACCAGTCAGAATGGCTAAAATTAACAAGTCAGGAAATGACAGATGTTGGCGAGGATGCGGAGAAAGGAGAACCCTCTTACACTGTTGGTGCAGCCACTCTGGAAAACAGTATGGAGGTTCCTCAAAAAGTTGAAAATAGAGCTACCCTATGACCCACCAATTGCACTACTGGGTATTTACCCCAAATATAGAAATGTAGTGATCCAAAGGGGCAGGTGAACCCCAATGTTTATAGCAGCAATGTCCACAATAGCCAAACTATGGAAAGAGCCTAGATGTCCATAAACAGATGAATGGATAAAGAAGATGTGGTATACATACAAACACACACACACACACACACACACACACACACACACACACACACAATGGAATATTATGCAGCCATCAAAAAAAAAAAAATGAAATCTTGCCATTTGCAATGACATGGATGGCACTAGAGGGTATTATGCTAAGCGAAGTAACTCAGAGAAAGACAAGTACCATATGATCTCACTGATATGAGGAATTTGAGAAACAGACAGAGGATCATAGGGGAAGGGAGGGAAAAATGAAACGAGAAGAAACCAGAGAGGGAGACAGACCATAGAGACTCTTAATCTCAGGAAACAAACTGAGGATTGTTGGAGTGGAGAGGAGTGGGGGGAATGGGGTGGCTGGGTGATGGACATTGGGGAGGGTACGTGCTATGGTGAGCGCTGTGAATTGTGTAAGACTGATGAATCACAGACCTGTACCCCTGAAACAAATAATACATTATATGTTAATTTAAAAAAATAAATAAAAGCAGGTGGCTCAGTTGTTAAGTGTCTGCCTTTGGCTCAGGTCATAACCCCGGGGTCCTGGGATTGAGCCCCGCATTGGGCTCACCACTCTGCGGGAAGCCTGCTTCTCCCACTCCCCCTGCTTCTGTTCCCTCTCTCGCTGTGTCTCTCTCTGTCAAATAAATAAATAAATCTTAAATAAATAAATAAATAAATAAAAGCCAAGCTTCTCAAAAAACAAACAAACAAAAACAAAAAAGGCAATTCTTTTAATCACTGCTCTATTCATTCTAGTTAAGGAAAATCTATTACTTACACCTGTTTTTTTGTGCGTGTGTTTTGTTTTTTGTTTTCCTTAGCAGCAGTTTATTTCTCAGGTACTCTGTTGTCCTTCTGTGACAAAAGTTGGTGATCTTTTATTGTGAGGATTATAGGGCATCAGTATTCTCAGCATTTGCATAAGAGTTCACTTCAACAAACCAAATATTTAATGCAAAACTTTCTTTGATCATTATTAGACAACTAGCTAAGAGATTTTCCTCTCTAAATGCATGATGCTCTAGTGCTTTCATTACAAAGCAGCCTATGAATCAAAATGTTACCTTTTTCCCTGCTTCAGAAGGAGGTCAACAAACTGCCATCATGGGCAATCATAAGCTTTTCTAGTCAGTTTAGCAAAGCTGGCTCCTATTGTCAAGGGTCTTCCAGTTTGAAAGCCTGAGACTGACAACCCTAATCACATCAAACTCATTTTTAATATTTAAACACATTAACATTAAAGGAATGGCCACAAAACAGACATCCCTTATTTAGTTATCATTTAGAAATCACAAGAAAACAATCATTTGCATATTGCTGGAGTTGCTTCAATCATCAGCAAAAACTCTTATGTCCTCAACTTCTTTGAATGTTCCTTTCATCTTACTCTTCCCCTGAGGACAACCTGGCAATGACCTTAAATTGCAGCTGCCCTCCCTTCCCTCCTTTCTACCCAATGAACATGGAGGGCCAGGAAGAGACAGTCTTGCTCCTCACAAAGGCTTTCAGTTCCCTTATACTTCAATTGTGAAGCACAGAAAGAGAGGAAGAGTCCACCCCTACCCAGAGGCAGGCACCTTCAGGGCTGTCCCACCCATCCTTTGGAGCCTTGGGCTTTAGGCTACCGTTCTTGTTGATTTCAGTGCCTACCAGGCTTCTAATACCTTAACTTCCCCATTCCATGAAGTCCTCCCCCACCTCACCTCAGCCACTCATCTGCCCCATTCATTCTCTACGTCTTTAAGTTACAAACTGCTTCCCTCCACTAATTCAATGCTGAGCACCCATCATTCTTACCTGTCTAGTTTATTAACTCTAGTTTCAGCACTTTAAAGGTGTTTGACCAACCTCTTCCCAATCTAGAATAGGCTGGTCCTACCCCCCATCTCTTTGTACTCCACACCCTGCCTGTTACTATTTCTGACCTTACCTGGTCTAGATTTCATGGTCCAATATTACAATCACTACATGGAACTTTTATTGACTACTTTCATTGTAATCAATTACTGGACAATCTCAAGCTCTGCCTGTTCCACATTTGCAGCCCCACAATTCAATCCATATTGACTGATCTCAAACTCAAAATGACAACTCTCAAGAGAACCTTATCTTGCCAGACAATCCTAATATACATCCCTTGTCCACTGACTCCCCCACTACAGGACTATGTCATCTACTCTCATTCTTCATTCCTCCAATGCCATCTCCTTGTCGTTACTCTAAGCTAATGAAGATACTTTCCATTTCACTGACAAAATGGAAGTGATCAGAAAGAACTTGAGTTCCCACTGCCATATATAGCTACCAGCAACCTGCACCTGAGGACGCTCTGCCCTCCCATCTGTTCACGGATGTCTATGTTCCCGACCTGGCATACCCCTCCATTTGCACACTCCTGTCACCAAATCAGACACAATACCAATAGTTATCCTTTCTTTCCCCTACTGAGGACCTTCCCCATCAATATACAACATGTGCTGTAATTCCCACCCATAAAAAAAAAATCTCAATCTCCACATTCCTTCTAGTTAACAACCAGTTCTCTACACCTCTTATAGCAAACTCCACCAACGAATTTTCTATTCATGCTGTCTTCAGTTTCTCTTTTTCCATTCTCACTTAAACCCACAGCAGCCTGGCTTAGCCCAACCATACCAATGAGAAAGCCCCACATTCCTTGACTTCCACAGTGCAACCCAGCAGCATCCATCACAGTTGGTTGCCCTTTTTCCTTCCCAAAGACACATCTTTACCTGACTTCCAGGACACCACACTCTCTTAGATTCAATTCCTCCCACAGCAGCTTCTTCCTCTGGGCCCCAACCACTGCAGAATGCCTATGGCTCAGGCCTCATAGACAGATATTCCTTTTAATCTGCATTTGATCTCCTGCAAACTGACCTTGTTGGTGCTTTAAAACCATCTGGACATAGGAGCCTACATCTAGCACCAGCACTGTCAATGAGGTTCAGACCCATATCCTATTCAGATATATAATGTACAAATGAACATGGTCAAAAGCCTCATGATTTCTTTCATCTATTTCTTACAGTTTTCCGGGTAGAGCTCTTTCATCTCCTTGGTTAAATTTATTCCTATTTTATTGTTTTTGATGCTATTGTAAATAAGACCATCTTTTTAATTTATTTTTCTGTTAATCTGTTGCTAGTGTATATACAGATCTGCCACTGATTTTTGTATGTTAACTTCATATTCAGCAACTTTACTGAATTCATTGATTAGATCTAAAAGTTTTTCAAATGGAGTCTTTAGGATTTTCTCTATATATTGAATCATGATGAAAAAAACTGCAGACAACACAAATACATGGAAAGATATCCAATGTTCATGGATTGGAAGAATTAATATTGTTAAAATGTCCCCAACTACCCAAAGCCATCTATAGATTCAATGCAATCCCTATCAAGATTTCAATGGCATTTTCACAGAAATAGAAAAAGCACTTCTAAAATGTGTATAGAACCACAAGAACCCCAAATAGCCAAAGCAATCCTGAGGAAGTACAACGAAGTGGGAGACATCACACTGATTTCAAGCTATATGATAAAGCTACAGCAACCAAAACAGTGTGGTATTGGCATAAAAACAGACAAATAGACCAAAGGAACGGAATTAAAGCCCAGAAATAAACCCATGTATAAAGAGTCAACTAAAATTTGATAAGGGGACCACGAATACCCAATAGAGAAAAGACAGTCTCTTCAATAAATGGTGCTGAGAAAACTGGATATTTACATATAAAAGAATGAAACTAGACTCCTATTCTTACACTACTCACAAAAATTAACTCAAAGTGGATTAAAAACTTAATCCATAAAACCACAAAACTCCCAGAAGAAAATATAGGAAAAAAGCTCCTTGACATGGGTCTCAGCAATAATTTTTTGGATGACACTTAAACCACAAGGAATAAAATGAACAAGTGGGACTACATCAAACTAAAAAGCTTCTGCACAGCAAAAGAAATAATCAACAAAATGAAAGGGCAGCCTACAGAATAAGAGAAAATATTTGCAAATCACATACTTGATAAGGAGTTAATATACAAAATATATAAAGAATTTATACAACTCAATAGCAAAAAAAAAATTTTAAAAATCGGCAAAGAACCTGAATAGACATTTTTCTAAAGAAGATATTTAAATGACCAACAGGTACAGGAAAAGGTGTTCAACATCACTAATCATTAGGAAAATACAAATCACCACAATGAGACATTACCTCACACTTGTTGGAATGATTATCATCAAAAAGGCAAGAGATAACAAATTCTTGTTAAGATACAAAGAAAAAAAAACTCTTGGGCCCTGTTGGTGGAAATGTAAGTTGGTGCAGCCACTATGGAAAACAGTACAGAGGTTCCTCAAAAAATTAAAAATAGAACTACTATATGATCCAGCACTTCCACTGCTGGGTATATATCTGAAGGAAATAAATCACTATTTTGAAGAGGTATCTGCACCCCCATGTTCACTGCAGCATTATTTACAATAGCCCAAAATGGAAACAATCTGAGAGTCCACTGACAGATGAATGAATATAGAAAATGTGGTACATATACACACACACACACACACACACACACTGCCTGGATTATTATTCAGCCACAAAAAAGAAGGAACTCCTGTCATTTGTGACAACATGGGTGGACCTTGAGGGCATTATGCTAAGTAAAATAAGTAAGACAGAGAAAGATACATACTGTATGATCTCACTTGCATGTGGAATCTAAAAACAAAACAAGAATAAAAACAAAAAAACCCCATCACAAACTCATAGAGAAAAAGATCAGATTTGTGGTGACCACAGGTGGCAGTGGGGGACAGAACTGGAAGAAGGTGCTCAAAGAGTACAAATTTCCAGTTATAAGATAAATAAGTATTGGACATGTAATGTACAACATGAGGACTATGGTTAACACTGCTGTATGGTATATTTGAAAGCTGCTGAGAGAACAGATCCTAAAAGAGCTTATCACAAGGAAAAAAACATTTTTTCTTTTTTTTTTTTTTGGTATCTATATGAGGTGATGATGTTAACTAAACTTATAGTGGTCATAATTTCAGAATATACGTAAATCAAGTCATTACACTATACACCTTAAACAGCGCTGTATATCATTTATATTTTCATAAGACTGAAAGAAAAAAGAACACAATAAATGTAAAAAGAGATTATTACTACTAAAAATGCAGACCAAATTTCCACTTTTAAAAACTAATGGGGTAGGTGGGTGACATAATATGACCAACTGATAGAACTGAACACACAAAATAGAAACCTTCATACCAAACCTTCTTGCCAAATACACCTGTACACATATAAAAGAATTCAATGCCAAACAGCAAAAGTAGTGGGAAAAAAAATCCAATTTTTGTTTGAAAATATAGAAGCAAAACAGTATTAAAAACTCAGACCCCAGTAAATAAACTGTAGAAAGAATGTATATGGTCAATTTACAATAAAGTAAAAGGCTAACAATTCCCTCCCTCAAAATAATAATAATAATAATAATAATAATAATAATAATAATAATAAGGCCTCATGATTTTCTCACCAAGAAAAACCAAACCAACCAACCAACCAAAAAGAAAAACCAAATAAAACAAAACCATCTGATCCTCTACACCACCCTCTTGCTTCACCTTAGGCAATGTCAGCTCCATGAAATGCCCTTTGCCACACCTCTTAGCTAGTCTTGATCCCTATTTTTATCTGGTTTCTTTCCATAAAGTTTATCTTCTTTTGACATTACTTCTACTTTACTTCTTGGGTCCTCATCACACACTCCCCTCCACAGTCAGGGCTGTAGTTGCTATGTCTCCAGGATATGCAACAGTGCCCAGCACATAGTAGGCCCTCACTAGGGTTGGGGACATGGCTTTCTGTAATTGCGTGGCATCAACTTCAACAAGGACATTCAAATCCCTCTAACTGTCTTCCTTTCCTGTTCTTTCCAGAAACTAATATAAACCACCACCATTCTCTTTTGATGCTTGAAATTTCTCTGCTTTGGGCATACAGCCTTCTGAGTTATTTTATGTTAACATATACATATGGTGAATAGGCATGAACTGACCCACCATGCTACATCCATCCCACTAGACTCTGACATCTTTATGCTTGTCCCTCTACTCCTACACTTAAGATGGGCCTCTCCTCTCCTGATCCCCCTCCCCTACTTCCTTCCCTGGACACTGATAGAGCAATTATCCCTAACCACTGTGTCTCCGCTGGGTCCTCCTCATTATTCTCTAAATAGGCCTCATCTTTCCTCTGGTGACTCTCTGGACCTGAGATCCCTTTCAAGCCACTAGCAGCTAATCTCCACATCTGACTTCTCGCCTGAAATCCTGGTCCTAGCAGAAGAATCATAGCACTGTCCCTACTCTTTGTCTTGGACACTCCTTGAGTCATGGGTCCCTGGCTTCCTCCCCTGCTAGTTCACTAACATTGCCATTGAGTTCTCAGTATACACTGTACCTGACCGCCTCTTGACATAAACATTTCCTAAACAGATCTAAACCTGTGTTTTTCCTTGCCACATTTACTCTTTCTACTGAAACTCCTTTTTCCTTGAAACTCTACTAAGTTTGCTTTTATGGCACTGCTTCCCACAAGTTCTCACTTTCATTGAAATTTTGTTTTCTTTGTTTTGTTCTAATTTAAAACACAAAGAGACCATGTATTACACAGGGTTGGGACATGGCTCTTGGAAGGCATACCCCTATCCCCTTCACATGTCCTGCTTGACCCCCATGGCCTGGCCCTTATGGTTATTCATATACATACCAACCAGTTTCCTATCTGGGTGTCTTTGCTCTCTCATACATCTTTGCATTTGCAAGTGTTCCCTTGGACAATCTCTGTAACCATATTTGTAAAAATAACCTGAATATATTTATTTCTATTTCCCTCTTTATAATATAACTTATTCAAAAACAGGAATAGTCATTTACTTGTCTTAACTGTCTAAGTATCTGGAATACTGATGCTCAATAAAATTTGATAAACCCAAATAACCAATCCCACTAAGGATTAATCATGTAAGCTGTTATGACTGAAACAGTGAATGCTTGACTTGGATAAACGGTTCCCTAAATCATCTCCAGAAATTAGAACTTCTATAATTGCTTATCGAAGTTACAATTCTGTTCTGTCAATTTTCTTCCCCAAGTAAACAAGTTTAAGTATTTTTAAATTAACAATTCAGGTATTTGGATTTTAAAGAAAGGTAACAACTTAAAAAAAAAAAAAAAGGATTAAAAAAAAAAAAGGTGTAATTTAACCTTAGAAGCTTCTTCTTGTTTGCTGATGTGTCTGGAATCCTGGGAAACGTCTGTTTCTGGGGTGTGTACAAAATGGTCTCTGCAGATTTCACCCTCTGCTTTATCAGTTTCTCCATCATCTGTCTATCATCAGATCCAAAATCCATGTGGTATTTGGGAGAGGATTCTGAATCAATGAACAAGACATTCTCTGAGTCATCTTCCTTTTCACTATCTGATGAATATTCCAAAATTTCTGTAGAACTCTGAAAGATATTAAAAGAAAGGCAGTTAAATTTGGAGAACTCTTTATTTAAGTCCATATTTACATATGCCTTTATTCCATTTTCTCCTGGTTATATTCATTGAAATAACTTTGTAAATAGTTATTTATAGGTTAAACTTTTATTTTGAAATTACTATCAACAGGTCCTATTTAAGAATACGAGTCATTGCCTCTTTTTCCTAACATTTCCTAAAATGTTTCTTACTTTCTCCTACTCAAATTTCTAATTCAAAATTTTTTTGAAAAGTGGATTATAAAACAGAGATCATATCATATAGTGAATCCTGGACAGGAGAATCAAAACTTTTTCTGTGATGTCTTCTGTTTTTACTTAGACACCCACTAAAATATTTAAATGTGGTAGGTATTTTATTTTCCCATTACTTGGTTTTGCAAGTCAGTCCCATTTTGTTCTAACATCAGCAACAATTTATCCTTCAACATTCTAATTTTCCAGTGTATTAGTAAGCTCTTCTAATTTAATACCTTTATAAAAATTTAAATTTATTAAATGAAAACAGTACATTTAGTTGAAATGGATCTTCTGTACCCACTCAATTTGTAGGGTAGGCACGGGGTCCTTCATGAGGAGCCCTGTTTATTTTGATGGATCAACATGGACTATGTCCCTGGCACTGTAGCAGACCCTTGGTTTAAGAGAGGATACAAGTGTATGAGGGTTACTGTTGGTTAAATCGGTGTGCGTGTGAACTAGTATGTGAGTGTGCAGGGTAGCACTAGAGTTTTCATCATTTGCTAATCTAATCGTAAGACAAAAAGTTTACTACATGTGGCCTTTTCTGAGGATTTTATAGTCAAATCCTTTTTAAGAGCTTAAAAAGGACATCACTCATTCCCACATCTCCAAAAAACTGCCTGGGTAGTCACCTGTTACTAGGCACATTTAAAATAAGAAAAAGTAAATGAAAAAACTTCTCAAATAGCTTAGTTCCACTATACTTTTCACAATCTCAGTTGTATGCTTAAATTACTGCAGGTAGCTGATAACCCATTAATAAGCACTAGACTCACATGTTTTCCCCACAGCACAAATTCTGAATAAATATTAATAGGCCACAAAAAGAACCAAAGCAGTTTAGACTAAAAATTAACTTGCTTGACACTAAAAATCTGCATACATTGAGAACTCCAAATTCAATTCATCTTTTTGTTATGAAATTAGTGCCCTGAAGTTTTACACTTCATCCTAAAGCAGGGTTTCTCAACCGCAGCACAATTGTCATTTGGGCTGGATAATGTGGTGGGAAGTCTCTTATGCATTGTAGGGTTGTTTAGCAGCATACCTAGCTCCTACCCACTAGAGAATAGCAGCATGATCGCACCAGTCATAACTATCAAAAATGTCTCGAGACATTGCTAATGTCCCCTGGGAGACAAAAATCACCCCTAAGTATGAACCATTGTCCGAGAAAAATGTCAGCAAATAACCAACCACATTTGGCCTGTGCTGGAGACTCACATCCAGAAGTGAAGGGGACATAGCACTTCATGGGGATGGAGAGGTCAGAATGAAACGCATTAGTACCCCCTTCTCTACGGGGATACATTTCAAGACCCTCAGTAGATGCCTGAAACTACAGATAGTACTGTATCCTATACAGACTATGTTTTTTCATATACATACATACCAGTAATAAAACTTAATGTCTAAATTAGGCACAGTAAGAGATTAACAATAACTAGTAATAAAATAGGATTATATTGTAATAAAATTTATGTGAATGTGGTTTTCTCTCAAACTCTTATTGTACTATATACTCACCCTTCTTCCTGTGATGATAAAATGCCTACTTGATGAGGTGAAGTGAGATAAATGATGTAGGCACATGACGCAGTGTTAGGCTACTAATGACCTTCTGATGATAAGTCAGAAGGAGGATCATCTGCTTCCAGACTGTGGTTGACCCCAGGTAACAAACCATGGAAAGTAAAACCACAGATAAGGGGGATTACTATAGTTACAAAACAATGTGTTAGAAGTACTGTAACCGAACTATTGCTCAGGCTCCATGGGGAACATGTAAGAGGAACAAAAAAATCCAAATGGGGCACAGGGAGAAGGGAAGAAGAACTGCCACCTAAAGCTGAATGCTAAGTGTAAGTTAATTAGACAGGAAGAAGAGCAAGTACATTCCAGGGAAAAGGAACAGGAGGAACATGAATATGAGGCCAGAGAGAATGGAGCACGTGCACGAAAATCTACAAGTAGCAGCCAAGAGAGGTTGTATGAGGACCTTGAAAACCATAGCAGGGCATTTGGCTTTATTCCGAGGCAGTGGGGGAATCACTGGCAGTTTCCACAAGGGCTAACAAAATCAGATGTTAATATGGAATGATCATCCAAACCACATTCTGAACAACAGACTCTAATATGGAAGAGAGAAGGTATCAAAGACTGCCAGTAGGAAAGGAGCTGGCTAGAGGTTCTTCATAATCGAAGCAGAACACAAAGAGGATGTGAGTGGGAGTAAGAATAGGAGAGGTACACTTGAAAGAAAATGAGGGAAGAGATGTAACCACACTTGAAGATTCTCACATGTGAGAAAGGAGAGTGAAGACATATTCAAAGAAGACCCTAAGCATCTGTTTGGGCAACCAGAGAAGTGTGCTCACCTAGAAAGGGAATTCAGAAAATAATCTGTAGAGGAGTAGTTGCCAATATACATTTGGTTTTGATATGTTAATGTTCTGATGCTTATGGAACAGCTGAGATAAAAGTGGCCAATAGGTAGTAGCTTTATGGGTCTGGAGTTTTAATAAAGTGATACGGGATAGAGATATAACTTCAGGAATCATCAAAACAGAAACTGTGCATTAAAGTATGTGAGGTAGAAAAGACTGTTCCTCTAAATTCTGTAAAAGTGAGAAAAGAAGATCCAGGCTGGAACCGTGGGAATATGATCACCATTTAAGCTGTATTCAGGTGAGAGGAGACAGAAGTTTCGGATTTGAGAAAAAAAGAGATTGCACAGTTTTAAGAAAACTATGAGACCTTGGAAATAGTGTGCTATAAAGAATAAATGATGCAAAATGGTCCAGCCACTTTGGAAGACAGTTGGCAGTTTCTTACTAAACTAAATATACTCTTAAAATAGAATCCAGCAATCATACTCCTTGGTATTTACTGAAAGGAGGTGAAAAGATGTTCACATAAACACCTGCACGCAGATGTTTAGATCAATTACTCATAACTGCCAAAACGTGGAAGCAACCAAGTTGTCTTTCATTAAATGAATTAATAAACTGTGGTACATTCACACAATGGAATAGTATTCGGCACTATAGAGAAGTGAGCTATCAATCCATGAAAAGACATGGAAGAACCATAAGTGCATAGGACTAAGTGAAAGAAGCCAAACAAAAAAGGATACATACTGTATGATTCCAACTATATTACGTTCTGGAAAAAACAAAACTATGGAGACAACAAAAAGATCAGTGATTGTCAGCAATTATGGGGCAAAGATGAATAGGCAGAGTACTCTTGGACAGTGAAAATACTGTGTATGATATAATGATGAATATATGTTATTATGCATTTGTACAAACCCACAGAATGGACAACACCAAGAGTAAACCTTAACATATACTACGGACTTTGGATGATTATGACATGCCAATGCAGATTCATCAATTGTAACAAATGTACAATTCTGGTAAGTGATGCTGATAATGGCGGAGGCTATAGATGTGTCACGGCAAGGGGTATATGGCAAGTCTCTAGATCTTCCTCTCAACTTTACTGTAAACCTAAAACTGCTCTAAAAACATATTAAAAAAAAAAAAAAACCAAAAACAGGAATAAATGGAAGGGGAGGTGAAAATAGGAGACCTGGTAATTCTTTCAGGAAGCTTGGAAATGCATACTTTAATTTCTTTCAAAAATAGAAAAGACAACATAAAAAGACACATTTGCCCAGCTACGAACAATTCATATGACAAAGTTGAAGATAAAATCATGAAAATAAAAGTGTACTCCAGACTCGAGTGTATCTTCCAACCACAACCATGAGCTTTAAATGAATTTCCTCAAGGAAGAATTTTTTTTTAATGATTTTATTTATTTATTTGACAGAGAGAGAGAGAAAGTAAGAGAGAGAACACAAGCAGGGGAAGTGGGAGAGGGAGAAGCAGGATCCCCACCCAGCAGGGAGCCTGATGCAGGGCTCGATCCCAGGACCTTGGGATCACGACCTGAGCCGAAGGCAGACTCTTTAAAGACTGAGCCACGCAGGCGCCCCATCAAGGAAGAATTTAATAGCATTAAGATGGGTAAGATTTAATAGAAATTTAGGTAGTAATTCAACAATTCCATATACTACCTGGTGCTCATCACAACAAGTGCACTCCTTAATCCCTATCACCTATTTCACCCACCCCCACCATCCTCCCCTCTGGTAACCATCAGTTTGTTCTCTATAATGAAGAGTCTGTTTCTTGGTCTGTCTCTCTCTTTATTTTCCCTTTACCTCTGTTATGTTTCTTACATTCCATATATGAGTGAAATCATATGGTATCTCTCTTCCTCTCCCTGACTTATTTTGCTTAGCATTATACTCTGTACTTCCACTAATGTCATTTTTATAGCTGAATTAACATTCCATTGTATATATTTACATCCATTGTATACATTTACATTGTATATACTTATATGGATACATCTTTTTTTAAATTTTATTTTATTATGTTATATGTTATATTAATCACCATACATTACATCATTTGTTTTTGATGTAGTGTTCCATGATTCATTGCTTGCGTATAACACCCAGTGCTCCATTCAATATGTGCCCTCTTTAATACCCATCACCAGGCTAACCCATCTCCCGACCCCCCTCCCCTCTAGAACCCTCAGTTTGTTTCTCAGAGTCCATAGTCTCTCATGGTTCGTCTCCCCCTCCGATTTCCCCCCCTTCATTTTTCCCTTCCTACTATCTTTTTTTTTTTTAACATATAATGTATTTTTGTTTCAGAGGTACAGGTCTGTGATTCATCAGTCTTATACAATTCACAGCACTCACCATAGCACATACCCTCCCCAATGTCTATCACCCAGTCACCCCATCCCTCCCACCCCCCACCACTCCAGCAACCCTGTTTGTTTCGTGAGATTAAAAATTCCTCATATCAGTGAGATCATATATGTCTTTCTCTGATTGACTTATTTCACTTAGCATAATACCCTCTAGTTCCATGCACGTCGTTGCAAATGGCAAGCTTTTTTTGATGGCTGCATAATATTCCATTGTGTGTGTGTGTGTGTGTGTGTGTGTGTGTGTGTCTGCGTGTGTGTGTGTGTGTACCACCTCTTCTTTATCCATTCATCTGTTGATGGACATCTTGGCTCTTTCCATAGTTTGGCTATTGTGGACATTGCTGCTATAAACATCGGGGTGCACGTACCCCTTCATATCACATTTGTATCTCTGGGGTAAATACCCAGTAGTGCAATTGCTGGGTCGTAGGGTAGCTCTATTTTCAACTTTTTGAGGAACCTCCATACTGTTTTCCAGAGTGGCTGCACCAGCTTGCATTCCCACCAACAGTGTAGGAGGGTCCCGTTCCCCTTTCTCTGCATCCCCACCAACATCTGTCGTTTCCTGACTTGTTAATTTTAGCCATTCTGACTGGTGTGAGGTGGTATCTCTTTGTGGTTTTGATTTGGATTTCCCTGATCCCGAGCGATGTTGAGCACTTTTTCATGTGTCTGTTGGCCATTTCGATGTCTTCTTTGGAAAAATGTCTGTTCATGTCTTCTGCCCATTTCTTGATTGGATCACTTGTTCTTTCGGTTTTCAGTTTCATCAGTTCTTTATAGATTTTGGATACTAGCCCTTTATCTGATGTGTCATTTGCAAATATCTTCTCCCATTCTGTCGGTTGTCTTTTGGTTTTGTTGACTGTTTCTTTTGCTGTGCAAAAGCTTTTTATCTTGATGAAGTCCCAATAGTTCATTTTTGCCCTTGCTTCCCTTGCCTTTGGCGATGTTTCTAGGAAGAAGTTGCTGTGGCTGAGGTGGAAGAGGTTGCTGCCTGTGTTCTCCTCTAGGATTTTGATGGATTCCTGTCTCACATTTAGGTCTTTCATACATGGATACATCTTTATCCATTTATCAGTCATTTTAGCCATTCTGACAGGTGTGAAGTGATAGGTCATTGTAGTTTTGCTTGTATTTCCCTGATGATGAATGATGTTGAGCATCTTTTCATGTGTCTGTTAGCCATCTTGATGTCTTCTTTGGAGAAATGTCTGTGCATGTCTTCTGCCCATTTTATAACTGGATTATTTGTTTTGGAGTACTGAGTTTTATAAGTTCTTTATATATTTTGGATACTAATCCTTTATCAGTTATTGTCATTTGCAAATACCTTCTCCCATTCCACAGGTTGTCTTTTAGTTTAACTGATCGTTTTCTTTGCTATGCAAAAGCTTTTATTTTAATTAAATCCAAAAGTTATTTTTTTCTTTGTTTACCTGGCCTCAGGAGACATATCTAGAAAAAAGTTGCTACAGCCCATGTCAAAGAGGTTAGTACCTGTGTTTTCTTCTAGGATTTATATGATTTCAGGTCTCACGCTAAGGTCTTTAATCCATTTTGAATTTATTTTTGTGTATGGTGTAAGAAGTGGTCTAGTTTCATTTTTTTACACATAGCTATTCAATTTTCCCAACACCGTTTGTTAAAGAGACTTTTTCCCATTGGATATTCTTTCCTGATTTGTCGAAGATTAATTGACCAAACAGTTAAGAGTTCATTTCTGGGTTCTCTATTCTGTTCCATTGATCTGCTGTGTTCATTTTTGTGCCAGTACCATACTGTTTTGAATACTACAGCTTTGTAATATAACTTGAAATCCAAAATTGTGATGCCTCCAGGTTTGCTTTTCTTTTTTTCAAGACTGCTTTGGCTATGGGCGCCTGGGTGGCTCAGTTGGTTAAGCAACTGCCTTCGGCTCAGGTCATGATCCTGGAGTCCCGGGATCGAGTCCCGCATCGGGCTCCCTGCTCTGCAGGGAGTCTGCTCCTCCCTCTGACCCTCCTCCCTCTCATGCTCTCTGTCTCTCATTCTCTCTCTCTCAAATAAATAAATAAAATCTTTAAAAAAAAAAAAAAAAAAAGACTGCTTTGGCTATTGGATCTTTTGTGGTTCCATAAAACTTTTAGAATTATTTGTCCTAGTTCTATAAAAAATGCTGTTGGTATTTTGACAGGGATTGCATTAAATGTATAGATTGCTTTAGGTAGTATATAAATTTTAACAATATTTGTTCTTCCAATCCAGGAACACAGAATGTTTTTCCATTTCTTTTGTGTCATCTTCAATTTCTTTCATCAATGTTTCATAGTTTTCAGAGTACAGGACCAGTCTTTCATCTCTTTGGTTAGGTTTATTCTTAGGTATCATATTATGTTTGGTGAAATTGTAAATGGGATAGTTTTCTTAATTTCTCTTTCAATATAGGTGTATAGAAATGCAACAAATTTCTGTGCATTTATTTTTATCCTGCAACTTTACTGAATTTGTGTATCAGTTCTAGTCATTTTTTGGTGGAGTCTTTTGGGCTTTCTACATAGAATATCATGTTTATTTGCAAATAGTGGAAGTTTGACTTCTTCCTTGCCAATTTGGATGCCTTTTATTTCTTTTTGTTGTCTGATTGCTGTGGCTAGGACTTCTGGTACTATGTTGAATAAGAGTGGATATCCTTGTCTTGTTCCTGACCTTAGGGGAAAAGCTCTCAGTTTTTCCCCATTAATGATGGTGTTAGCTGTGGGTTTTTCATATATAGCTATTATTATGTTGAGGTATGATTCCCTCTATATGTATATTGCTGAGGGTTTTTATCATGAATCGTTGTTGTACTTTGTCAAATGTTTTTTCTGCATCTATTGAAATGATCATATGTTTCTTATCCTTTCTCTTATTCATGTGATGTATCCCGTTGATTTACGAATATTGAATAAATCCCTCTTGATTGAGGTGAATGATTTTTTTTAATGTATCGGATTCTGTTTGCTAGTATTTTGTTGAGAATTTTTGCATCTGTGTTCATCAGCGACAATGGCCTGTAGTTCTCTTTTGTAGTGGTGTCTTTATCTGTAGTGGTATCTTTGGTATGAGGGTAACGCTGCCCATAGAATGAATTTGGAAGTTTTCCTTTCACTTCTATTTTTTTTGGAATAGTTTGAGAAGAAGAGGCATTAACTCTTTTTTAAATATCTGGTAGAATTGGCCTGTGAAGTCTTCTGATCATGGACTTATGTTTGTTCAGAGTTTTTGATTACTGATTGAGTTTTTTCACTGGTTATCAGTCTGTTTTCTATTTCTTCTTGATTTAGTTTTGGGAGTTTATATGTTTCTAGGAATTTATCCATTTTTTTCTAGATTGTCCAATTTGTCGGCATATAATTTTTCATAATATTCTCATAATTATTTGTATTTTTGTGGTGTTGGTTGTTATTTCTCCTCTCTCATTTGTGACTTTATTAATTTGGGTCCTTTCTCTTCTCCTTTTGATAAGTCTGACTATAGCTTTATCAATTCTATTGATTTTTTTTCAAAGAACGCGTTCCTGGTCTCACTGGTCTGTTCTATTGTTTCTTTAGTTTCTATATCATTTATTTTTGCTCTAAACTTTATTGTTTCTTTCCTTCTGCTGGTTTTAGGTTTTGTTTGTTGTTCTTTTTCTAGCTCCTTCAGGTATAAGGTTAGGTTACTTATTTGAGATTTTTCTTGCTTCATGAGATAAGCCTGTATTGGTACAAACTTCCCTCTTAGAACCATTTTTGCTGCTGCAGGTCCAAAGGTTTTGGACCATTGTGTTTTGTTTTGTTTTTTAAAGATTTTATTTATTTATTTATTTGAGAGAAGGGGTAAGGGGCAGAGGGAGGAGGAGAGAATATCAAGCAGACTCTGCACTTAGTGTAGAGACAGAAGCAGGGCTTGATCCCACAATCCTGAGATCACGACCTGAGCTGAAACCAAGAGTCAGTTGCTCAACCTACTATGCCAACCAGGTGTGCCAGGACCGTTGTCATTTCATTTTCATTTGTTTCCATGTACTTTTCTATTTCTTTTTATTTCCTGGTTGACTGGTTCATTATTATTTATCCTCCATCTATTTATGGTCTTTATACATTTTTTCTTGTGGTTGATTTCTAGTTTCATAGCATTGTGATCAGAAAAGATGCATGGTCGACTTTGATTTTTTTGAATTTGCTGAGGCTTGTTTTGTGGCCTAGCATATGCTCTATTCTGGAGAATGTTCTATATGCACTTAAAAAATTCTACTGTTATAGGATGGAATGTTTTGAATATATCTTTTTAATCCATCTGGCCCAGTGTGTCATTCAAAGCCTCTGTTTCCTTGTTGATTTTCTGTTTAGATGATCTATAGATTTGAGTGGAGTGTTAAAGTCCCCTACCATTATTCTATTATTATCGATTAATTCCTTTATTTTGTTATTAACTATCTTATGTATTTGGGTGCTATGTTGAGGTGCATAAATATTTACAATTATTAGATCTTCTTGTTGGATTGTCCCCTTTATTATTATATAGTGTCCTTCTCTGTCTCTTGTTACAGTCTGTTTTAAAGTCTATTTTGTTGGACGTCTGGGTGGCTCAGTCGATTAAGCATCTGCCTTCAGCTCAGGTCATGATCCCAGGGTCCTGGGATCAAGTCCCACATCGGGCTCCTTGCTCAGTGGGGAGCCTGCTTCTCCCTCTGCCTGCCACTCCCCCTGCTTGTTCTCTCTGACAAATAAAATCTTTTTTTAAAAAAGTCTATTTTGTCTGATATAAGTATTGCTACTCCTGCTTTCTTCTGACATCCATTTGCATGATAGATTTCTCCATCCCTCACTTTCAACCTGCAGATGTCTTTATGTCTAAAATGAGTCTTTTGTAGGCAGCATCCAAATGGGTCTTGTTATTTTAACCATTTTGTCACCCTATCTCTTTTGAATGGGAGTTTAGTCTATTAACATTCAAAGTAACTATTGACAATATGTACTCATTGTGATTTTATTTGTTTTGTGGTTGTTTCTGAGATTTTCTCTGATCCTTTCTTGTCTTTCTCTCATGTTTTGCTGATTTTGTTTAGTGATATATTTGGATTTCTTTCTCTTTATTCTTTGCATATTTATTAGTGGTTATTGATATATGGTTGCCATTAGGTTTGTATATAACCTCTCCTGAATATAGCAGTCTATATTAAGTTGATGGTCATTTAATTTTGAACCCATTCTTTCTGTGCCTCTCTTCCCCATGTTTTAGGTATTTGTTATCATATTTTACATCCTCTTATTTTGTGAGTTCCTTGACTGATTCTTTTAGAGAGATATTCAGTTTTACTGATTTTGTGTTTCCTACCTTCACACTGTCACTTTCGATCTTTCCTTTCCCCTCAACAAGTCCCCTTTAATATTTCTTTCAGAGTTGCTTTAGTGGTTATATATTCCTTTAGTTTTTGTTTGTCTGGGAAACTCTATCTCTCCTTTCATTCTGAATAATACCCTTGTGGGACTGAGTATTTTTGGCTGCATATTTTTCCCATTCAGCACTTTGAATATATCATGCCACTCCCTGTTAAAAAAAATCCCCTGCTAGCTTTATGGAGTTTCCCTTGTATGTTACTGTCTTTATTTTTTTCTTGATGCTTTTTTTTTTTCCTTTATCACTATATTTTGCCATTTTAATTACAATATGTCTTGGTGTGGATCTGCTTTTGTTGATTTTTTTGGGGAGTTCTCCATGCCTCCTGTATTTGGTTATCTGTTTCCTTCCCCAGATTAGGGAAGTTTTCAGGTATTATTTCTTCAAATAAATTTTCTGCCCTCTTTTCTTTCTCTTCTTATCCTGTAACTCCTATGATACAAATGTTATTACATTTGAAGGAGTCACTGAGTTAAGTCTATTCTCATTTTGCCTAATTCTTTTTTCTCTTTTGTTCAGCTTGATTACTTTCCATTACTCTGTCTTCTAGATCATTAATTCATTCCTCTGCTTCTTCCAGCCTGCTCTTCATTCCATCCAGCATGTTTCTCATTTCATTTATTGAGCCCTTTATCTCTGCTATGTTATTCCTTATCTCTGTGTTAAGAGTCTTCCGTCTTCTTTTTGTTTTCATGAGTATCCTTATGATCAATGCTTTAAATACCCACCAGGCATGTTACTCATATCTGTTTCACTTAGATCTCTGGCCATGCACCTGTCCCATTCTTCCATTTGGGATATATTTCTCTGTCTTCTCATTTTGTCTAAGTCTCTGTACCTGTTTATGTGTGTTAGGAAAGTCAGCTATGTCTCCTGTTCTTGAGGGTAATAGCCTTATAAAGAAGAGGTCCTCTAGTGCCTTACCATGTATCGCCCCCCCCCCCCCCCATTCCCCAGGGCCTGGTGCTTCCAGGCATGTCTCCAATGTGTACTGTGTGTGCTCTGTTGTTTTGTCCTGGCCACTTTATCTTTCAGGCCAGTCGTCTACAGAGACTCTCTTTGCCTACCATGGGCAGTGTTTGGCCCCTGGCCTGAATGTAGTGCATTTTAACTAGGTGTGCTCTGGTCTGCTTGTAAAATGAGACCTGTTGCCACTGCTGCCAGAACCAAGGCCTTACAAAACTCCCATGTCATGAGAACCAGTGTGAGCAGGGGTTTGGGCTGGTCTTCTGGCACTGGGACTGAGGCAAACAAGACTGGGAAGGGTGGTTCTGCTGGAGCATTGTGTGTGGGGGGGTGCTTGATGTAAGCATGTTAGGTAGAAGTGTTAGCACTCTGCTGGTTCCCGCAGGTGGCCCTGTGCTTAAGAAGGGTGGCAGAGGGAAATGGTGCTGGCCAGTTCCTTTGTTCCTGGAGGGTTCTCTCCATGAACACTGCATTTCTGGGACATGCACCAAAATGAGCAAATAACCTCCCCAGTGTGTCCCAGGCACTCTTCAGATCACTGTTTACATGCTTTATGTCTGTGGGTTCCTTGCCAGCCTTCACTCCAAGAGCAGCACAGTGCCCTCCAGGCTCTATCACAGCCAAGCCCATTGACCTCTGAAACTCTAAGGCTTTAGGGGCACTTGGCTGGCTCAGTTGGTAGAGCATGTGACTCTTGATCTCTGGGTTGTAAGTTAGAGCCCCACACTAGACGTAGAGATTACCTTAAAAAAAAATAAAATCTTAAAAAAAAACAAAACCAAAAACTCCAGGCTTTAAGCTCTGCTGGTTGTCATAAGTCAGGAAATTCCACCTCTCTCACTTTCCAAGCCAATTGCTATGGAGATTCATTTTCTCCCTCTGTGCTTCCCTGTGTGTTAGTCTGTCTCTTGCCCTTCTCTGTGACAGTGGCCTCCTCCTGACTACAGGAGCCACAGATTGCTTCTCCCCTAGACCGTGTCCCCACACTTCCTACCCTCTTTGATATGGCCTCTTCTCTACCTTTAGTTGTGGAGTTTGTTTTGCCAGTCTTCAGGACAATTTCTGGGGTATTTAGGATGATTTGATAGTTATCTAGTTGTACTCATGGGATGAAGCAAGCCTAGAGTCCTCCTATTCCACCATCTTCCTCTCTTCTTGTACTTTTTAATTTTTATTCTGACAGGTATGAAATATTTCACTCTTAAGTTTGCATTTTCTTGATTATTGGCTCTTCATATTTCTTTTTCAGTGAATTGCTTATTCATATACTTACCCGTATTTCTACTAGGAGAGACATTTACTTTTTACTCATATGGGTCTAAATGATGCATAGATTGAGAGGTCATCAGAAAACCATTATTACAGGGGTGCCTGGGTGGCTCAGTCGTTAAGCGTCTGCCTTCGGCTCAGGTCATGATCCCAGGTCCTGGGATCAAGCCCCACATCAGGCTCCCTGCTCCTTGGGAAGCCTGCTTCTCCCTCTCCCACTACCCCTGCTTGTGTTCCCTCTCTCGCTGTGTCTCTCTCTGTCAAATAAATAAAATCTTTAAAAAAAAATTAAAAAAAAAAAAAAAAAAGAAAACCATTATTACAATTTAAAAATGACAGAGGAAGACCTAGTACATAAAACTGAAATCCCTTCTAGTACCTTAAGAAAATTTTCTCAACCAAAGATTTTTTAATCATTATCTCCGGTAGATTGCCTAGTGCTACACAGTCACCCAGTTTACTTGGGCAACATTTTTCTTCCTTGAAAATTTTTATTCTTTACCAAATCATCTTTATATAAAATGTCTTACTTTACTTCAATACTGGATCTCAAGTACCATGATAAAGCTTTATTTTTTTTTCTTTTGAAACACTTATATTTTCCAATATTTTTCTCCTGTTCCCTTTAGAAAGCTAACCAACTGGTGCCCTCTTAAAACTTTCATATAAAATTACTTCTTTCAGGTATACAGCCTTCCAGTATTACAGAAATAATACCGACAAGTAAATCTGGATCTTTTATAGCAGAAAATTTACTGCAGTGGTCAAATTCACAGAGCCAAAGAGTGACTATGTAGCTACAATCATTATTTGCTAATGTTTGAAACATAATACACTTATTAGTATTGTAGTAATACTCAAACATAATACACTTATTAGTATTAGTATCAATACTAATAAGTGTAAAACTCCCTGTGTTGGAAATAATATCTTCCAACACCCACAGAGATTAGGTGTGTGTGTAGAGAGAACACACATGTTCTCTTACATAAAAACAAATGAAGATCTAATAACTTCAGAACTGGGAGACACCTGAATTAGTGATTAAATATCACAAATGACAAGATTAAGATATGAGCAAGGAGTAGTTCCTGTGAAATCAGTCACCAAAAAACAATGACAACATTGTAAACTGTCTGTAAACTGAAACCATCTGCAACTTATCAAAATCATGAAGTGTTCAAAACTTTCTCAGTTTCCAAAAGTGAGCAATACTGCTATAATAGACAACTGTCACAATTTATTTCTGATTTCTCTTTTCAGAGAACTATTGATGGAGGAGATAGCCTTCAACATCCAAGCAGTCACAGGTGTGGCCTCATCCATGTCTAAGCAGCCATGTGTCTACTATGATTTGCCTCAGGTAGACAAGTCACCAAAGTTGGGCCAGTAAGATTTTTAATTGAGAGATATAGAGTCTGGGAAGCAGAAGCTAAGACACACTAATGGCTAATCTTTAAATGAAAGATCCATGATTTCCTGCTGGTGAGGTTCCCAGAGCTGCCCTGAGACCCGGTTCATCCTTCACCTTTATCTTAGATTCCTTGGGATACACAAATATGATTCCAATAAATTTCTTCTTCTTCTTTTAAAGTAGCTAGTTTTGTTTTCTGTTGCTTGTAACCAAAAGGCTTAATATCTGCTAAATATCTCCAAGAAGTAAAAATTTTCTATTAAACAAATATTTATTCAGTACACACTATGTGCAAGATGTTATGCAAGAGAGAAAATTTGAAACATAGTTCCATAAATAGCTTGACATCAAATAAAGGAGATATTACAAGCATGGTTCACATTAAATGTTACAAGTGGGCGAAGAATGGAGCCCTTATTTCTGTCCCATCTGAAACCAGCATACATACCAGGAGAGATAAAACCTACACCAGGTCTCAAAGCATTGGAAAATTCCTTTTTTCTTTTTTTTTAAGATTTCAATCAGAGAAAGACATGTATCATATGACCTCACTGATATGAGGAATTCTTAATCTCAGGAAACAAACTGAGGGTTGCTGGAGTGGTGGGGGGTGGGAGGGATGGGGTGCCTGGGTGATAGACATCGGGGAGGGTATGTGCTATGGTGAGCGCTGTGAATTGTGCAAGACTGTTTAATCACAGACCTGTACCTCTGAAACAAATAATACATTATATGTTTAAAAAAAAAAAGAAGAAGAAGATAGCAGGAAGGGAAAAATGAAGGGGGGGAAATCGGTGGGGGAGATGAACCATGAGAGACTATGGACTCTGAGAAACAGAGGGTTCTGGAGGGGAGGGGAGTGGGGGGATGGGTTAGCCTGGTGATGGGTATTAAAGAGGGCACGTACTGCATGGAGCACTGGGTGTTATACGCAAACAATGAATCATGGAACACTACATCAAAAACCAATGATGTAATGTATGGTGATTAACATAACAATAATTTAAAAAAAAGATTATTTTAGAAAGAAAGAGCACGAGTGGGGGCAGGGGGAGAGACAGAGAGAGAGAGAAGCAGACTTCCCACTGAGTGTGGTGTGGAGCCCAATGCAGTGCTCGATTTCATACCCCTGAGGATCATGACCTGAGATGAAATCAAGACCAACTGAGCCACTCAAGCGCCCCTGGAAAATTCTTAATAGATGAAAATGAGAAGAGAGAAGAAATCACGTAAGTCAGGAAACTAGAATGGATATTCAAGATATATAAACAAGTCCAGATAAAGTTTAGGGTTCACACTAGGAAATGAGACAATAAGAATAAGATAATAAGAATATAATCCTACAGATTGGGTGTGCGTGTAGAGAGAACACACATGTTCTCTTACATAAAGACAAATGAACAAACCTATCATCCATGGGGAATATGCTCAAATTTATTTCTTAGACTAATGATGGGCAAATTCTTTCACATGCTTTCAAGGTAGCTTCTAAGTACCAGTGACTGGTCTGAGTCAGTGGTAAAGTCCATGCATTCAGACTTGTTTCTGTTCCCAACCCCACTGCTGAAATGCACTAACAAATTAAGTTGTGATAACATTTTAATGTACTAAAAGTAATTCAATACAATTCATTTTTGGCCTACTACTTTAATAATCACTATTCTAAAATTGTTTGGTAACCAATAGTGCTAATGAAATACTTCAGAGGAAGAGTCAATTGGTTCAAGTGATGAACAAAGGAGGCCAAATTTAGAGACAGGATAGTGGTGCTACGAAAGGAAACAGAGAATACCTTCAGGAGCAAAGAAAGGGAAAAGAAGATATTATTTCCAACACAGGGAGTTTTAAATGATCACAGGACTAGCACAGAGACATACAGCCACCTGGCAAGAGGCTGGAATGCGGGTGCCTGGGTGGCTCAGTTGGTTAAGCGACTGCCTTCAGCTCAGGTCATGATCCCGGAAGTCCTGGGATCGAGTCCCGCATTGGGCTCCCTGCTCAGCAGGGAGTCTGCTTCTCCCTCTCACCCTACCCCCTCTTGTGCTCTCTCTCTCTCTGTTTCAAATAAATAAAATAAAATCTTTAAAAAAAAAAAAAAAAAAAGAGGCTGAATGCATCTGCTTGGTAAAGAGGTCATTGGAGAAGAAATGATCCAAGACACCAACCTTTAAGATGCCTGAGTTGTGGACACACGTGAGAACAAACCAGCCACAGCATTCTACCTCCTGAGCTCCCTGAACATTAAGGAGTATTTATGTGACTGTAGCCTCATCATAGACAACCTCTTTCAGGTTGTAGGATAGGGATCACAAAGACTCCATGACTTCCATTACTTTCAGGGATTCTTTATTTTGATATTCTATAATACTATACAGCCAAAATGATAAGAAAAAAGACCCCATCTCTCTCCTTTAAAATCTGCCAGTTATTTGGTAATGCACACAACATCTGGGCAACATAAAAAGCTGGGATAAAATAAGAAGCACATACATATGCTTACATGAGCTGATTAAAAAAAAAAGTAAAAAAAATATACAATTTTCTAAATAGGTGTTTATTCAATAAGCACTGTTTTTCCTTTAAAAAATAAATTTTAAATAACTATCACAATTTTAAATTTAAAAATTAATTAGCATAATGCTTTATGCAATTCATCTCATACCTTTGAAGCTAATGTAATCCTATCTACAAATTTCTTCATGGAATGTTTAGGAAAGATTCCTGTTAGTGATCTCCCTGAATAAAGAGCTACTCCTGAACTGAAGTGTCCCAATTCCTGTATATCAAATCTAAATCTAAATCCATGTATGAAAGTCTACATGAGTAGGGTCCTCTTAGATAAAAACTGTGTCTACTACTAACAAAGTCAAAAAATAGAGTCTAATTACAAGAATAAGTAGTACCTCCATGGTAAAGTTACCTCTATGACAAATGAAACAAATCAGCCAGATCAAACACTGCTCTCTAACATTTAGAAATTTAAAGCTTTTAACTCTGAAATGTATTGAAAGGTCACACTAAGAGCAATAATAGAATACTAGTAATAAATCACCACTTCTTAGTTTTAAATGACACCTTTGTAGCTACTTACTAACTCAGCTGGTAAAACAAAGAAAAGGAAAATAGTAACTAAACTAAACCATTCTTTTAGATAACCAATTGTAAGACAGAAAACAGCTCACTTGACTCATATTTCATGCAAAACAAAAGTCTCAAGCCTTTGTTTTCAGCCCAGGTGAGAAGGTGTCCATGAGGGGAGGGGAGGCAGGTTGGGGGTGGGGGTAAGTGAAGACACCTTGTATGCCTGGTGGTAAGGGGGCAGGTGCTGGCTGCACCCTGACTTGCAGGGCCAGGCATGTTCCCCATGCCACATCCTACAGTACACTGGTTTCTGCTCTCTGAGACTTCCCACTCAATTACTGACCAGGCCCAGACCTGCCCTTGTAAGATCTTATAAGATCACCAAGAGTCGGGCTATGCTAAGTTCACCATGTTTATTTTAGGTTCAGCCTCCCTTTCTTAAAGTCACACTACAAATGAGAACAGTAGTGGCATTTTAAGGAAAGAACAAAAGGATTTTAAGGCTCTGCCTGCTCAGAAGCTTTTAAATCTAATAACCACTAAATGTTTTTAGGGAAGGTAGAAGGTAAGGGCAACAGCAAAAATGCCATAGGAGATAAGCCACGGCAACTGTGGCAAACAAAATGACCAAAACCAAGACAGCTCATAAAAATTAAAGGGAATGAAAGAGTACTGGTGACTGATAAACCAACAAATTTACTTAGCAAATGCCTTTATTTCCACTCCCAATATTAAAATGGAATTTACTCATTTAACAAATTAACTGAGTGCCTACTATGTATCAGGAATCATTCTGGGTACAATGATTATAGTGGGGGAGGCACCAAAATTCATATCCCAGTGGTCTTTAAATTCCAATGGAATCACATACACACCCCTTAATTAACATGGTCTGTTTTCTGGCTAGTTATCAAGAACTGCACAGTTGTGTGGAATAGCAAAAACACCAAAAATGGAAAGATTATATATATCAGACTCCCAGCTGCTCACAGAATTTTATTTTCTATTGGGATTAAAAATCAGTAAACACAACACAATTCTAGACAACAGAGACTTAAACTATTGATAGGAAATATACTTTCACTATTTACTTGGTATGTTTGTGACTGAAACTTTATCCATGAATATTGGAGCCAGCTAGTGAGGAAAAACAAAAACAATAGATTTTCTCACACGCTGAAGAAAAAAAAAAATCTTTTCTGAGGTAAACAGGTTTAACAAGCTACTCCCATGGTCACACCTTTGTAAACCACTTGGCTTGCCCTCCTCAAATATGTTTCCAAGCTCAAATTCCAGCCTGATGAGAATGACGGAACTCAAGTCCTATCGACCTGATCTTAAGTTCCAAAGAGCCTGCTCTGAGGAACCCAAAGAGAAAATGAGAAACATCAGGACAAGGCGCATCTTAAGAGAAAGGGAGAGAGAGAGAAATTACCATGCTCTAGAAGGAACCTACAGGGTCAGTCATAGTTCACCAAGCACAGCTGAGGATGGAGAAGGTCAGAGCATACGCCCAAGGACAAAAATCCACAGCAAACAAGTGGTGACCTGCCCAGAACCAGGTCCACATAGCCTGGCTACAGTGATTATAGAGGACAAGAAAGAAAAGCGCCCCCTTGTCCGAGGAAGACAGTATATAATTGTAGAATATGGATACAGTCTGTGATACAACCTATCCAGCCATTTTCTCTGTTTCAAAACATGTTCAGAGAAAGACACAGCCCTGCACACTCAGGTAGGGGCAGCACACCTTGTCCCCGGTCTGCTGAAGGGTCCTCCAACTCAAACCTACACTCAAAACTGGGGCCTCAAAATTAATAGAGAAGCCAAATGAGAGCGTGTTCTAAAAATTAATCTGTTCACTTATGCAAATGGAACCAGAGGCAGGACACAGTCTGTTTCTGGTTATGAGCTAGGCTTTTTTTTTTTTCCCCCCCAAAACAAAGAACTGAAATCTTACACAATGGTGGACTGGGGAGGGAAGAAAATGGAAGAAAATCAGAGAAGCCTAGAGAAGGTAGAAAGAGCTTCAACAGAAATATGCCAGGTAAATGCCCTAAGAAAACAAAGGCAATAAAGAAAAGCAAAAACAGTACAAAGCAAGTATACAGCCCTGTACAGCAGACCTGCGATGTGCCTCTCCAAACACAAGATCCATGTTAATAGGTATTAAGAGAAAATGATCTCTACAATCAAATCAGTTTGAATAAAGTAGGTTGAATAAAATTAAATTGTAAGATTTCTCAGGAGCTTTTATTTATTTTTTAACTTAAATTCAAATAGTCAACCTAAAGTACATCATCAGTTTCAGGTGTAGAGTTCAATAATTCATCAGTTGTGTATATCACTCAGTTTTCATCACTCGGGAGCTTTTAATATGCCCATGTGCATTGTGACCTCTAAGAGGGGGCTGTAATATGTAGTGTTTCCTAAACATATTTGACTACAATTTGCCCAGTTTTTCACTGAGCATCTCATGGAACTGAAAATTGTAAAAACTTTTTATACTTTAATCATTTTAACGGAAATCCCTCAGAAGTGAAGTTTTCCATAACTTATTCTACTTCTATCTTCTTAAATATCACATGCTCAATACAGTTTAATATTTTCTCCACAACTCACAATTATTATTGTGGATAACCATTATTTTGGACTGTGAGGTACTGCACTTCTGCATATGCCAGATGGGTTTCCTTCCCTCCATTTACAGACTGTTGCTGGCCTCAATTCCTATCCAGGCCCAAGTCTACACAGACCACTTGTTTGCCTAGGGTTTAGACACCAGGAAAGAGCAAAGCTCCATGTTGGACATCTGGACTACAATGATTAATAAAATACAGATTCTGCTCTTTAGAGGTTTATATCTGGCTACTTTTTCAAAACTGAGTTGAGCCACTAACAGCCCAAAACACTCACTGCAGGAGTACCTAGGTGGCTTAGTCGGTTAAGCATCCAACTCTTGATTTTGGCTCAGGTCGTGATCTCAGGGTTGTACGATCCAGCCCTCCATCAGGCTCTGTTCAGCAGGGGTCTGCTTGAGATTCCCTCTCCCTCCCCATGGGTCCCTCCCCCCACTTGTGCACACACACGCGCGCTCTCCCTCTCTCAAACAAATAAATAAATCTTAAAAAAAAAAAAAACTCACTGCAAAGCAAATCTACTATCAGTTACTTCAGAGGCCCAGGGCCTCCTTCTACATCCATGGTTAGGTGAAAAGGCCCTAATCAGATTTCAGGTAGATGGCTCTAACCACATCTTATACATACAGGAAGATACTTCCTCAAAATAATCAAACTTGATCAAATAATCCTCACAAGATTCCTTTGAGATGAAAGTAGGCAAACTAGGTAAACTGTGAAGAACCATGAGAGACGATGGACTCTGAAAAACAAACTGAGGGTTCTAGAGGGGAGGGGGGTGGGAGGATGGGTTAGCCTGGTGATGGGTATTGAGGAGGGCACGTTCTGCATGGAGCACTGGAATCATGGAACACTATATCTAAAACTAATGATGTAATGTATGGGGATTAACATAACAATAAAAAAATTATTAAAAAAAAAAAACTAGGTAAACTGAAACAGAGGAAGATTAAATGATTTATATGCAGTTGTCCAGAGTCACACAAGTTAAGGCAATAATCTCAGGAATCCCCACTATCCACATAGTATCCTACACACACTATACCAGGCTCTGTGTAGAAAATGCCAGCCAAAATAGGGGAAATATTTTATAGATACACACACACACACACACACATATGTATATATATTTAACTTCAGCAGCTACAAATATGCAGAGAGGCATAATGAATTATCTCTAAAGAAGAAATTTGTTCTCATTATTTTTCTATAACTATGAGGTTCAATAAAGGTAATACATCAAGTACTTTAATATTAAGTAATTTAAAAGGTATAATGTTTCATAATGCTTATTTCAAAAACTAAGAGAATATTTAATACATTGCTGGGAATGTTACTGGCCACAATGAGCTAAAACAATATTATGGAGATAAGTTATCTCTGCAAATCATTACTCTTTGACATTCATGCAAGAACATGAACTATGAAAAAAAGTGCCAGACTGTTTCAGTCTGTATAAAAACTAGAAAGAGCAAAGGTAGTCCTGGAAACTTCTCTCCTGAGAACATATTTTGTTTAAACTGTGAATCCAAACAAAACAATGTTTATTTTGGTGAGATTTTAAAGACTCATGATACTATAAAGTTACTCTGGGCTTGATTTATGAAGTCATGTAGGTAATTTCTTACTTGAAAATAAGATAATGCTGACTAAAATAATCAAGTTACTAAAAGAACCTATTTGAAATATAATTGTAACTAGCATTATATCATATATATAAAGCTATATATATATATATATATATATATATATATATATATATATATAACTAGCAGAACATTTACAGCTAGCAAACATTTTGTGTTTATTTCTGAACATAAACCTTGTGTTTCTGACCACTTATTATGGGACATGCATGAAAATGTTAACTCAGTAGGTTGAGTTGGTACAATCATGTGTATTCTCAGAAGGGCCTGTTTTCCTGACTGGCCACTGACTGGTACTTGGGAATTGATCTCTTGGAGTATTGTGACAGAACTGTTTTGCACACTCAGTACCTTGGCCACACTGTACTATTTTGTCTAGATAGTCTGTGCAAACAATGTAATTTGTGGTGAACATCTGCTTTCTTTCTGAGGGACTGGAGTTCCACTGCAGTCATGCAAGCACAGTTATCTACATGATGGAACCCCAATAAAAACTAAGCGATCTTCCCTGGTAGACAACACTTAGCACATGTTGCTGCAATTCATTGCTAGAGGAATTAAGTGTGTACTGTGCAACTACCCCGGAAGAGGACTCTTAGAAACTCGTGCCTGGTTTCATCTGTGTTGCTTCTGGTGTACCTTTTCCCTTTGTTGACTTGACGTTGTGTCCGTTGCTGTAATAAATCATAGCTTAAGTATAATGACTTCAAGCCCTATGATTCCTTCCAGCAAACCACTAACCCTGAGGATTGTCTGAGGGATCCCAGACACAAAGTTTATAAGATTTTATTATTTTTAACACATTTTCCATCATTTGAGTAGAATCAGAGGTACAAGCTAATCTAATCCTGGTAATCATGTATGGCTGGATATATTTCTTTTAATAATGTATATTCAAGACAGAAATATCATTCCCCATCCATGGAAGCTATTTAAGGTTAGATGAATATTGTTTTAAAGCAAATCACCATCTACATAGAGGCTGGCAAAATTTTCTGTAAAGGACCATACGGTAACTATTTTAGGCTTTTGAGTCTTTTACAAATACTCAACTCAGAAATTGTAGTATGAGAGCAACCACAGATAACACATAAATGAGTGAGGGTGGCTAAATTCCAATAAACATTTGCAAAGACAGGTAAGGGGCCTGATTTGGCCTGCAAGCTATAGTTTGCCAACCCCATTGCAGAATAAGTGAGTTTCAATAAAAATGACTTTTCTCAATTTCTCTTCTAGGTAAGGAAAACTACAGATTAAAAAAATAATAAAACAAATGAAACTAAGGAAAATACCAAGATTTCTTCTATTACTCAATGAATAAACACAAATTGTCTAAATTAAAACTATAAATTAATTTTATTTTATTATTTTTTTAAATATTTTATTTATTTATTTGACAGAGAGAGACACAGCGAGAGAGGGAACACAAGCAGGGGGAGTGGGAGAGGGAGAAGCAGGCTTCCCGCGGAGCAGGGAGCCCGATGCGGGGCTCGATCCCAGGACCCTGAGATCATGACCTGAGCCAAAGGCAGACGCTTAACAACTGAGCCACCCAGGCGCCCCTATAAATTAATTTTAAAGTTCAACTTAGTATTTACTGATACCCACTGTGACCTCAGTACAACATTAGTTATGAAGAGAAAACCCACATATAAGATTCTGCTCAGGAGTGCCATTCAGTTGAGCGACCAACTCTTGATTTCAGCTCAGGTCATGATCTCAGGGTCATGGGATCAAGCCCTGTGTGTTGGGCTCCACGCTCATTAGGGAGTCTGCTTGGGATTCTCTCTCTCCCTCTCCCTGCAGCCCTCTCCCTGCTTGCGCGCACCACTCTCTTTCTCTAAAATAAATAAAGAAATCTTAAAGAACAAAGAAAAAGACTGCTCACTGGCACTGGGATATCCCTAGGCTGTTTGACATTCCGCTACACTGGTTTTCTTTTTTTTAAAAAATTTTTATTGTTATGTTAATCACCATACATCATTAGTTTTTGATGTAATGTTCCATGATTCACTGTTTGTGCATAACACCCAGTGCTGCATGCAGAACGTGCCCTCTTTAATACCCATCACCAGGCTAACCCATCTTCCCACCCCCCTCCCCTCTAGAACCCTCAGTTTGTTTTTCAGAGTTCATCGTCTCTCATGGTTTGTCTCCCCCTCCGATTCCCCCCCCTTCATTCTTCCCCTCCTGCTATCTTCTTCGTTTTTTATTTTTCTTAACATACATCGCATTATTTGTTTCAGAGGTACAGATCTGAGATTCAACAGTCTTGTACAATTCACAGCGCTCACCACAGCACATACCTTCCCCAATGCCTATCACCCAGCCACCCCATCCCTCCCACCCCCCACCACTTCCGCAACCCTCAGTTTGTTTCCTGAGATTAAGAATTCCTCATATCAGTGAGGTCATATGATACATGTCTTTCTCTGATTGACTTATTTCGCTCAGCATAACACCCTCCAGTTCCATCCACGTCGTTGCAAATGGCAAGATTTCATTCTTTTTGATGGCTGCATAATATTCCATTGTATATATATAGCACATCTTCTTTATCCATTCATCTGTCGATGGACATCTTGGCTCTTTCCACAGTTTGGCTATTGTGGACACTGCTGCTATAAACATCAGGGTGCACGTACCCCTTTGGATCCCTACATTTGTATCATTGGGGTAAATACCCAGTAGTTCAATTGCTGGATCGTATGGTAGCTCTATTTTCAACTTTTTGAGGAACCTCCATACTCTTTTCCAGAGTAGTTGCACCAGCTTGCATTCCCACCAACAGTGTAGGAGGGTTCCCCTTTCTCCGCATCCCCGCCAACATCTGTCGTTTCCTGACTTGTTAATTTTAGCCATTCTGACTGGTGTGAGGTGGTATCTCATTGAGGTTTTGATTTGGATTTCCCCGATGTCGAGCGATGTTGAGCACTTTTTCATGTGTCTGTTGGCCATCTGGATATCTTCTTTGGAAAAATGTCTGTTCATGTCTTCTGCCCATTTCTTGATTGGATCATTTGTTCTTTGGGTGTTGAGTTTAAGTAAAGTTCTTTATAAATTTTGGATACTCGCCCTTTATTTGATATGTCATTTGCAAATATCTTCTCCCATTCTGTCGGTTGTCTTTTGGTTTTGTTGACTGTTTCTTTTGCTGTGCAAAACCTTTTTATCTTGTTGAAGTCCCAATAGTTCATTTTTGCCCTTGCTTCCCTTGCCTTTGGCGATGTTTCTAGGAAGAAGTTGCTGAGGTCGAAGAGGTTGCTGCCTGTGTTCTCCTCTAGGATTTTGATGGACTCCTGTCTCACATTTAGGTCTTTCAATCAATCATTTGGAGTCTATTTTTGTGTGTGGTGTAAGGAAATGGCCCAGTTTCATTCTTCTGCATGTGGCTGTCCAATTTTCCCAACACCATTTGTTGAAGAGACTGTCTTTTTTCCATTGGACATTCTTTCCTGGTTTGTCAAGGATTAGTTGACCATAGAGTTGTGGGTCCATTTCTGGGCTCTCTATTCTGTTCCATTGATCTATGTGTCTGTTTTTGTGCCAGTACCATACTGTCTTGATGATGACAGCTTTGTAATAGAGCTTGAAGTCCGGAATTGTGATGCCGCCAGCTTTGCTTTTCTTTTTCAACATTCCTCTGGCTATGCGGGGTCTTTTCTGGTTCCATACAAATTTTAGGATTATTTGTCCCATTTCTTTGAAAAAAGTGGATGGTACTTTGATGGGGATTGCATTGAATGTGTAGACTGCTCTAGGTAGCACTGACATCTTCACAATATTTGTCCTTCCAATCCATGTGCATGGAATGTTTTTCCACTTCTTTGTGTCTTCCTCAATTTCTTTCCTGAGTATTTTATAGTTTTCTGAGTACAGATCCTTTGCCTCTTTGGTTAGATTTATTCCTAGGTATCTTATGGTTTTGGGTGCAATTGCAAATGGGATCGACTCCTTAATTTCTCTTTCTTCTGTCCTGCTGTTGGTGTATTGGAATGCCACTGATTTCTGTGCATTGATTTTATATCCTGCCACTTTACTGAATTCCTGTTATGAGTTCTAGCAGTTTTGGGGTGGAGTCTTTTGGGTTTTCCACATAAAGTATCATATCATCTGCAAAGAGTGAGAGTTTGACTTCTTCTTTGCCGCTTTGGATGCCTTTTATTTCTTTTTA
The DNA here is from genome assembly GCF_004348235.1 of Phoca vitulina. Lineage (NCBI taxonomy): Eukaryota > Metazoa > Chordata > Mammalia > Carnivora > Phocidae > Phoca > Phoca vitulina. The sequence goes on along the minus strand of NW_022589728.1, from coordinate 339,198 downwards.
TTGTCTGATTGCTGTGGCTAGGACTTCTAATACTATGTTGAGTAGCAGTGGTGATAGTGGACATCCCTGCCGCGTTCCTGACCTTAGGGGGAAAGCTCTCAGTTTTTCTCCATTGAGAATGATATTCGCTGTGGGTTTTTCATAGATGGCTTTTATGATATTGTACACTGGTTTTCTATTACTTCATAACAAATTACTACAAACTCAGTGGCTTAAAACAACACCCATTTATTAGCTCTGTTCTGTTACTCCAACTTTATCTGGACAAGCAAGAGTGCAGGCATGGCACGGTGGGTTCTCTATTCAGGGTCTCCCAAGACTAAAATCAAGGTGCTGGGTGGCTGCTTTCTCATCTGGAGCTCAAGATCCTCTTCCAAGCTCACGTGATTGTGGCAGGACTCAGTTCCTTGCAGTTGTCAGAATGAGGTCCCTGTTTTCTTACTGGCAATCAGCTGGGGGCTACTCTCAGCCCAGATTACTTTCCATATAATCCTTTCTGACTGACTTTCTCCACATCTGTCCCTAATCCTATTTTTGAAATTTCCCAGAGGGACAAGAAGAAAAAGATAGCTCAGTAGAAACCACCACAACACCTAGAATGAGCAAAACAAATTAACCTAAAAGAGCACATGACAACAAGTCAAGAACAACTCAACTTTTATTAAAATAAATAAAAATAACGTGATTATCATGGTTGACAACAGCACTTCAAAAGTAAGCCTCAGGGGTAAGCACTTTCCACAACTTATTTCTCCTAGGCCTGTGCCCCTGGACATTTATTAATATCTGAAAGTCATTACCTTTCAAACTTTCTCTTAATTTGGAATTTCAAAAAATGGAACTTATGCCAGAAAACATTTCTACATAATCAAATATTAACGTAGGTTTTGTAGAAATTTTAAACAATGGTAACTTGGGCCTACTACTAAAATCCTCCTTGATTTGCAAATTCTATAAAATGACTGACTGATTTTGGATCTATTGAAAACCAATGAACTGATCTGTCTAGCACAAATACTTGGAAAGCCCACATAATGAAAAGCATCGACTTTTTTCTAAACAAACAATCATTCAACTAGACTACTGCTAAATTTTAAACCTGGAAATCTCAAATGCTTTGAATGCATTTCTCCTTCAAACTACCAAAATCAGACTAATCACTAAAGTATACCAACTCATATATCTACTTTTCTCTGCACTGTAGTGTGAAACTTATATTGGATTAGAAATGTTTAAAGTACTCTAAATAAGTGTTACCATGTCTTTTGAAATGAAAACTGTCAATTTAAGGGATTTGCTTATGGAATTTTTTTAAAACTTTTTTTTTTTTTATTAAAACTTTCAATTAAGAGAAGGTTGTAATCCCTATCATTTATCTTTAATTAAAACTAGCAGCACTATTTGAAATACTACTTTTCTGATGACTGGAGATTTTCAATCAAGTTTTTAATACCATTTCAGGAATATGTTCCACAGCAGTGATCTAAATAGTTTACTGTTTACTCCCATTTTCCACAATTACATCACTAGCTTAATAATTAAGGAATACATTCTTGAAGACCTTATTCTAATTCTAACCCTTGTACCTCTTCCTTTTCATTTCCCTTTTGCCTAGCATAGTACCTAACTCAAGCTAGGAATTTTAGACATTGTTTTAATTTTTTCAAGTTACATAGCATTTGGAAAAGTGTTATTCCTGGCACAAAATGGCTCACTTTTTATACTAATTAAAAGAAAATTTTAATTCACTGTCATGTCTGTGAAAAGAAATGCTCTAGGCAATATGGGAAATACAAAAATTAATAAGACATCTTGATATTGATGTAGTAGAAAATGAACCGGCACTTGAGTCAGAGACCTAGTTGTAAATTCTAGCTTTAAGATCTACTAGTGGTATAACCTGGACAAGTTTTTAACCATTCTGAGCTTCAATGTCTCAAATTATAAAAGAGGAACAATAGTATCTACTTCACAAAGTCATCATAAGGATTAAAAGAATATAAAAAGCACTATAAGGTATTTAAGAACAGGAATAATATCTGGTCTTACTTATCCCCAATGTCCAGCACTGGCTATGCAAATTATAAGACTTTCTATCCTTACTCACCAAGCAAACTTTACATGTATACCAGACATTGTTCTAGGCTGGGGACAAAAAATAAATGAGACAGTTACCTTAACCTCAGAAACTGACAATGTTGAAGGAACAGAAAAGCAAACACATCAGTGAAATAAAGAGTGACAGGTATTACGGTAAATGTGGGGGCATGGGAGGATTCACAGGGAGCAAGGGCTCAAGTTTATGGGCAAAAGCTGATGGGAAAGTCTTCCCAGAAGAGGTGACTTGAAAATGAGTACATCTTTCATAGGTGAGACAGAGGTTGGGAAGAAGAGGGCACTCTACGCAAAGACAACAGCAAGAACAGAAATATGGAGGAATAAAGAGCCTGCCATGTTTGGAGAGCTGTGATATAATTAATATGGCAGAGCCAGAGGGAAATGATTTAAGGAGTTAGGATAAAAGGTGACTGCCATATCCCAGAAAGTTTCAGGTAGAGGATTTCTAACCACCTGGTAGAATTTAGCCATCTATATATGAGTGATCCCTATCTTTTTTTTTTTTTTTTGTAAGCAACCTACTTTATTTTCATGATCTCTTTTGATCCTTACTATAGCCCCAAGATAGGTAGTATTATACTCACTTTATAGAGAAGGCCCAAAAAGGTAAAGTAATTTGCTTCCAGGTACAGAGTAATTACAACGTGGACTCCAACCTGGTCTATCTGAACCCATGCTGTCCATGCTCTTAAGTCTTACGCTCTGTCACCCTTTTCAAATTGCTTTTGACCACAATATACACTTCAGCAGGCAAGACATACATGTCTACAATTGAAACAACAGTTTCATGAGGCAGCATATATACTTCAATGGTTTTCATTCTCTTCCCTTTAAAAAAAAAAATCTGATTGTAGTTGTAAGGAAGAACAAATGATCAGTAGTGTCAATGCTCCTGATAAGCCATGTAGGATGAGGATGGAGAGTTTGCCTTTGGATTAAACCTAGTGTAGTTCCTTGGTGGCCTTGGGGAGTAGTACTGTTGGGGAAGGAATAAAGCTAGACAGGAGATGGAGGAATGATATTAGAGAGACATTCGAGATAGCAAACTTAGAGATGAATCTCAAGGAATTTTACTTTTCATGGGGGCTGGGGGGAATGAGACGGAACCTGCAGGAAAAGCACAGTCAAGAAAGGTGTGAGTTTTGTTTTGTTAAATATGGGAAAAGAACTCTCCCTGTCTTTTGCAAGCATAAATAAAAAGCAAGTAGCTTGACATTCAAGGCCCTCATCATCTTAATTCTCTAATCTCGTTTCCTACTGCTCTTCCATTAAAAAAAAAAACCTAACTGAGCTGCACCAAATTACTGAAGTTCCCCAGAATGCTCTGCTCTGTCCTGCACTTCCTTGTCCTTCCCTTCCCTCCCCTCCCCTCCCCACTCCTCTCTCCTCCCCTCTCCCCTCTCCTCCCCTCTCTTCTCTTTTCTTCATACTATTTCTTTTTCCTGGAATTTTCTTCCTCCTTCTTGCCTACCTGGCAACTCCTACTCAATGTTGAAGACCTGGAGCATCCTTCATCTATGAAGCCTTTCTGTCCACCCCCGACATTCTATGTGAATTTTACTGAAAGCATCCACAAATCTACCATCTAGATTCTACCTTTAATATTTTCCTATACTTCCATGTATCTACTATGGAGTCTTTCCTAACCCACAGAGGTTTTTTTTTTTTTTTTAATCACCACACATTGTACCCATTTCTATACACTAAAACTATTTGTATACATGTCTGTCCTTTCCTTGAGATTATAAACTTCATGAAACCCTAACCAGGTTTCTGTATGCATGGCTCCAAGAATATAAATTGACATAGAGAAATATACTGTAGGAGAGAATGTGAAATGAATTAATTTTGGCCACATTACTTACTGAAAACTTCTCTTTATCTAATCCCTGAATAACAAGAGCAGGAAAAAAAATTTTTTTCATAATATACCTTTCCTTTATGTGTTGAGAGCCCTAGGGGCAACTGTTCCATTTGAATATCAACAAAGGGGAAATAAACTTTGTGCCACTTCTGCAGTTGACAGAGAAGGAAACTAAAGAGGTTCCTTCTGCTTTGGGAGGAGAGCAGACAGATTTCTTTCTACATTAGGTATCATACACATAATAAGACCCTCCGAGAGACCACAGCCAAAATTTTAAGAGAATGTTCATTTGAGAGGTTAACCACTCTGTTCTGACCCATTGTTTTATCTAGGAAACCATCTTCTCAAAAGATAATCACAAAATCAGCACCTGCACAGAAAAGATAAGATTAATAGTACACAACAGACTGTGCAGAAAACAGGAGAGAATGGAAGATAAAATACATGGAGATTTCTTTCCATTCTGTTAAAGAAAAAGACTCATACAATTGGACAGTGGGGAAACACACAAAACATCTTAAAAATAAAAACAAATAGACAAATCAAAAAAGTCACTGTTGGAAATCAATGAATTTAATATGCCCATAAGGGAAAACAGCACTGGACAATAGGATCTTTTTTAGACTATCATAAAAAGATTTTCTTTCCCCATGTACTTTGTTTCCCAGATGATTAGCCTCTTGAATGTATTCTTAGAAAAGAAGTTCTTTCTACAAAGTGTCCTCTTCATAACTGCCATTCAGAATATCAACTGCCTACCATGACACAGCAACCAAGAAACATGAGGCTTTTGTTGGAGACAGTCAACTTGTGATTTCCTGCTAGACTTTCTCAATTCATAGGATGATGAAATGGCCTAGTGTTGCAATGCATTTATGGGTTTAGGTAAAAACACAGGACATCCAAGACAGAAGTGGCAAAAGAGAACAGTACCCAGCAGGAAGTTGTTCCTACAAAGGAAATTGCAGTTTCTAAGATGAAGGGGAAGTCAAGAGGGAAAATTAAGTGTCTTAAGAACTTGAGAAAATATTGAAGAAACTACTTATGGTCTCAAATATAGCTAAAACATTAAGTAGTATATTCACGTTATCATTAAATGTAAATCTGAAGCTTTGCCAATGCAGTTTGGGGCAAAGCTCGCCCACAAAAGTCAAATCATGCCTACGTTAACTGTCTTTCTGTTAGGACCTGTAGCTCTCCTCTCTTCCTTACAGAAAGCTCTTCTGGAAAAATGTCTGATGTTATTGACAGAAAGGGACAGAGGAAGAACACACACTCATATGCTCCTACACACTGTAAGAATCTTGGTCATGTTTCTCTTCGTTTTATGATGTCCTACAATGTCCTCTTCATGTACAAGCCCATCCCACAATAAGCTTCTAGTCTCTATATACCAAACGGCTAACTTCTCCTAACATTTATTTCCACTTGCTCACAAAATGTACCCTACATTATATACATTATACGTTATACGTTATATAGAATAGCCCAAGCTATCATTTTTACTCTAATACAATTTTCACATAATAAGGCCTAAGGAAACCCTGGTAGGAGTTGTTTCTACCCCTATCATCTGTACACATTAGAAATTCAATAGCAACTTCATACCCTGCCTACTTATCTCTCTTTAAAAATTTTTTTTATCATGCCCAGAATTCTTTTACTGATGCTTCTAAATTATGCACAGATCTTTTCTACCATTAAACATTAGGAAACAGTATTACAGACATGTTTTTAGTTAATAGTAAGCTTTATAAATACTTACTAGTGGTATTAAAAAGAAACCATTAATTTTTCATAAAAGACCTCATGACTTTGTTTCCTGTGTATGGAAAGTGAGCGTAAAGTGTGTCCACCATGCCACTTTCCCTCTTTACATCAAGACCACACCACGATCACCTCTGCAAGACACTGTGAGGTACTAAGGATCTGCTGTTTATTCTAATCACTCAAATCTTATTTTAGTATTCACTATTCTACTCTGAACAATCTGAATTCAGGACTGGAAATCTCCCTAGCAAAATCATCTTTTTTATTTTTCAACTCCTTCTGACTCTGTAATAACCACTGATTTCCATCATCCTGCAGTTTCTAATTTGGCTTTTGAATCACTGTGTTCTTATCATCTCCATCTTCCTTTCTTCCCTGTTTTTCTTCAGCTGTCCTTTTTTCTCCAACTAGTATTTCATAATTCCTTCCTTACCTTCATTCATTTAATAAATGCTTACTGAATACCAAGTATTCTGTTAGATGATGCTGCTACAACACCTGAGTGAGACTCATGCTGGTTATGGACAGGGAATAACAATGTAGTACACTAAGTGCTGTGAAAGGAGTGAGGACTAGGGTGCCATAGGGCACAAAGCCAGACCCAGGGGTGGAGGTCAAAGAAGAGGTTTCGGTGGTGCAGACGAACCTGTGAATATGCTAGGACATACCAGGTGGCAGAATTTTTTGCCAGCTATTTAACTTCCTTATATTCCCATATTCCCTCTGTCTTAAATATATGAGTTTATATAATGATGTATAACAGCTGTCCCCATCAACCACTGTTCACAAACTTTGTATTAGGTTTCTACTTCCATGTAAACAAGTTACCACAAACTCAATGGCTTATAGCCACACTCATTTATTAGCTCATTGTTCTGTAGGCCAAAAGTCTTGCACATTCTAACGGAGTCCTCTGCTCAGGGTATCACCAAGTTGAAATCAAGGTGTTGGCTAGGCTTAGTTCTCCTTTGGAGGCTCTGGAGAAAAACCCAATTCCAAGTTCATTCTTCTTGGCAGAATTCAGCTCCTTGTGGGTTTATGATTATTTCCCTGCTGGCTGTCAGCCAGGGTTCATAATGAGCTTATAGATGCTGCCACATTCCTTGCCTTGTGGCCCCTTCCAACTTTAAACCAGCAGTAGTACATTAATCCCTCCCTGCTTCCAACCTCTGACTTTCCCTGTCTCTGATCTCTAGATCCAGATTTAAATGGCTCATGGGATCAGGTCAGACCCACTGAGGATCAATTCTCTTCTTAAAGTCCACTGTGCCACACAACAAAACCTCATCATGGGAGTAAACTCCATTCTACAGTCTCAGGGATTATGCAAGGTACAACAGGGAATAGGGATGTTGGGGGCCATTTTAGAATTCTACCTACCACAGTTTATAAAGAAAACATAAAAACTTGGCATCCAAATACTTGGCATCAAGCAAGAATTTCATGGCACTGATTAAAAATACGGTACTTGGATTCTATGTAAGATTTTTTTTTTTTTAAAGGTTTTATTTATTTGACAGAGAGAAAGACAGCCGGAGAGGGAGAAGCAGGCTTCCCGCGGAGCAGGGAGCCCGATGTGGGGCTCGATCCCAGGACCCTGGGATCATGACCTGAGCCGAAGGCAGACGCTTAACGACTGAGCCACCCAGGCGCCCTGATTTTTTTTTTTTTAAGATTTTTTAATTTATTTGACAGAGAGAGACACAGCGACAGAGGGAACACAAGCAGGGGGAGTGGGAGAAGGAGAAGCAGGGAGCCTGATGTGGGACTCGATCCCAGGACCCTGGGACCATGACCTGAGCCTAAGGCAGATGCTTAACAAACTGAGCCACCCAGGTGCCCTATATAAGGATTTTATTTTTCAATCCTGACAGTGCAATAATAAAAAAATTATAGACAACTCTCAAAATCTCTTTCTCCAGCCCCTTTACACTTAATCCACTCATCTTTACAAATGTCTGAGACATTTATATTTGAATATCTCAGTCAATGTCTCATGTAAAACTGAATAACCTTCTTCAGAGTTACCTCTTCAGCCCTCCAGGATCTCAGCCTTAGCACAATTATTTTATCTTTTACTCTATGTTCTCTTTGACATCAAACTGAACTGAAACTAATTCATCAATAAACAACAATTCACTCTCCCTTCCATTCTCAAGAACACTCTGTGTCTTGAACGGGATCATTAGAAACACTGGTCTCCTAACCTGACCTCCCTGCCATTTTCTTCTCTTTTTGTCCATGTACACATGGGCCCATCTTAACTAACATGTCTACCAATAAAGTCCCCAACCCAGGAACCACAGCGGCCCCTCATTCCAGCACTCAAGGCCAACACCCAGCCATTCCCTGGGTCCCACACTCCTACTGGACAGCACATGTCTACCTCTTGGCCACCTCCCTTTCTCATCCCAGCCACAGGCCTCTGCTCAGGGCTCTTTCAGCAAGACACACCTCAGCCTTGAGGGGTCAGCTCCACAAAGGCTTTTCTCACTCTCACCTACAACCTGCCTCAAGCTCTCTGCACCCATGAAACCCTGGTGTTCTCTGTCTCGCTCTTCTCCTACCACTGTTTAATAGGGTCATTAACCATCCCCACTATATTAAGAACTCTGTGTGTGTGTGTGTGTAAAGTATACACACATATACAGCTGACTCATGTTTGAACTGTGTGAGTCCACTTATAAGTGGATTTTTTTTAATACAGTACAGTACTGTAAATATATTATCTTCCTCATGATTTTAATAATATTTTTTCTCTAGCTTACTTAATTTATAAGAATACAATATGCAATACATATAACACAGAATGTGTTAATTGACTTCTTATCAGTGAGGCTTCTAGTCAACAGTACGTTATTAGTAGTTAAGCTCTAGCAAGTCAAAAGTTATACTCAGGGCGCCTGGGTGGCTCAGTTGGTTAAGCGACTGCCTTCGGCTCAGGTCATGATCCTGGAGTCCTGGGATCGAGTCCCACATCAGGCTCCCTGCTCAGCAGGGAGTCTGCCTCTCCCTCTGACCCTCCCCCCTCTCATGCTCTCTCTCTCTATCTCATTCTCTCTCTCAAATGAATAAATAAAATCTTTAAAAAAAAAAGTTATACTTAGATTTTCCGGTGGATGGGGGGGGGGGGGGGGGGGGGATCAGTGTCCTTAATCCCTGCATTGTTCAAGGGTCAATTGTATATTGTTTCATATCCTTCAGCTTCTTAGGCAGCACACACAAGAAGCTAAACAGTTCTTTTCTCCCACAATCCAATCGACATCTCCATTCCTAACTTTTCATCTGTTTTTATAATCCCTTTCTCTCCTTGCTTAGAAGAACAGTCTTTAGAGGTTGATAAAGTAGGCATCCACTCTGGTCTCTATAGGAATGAGGTAGTAGTATAAATAACACTCCAGAGTTGCATACAAGTCAATTTATTTAATGTTTAAATTAAATAATATTTAAGACTCTTAAAACTGGAGTAAACAGATTCTAGGAAAATAAACTACTTCTAGAAAATAAATGAAAATAGAAATAAAAAAATAAAAATAGAAAATAAAAGTACTTCTAGGAAAATAAATTACTATTAAGGACACAGAGCATAGGAACCTTCAAAGTAAGAAGAGGAACAGAACTTGGAAAACATGCATTTCACATGCAGAATAGCATGTGCATAAGAGCAATTCTGTTTCATAAGAAAAGATGGGAAACAATCTGAAAGTCCACCCACAGAGGAATGGCTAAATGGATGAGGGTATCACTACATGCTGGAATGCTGCCCCATGGTGGTAAAAAGAAGGAGACTTCCTGAGTCTTCGGCACACTAAATGTGTACTTCAATTGCAGAGCTATGTGATAAGCATGCTGCCATTTGTCTAAAAGAGCTGGGTAACAGATCTTCATATACATCCACTTTGCCTGTTGGAGGAAGGAAACTGGGTGAATGGGGACAGGAGTTAGGAGTGTCATCCTTTCCTATGGCATATGGACCTTATAAACCTGGTACCTAAGCTGGGGCAGAGTTACCTCTGCAAATGTGGGAATGGGGCAAACTCATCTACATTTTCTTCTAAAGCTCAATGGTCCAGAAGAAGCTTGATACTTCCAGAAATATGCATATATGTCTTTACCTGACCCAGATTCTCTGGCAGAAGAAAACAAGCTAATAAATAATATGCCCCCAAACATTTGTGGACTCCTTCTTTAGCTACAGGTGCCATGCTGTACACAGCACAGATACAAGCCACAGGCCTGCTGTGAGGGCAGAGGAGGAGGCATGCAGGGGGTTCTGCCTAGGTGGCATCCACACACAGGAGGGTAGCTACCTCATGGTAAAGACCATCCAGTCCTGCCATTTGCAACCACACAGACAGGCCTTGAGCACACTGTGCTAAGGGAGAGAAAGTCAGACAGAGAAACAAAATACTGTATGATATCACTTATATGTGCAATCTAAAAAAGCCAAACTCATAAAAATAGAGAACAAAATGGTAGTTCCCAGGAGATGGGAGCTGAGGGGGACAGGACAGATGTTATCTAAAGGTACAAACTTAAAACGAGGAGCAAGTAAGTCCTAGAGACTGAAATGTACAGTATAGTGAATACAGACAACAATATTGTATTATAATCACCAAACTTGTTTAAAAATTAGAAGTTATCCCAACCACTAAGAAGAACTGAGAATTATATAACGTAATAGAGGTATTAACTATCGCTACAATGGCAATCATATTATATATGTAAATATATCAAAGTAACATGTATGCCTTAAATTTACACACTATTGTATGTTGAATATATTTCAATTAAAAAAATTAAAAACAAACTAGAAATGAAAAGTATCTATGTGCTACCTGCCTATGGGTATGCAGGGAAAGTTTGGAAACTCACTTAAGGCTCTGAAGTATTTATGGATCCAAGACAAGCTCTGACCACAAACTCAGAGGGAAGAAACTTACTTATTAAAGATGAAGCTGCACTTTAACAAACATTTTTGGATTATGAGGCCTGTTTTACCAGAAATGCCACTGAAAAAACTTCCAGAAAAACACACAGTATTTTAGAAATTCAAATCATAGCCTGTAAGATTTGTTATAACTGAAAGAAATCAAAGGTAGACTGGATATTTTCCAAATGAGAATTCTGTTTGTGAACTGAAGAGAAAGTGGGGCCTGCCAACTGGTAATTAAACAACTGAGCAGACTTAACCAACTAGTGGATTGGTCCCTCATCCAGGAGTAGATTCCACACCTATGTGTAAGAAAAACAAAACTTGCTTTGAAACTGTAAGATCAAAAACATTGCTTGGCAGATGTTAACTAGACTTAATGTGGTGATCATTTTGCAATATATACAAATATCAAATCATTATGTTATATACCTGAAAGTGATATGTCAATTAGACTTCAATTTAAAAAAGAGAAAAACCAAAACACCGCTTAGAGCAACAGTTAGGGTTGTTCTGATAGCTTTCAGGCCAGATTAGGCCAGTGATGGCAACGGCTCTTTTTGATACTTCCAGAAATATGCATATATGTCTTTACCTGACCCAGATTCTCTGGCAGAAGAAAACAAGCTAATAAACAATATGCCCCCAAACATTTGTGGACTCCTTCTTTAGCTACAGGTGCCATGCTGTACACAGCACAGATACAAGCCACAGGCCTGCTGTGAGGGCACTCTTCAAGTGAACTTCAAGTGAACTTCAACTGAGAGCTGCCAGGAGTTTCAAGCTCCAGAGTCTGGGCCAAGGAAGCAAGAGGTACCTACAGGAACACTCAGCTCACAGTACTGTTGGCTTGATGGCCAAGAGGGTAGAAGCCATCCAAGAGTTTGGAAGAGGCTAGGGTCAGTTTTAAGTCTACAGGATTAAAGTAATCACTTACTGTTCTAGGCAAAGTATGTAATATACTCTCATCATAAGCCAAATGTTTTATTTCATAATTAACTTTAGAACAATACTTTTATAGGAGCTATAACTGAACACTGAGAGCGTATTCCCCCTTCTCCATGTGTGCCTTTGAAACAGTAAGCCAAGTGTATTTAGGACACAGATTCCTACCTTTGAATGAAGCAACAGACTCTATAGACATATCAGCCACCTTCATGTCCCCAAAATAGCTTGCAGAGCTTTGCTGGAAGAGAGTGATTTTACTTTATCCACTGAGAGACAGAGGGAGAAAGGCAGCGAGGGAGGATTGAGAGAGAGTATCACCTAGATTTTGACAGCAGGTTGCCATATTCTCCTGACTAAATGTGAGCTCTGTGGCCCCCACGCTGAATTGCTGCACAGAGCATATTTCTACTCTTCTGAATAGCAAAATCAGAAAATGAGTGTTTTTTTAAAGTACTACCTTGGTAACATGAGTTACTATCTATTATGCTTCCAAACATAAGCAAGGAAACTAGCCACCTAATGCATGTCCTTCTTGAGATCACTACCAGAGGCTAGGGCAGCAGACAAGGGAAAAAGAGAAACCAAAAAAAGCAGAGTTTGAAATATTTTTCTACCTAAATAAACAAAAAACCCTGTAATTTTTATGCCTTTTAATTCCTTCAGAGATACTTTTTTGCACGAATTAGCATATGGGACTCCCCTGGAGCTCACTGTGACATGACCCCCAATAAACTCACTGCTTTGTCAGCTCACTAGATAAGAGAAGGAGACGTATGGGCTGACCACTTGAAGGTGGGACAGGATTTGGTAAGTACAGATTTGATCTATAATAAGGCGATCCCATGCTTGCTTCAGCAGCACATATACTGAAATAGAATTGGGTGATTTCAGCCGGAAAAAAAGAACATGGGTAAAGATGGGTGGAAAGGGCCTGAATTCTCCCTGTAATGTTTTACTTCTCAAGCTGAGTAGATTTGTGGATGTTTGTTCTTTTTCCTCTTTATATTTTTTGTGTACCTACTTCATTTCATTAAAAAAAAAAAATAGGAAATACAACGTATATTCTACAAACAGAGGAAACCTAATATGGCTAACATGTAAACATGTGGACAAAAAGCAATGGAAGAAAATGTTTATAGGCCCACACGCTAGTACCGGGTGAGACAAGCTCCAAGCAGCCTTGTAGACCACAGGGCACAGAGGAAGAAAGACCTATTGGTCCAACTCTCACTAGTAACACTGCAATAGCATTTTAAAATGGGAGCTTTTGATCCTGCTGCACATCACAATCACTGCTGGTCTTTAAAAATAATACAAGTGGTTTTGTCAGTACCATGAAAGAGAGAGAGGCCAAGTAACTTCGCAGCCTCTCAGGCATAACACCACATCTGTTCTCCAAGACAGCAAGGAAGGCCTCTACTATGCCAACATCAGAGGAATATGCACATACATGCACCCTTGTCCAGGCACACATACACACACACACACCCCCCACACACACACACTGTACCCCTAGCACTCCATTTCCACTTCTGTTGGGCTTCAGCACCCATGCTCACACTTCTACACTGGCCACCAATATGCTTTCCTGGGGTCACTCTGGTTACTCCAAGAACTAAACCTCAGATTGTCAAAAAGATGTGAAATACATAGAGCCTGTGGGCTAGACAAGTGCACCAAAGGGTAGTCCAGGAGCAAATGCTGTGTCCCCGATGACTGAGGGTTCCTGACATTCATCACTATGGGCCTGCTCTCTCAGATCATATTAAGCCAATTAAGTGAAATCTGGCCTCAGGCTATTATTTCTGCCCTTGACTCCTAGCCTGCACTCATGGGCCCTGAGTTCCTGATCTCCCCCTACACCATGCTAGCTCCAAGGCCACTCTCCTACAGACAGGCCTCAGCACAGCTCTTCACCTCACAGCAACTCTCAAATCACAGAATCAACTGCAGAGCTTATTAAAATAAAGAGTGGCTGGGCCTCTCCAGGTCTTGACTGGGAGGTCTGTGGTAAGCCCTAGAAATTTAAGTTCCTAGGTTTTGCTGCTGTTGCTGCTTGGAGAACCACTGCTCTATGTAGTACTAGCATCTGAATATTTGGTTTTGATTTTCATTCCTGTCCACCTAACAGCCTTATCCAGTCCAAGCTTATAACGTCTCCTGGGACAGTGGACTCCCGAACTAAGCTCCCAATCAGGCCTTTCCTGGGAGCCACAGTATGTCACAGATCCACAAACCAGGATCAATGTACATTCATCTTGTCTTCTCCTTACTAGTGGTCAGATGGATGGAAGGCATGGAAAGCATGATTTATTTTTTTTTTCCAGATGTACGACTTGTGATTTGACAAATTCATACATTATGCTATGTTCACCACAAGTATAGCTACCATCTATCCCATTACATTGCTATTACAGTATCACTGACTATTTCCTTATGCTCAGCTTTTTGTTCCTGTGACTTACGCATTGCATTACAACAGGCCTGCATCTCTCCCCTTCATCTGCTTTTGCCCAATCCCCACCCTCTCCCCTCTGGCAACCATCAGTTTGTTCTCTGTATTTATAGTTCTTGTTCTGCTTGGTTATTTCTTCTTTTTAGATTCCATTTATGAATGCAATCATATGGTATCTGTCTTTCTCAGTCTGAGTTATTTCACTTAGCATAACACCCTCTAAGGCTCGTCCATGTTGTCTCAAATGGCACAATCTCATCCCCTTTTTATAGCTGTGCAATATTCCATAGTACATACACACCGTATTTTCTTATCCATTTTCCACAGTGGCTGTACCATGAACTGAATTATTAATAAAATAACTTGCTGCCATGACAAACTCATATAGCACTTTACCATTTACAAAGCACTTTTATCCTCAGTTGCCCCACCTGAACTTGACAACAAGTTCTTTTTTTTTTTTTTTTTAAAGATTTTATTTATTTGATAGAGAGAGACACAGTGAGAGAAGGAACACAAGCAGGGGGAGTGAGAGAGGGAGAAGCAGGCTTCCCGCCGAGCAGGGAGCCCGATGCGGGGCTCAATCCCAGGACTCCGGGATCATGACCTGAGCTGAGGGCAGACACCTAACGACTGAGCCACCCAGGCGCCCCTTGACAACAAGTTCTAATAGTAGATATTACTATTCCCTTTCAGGGATGATCAAACTGAAGTCAGAGAGATTATGAACTTACACAAGGTCACAGCACTAGTACTTTAGATACCTCCTTTTATATAACTGTGGTCATTTAATCCATTTATCAGTTATATATTTTTTTGTGTCATCAGTATCACTCATCACTTATTTTCAATATTAAAAAGCGCAACAGCATTTAAGCAAGGTGTGAAAAAATATGTGAATACTTACCATAAACACTAAATAAATGCTGGCTGACTCAGTCTTATCCATCCTACCATGAATGCAAACAGCACCAAAGCAATGTTTATGATCCGACAGTCCCAAGAACAAGGCTGACAGGCATAAAACAACCAGTGGACAAAGTTTTGTTTTTAGTTTTTTCCTTAAAAAGAGTTTTTCACTTGCGGTTTCCATTTTTCATTTGAACTAGTTACTTACACGTAGAAATTGGGAGATTTCACTTACAGATCTGGATTGATAGTTTCTCTTGAAATTGAGAATTCTGGCAAAGCTGGAAGCACATTCTTGCAAAGCAATAGCTGGCTGGAGCTTGTCTATCATCCTTGTGTTCAACAAGGGAGGCCTTTCCAGTCCAGGAGGTTTGCACCACCCACCTGGGTCCACAGGCATTCAACAGGCCTCCTGCCCTGGAGCTTGTTCTTACATAGTTAAAATTAATCAATAACAAACAAGGTGAGCAGAATAAACTTCTCCAGGCTCACAGAATTACAGTTTTAGAGTGATAGAGTTTGGCTGTCTAGGGACTACTGAGAACTAACTAGCCACACAGCAATGAAATGGAGAGCCTGATTCTTATTACCTGTCTTCTGAGAAAGCCAGTCTCTCCATTTCTGTAAAATAGTGATAAACCGTCCCACCCTCTTTCACACAGTTTTACATATATGCATATGTATAGACATACAATACAGTATGGAAGCCAATCCTGACCACACTGTTATGGCTTGCTGTTACTGAGGATCCATTTTTTTGTAGCAGGAAGGGTACCCTCGGAGGATAAGACTAATGGAACATTCCAAAATGAGAACTACCATTCATGACATATTTTTGAGGCACACAAAAAAACACACAACACAAAACAATGACTATATTTTCTTCAGAGATGGAATGATCTCCACCCTGAATTATAGGACACTTATAAATGCTATAGGGTATAATGTTGAGTGATCAAAATCTCAATTTTTATCTGCAGTGGTAAGTTAATTTTCTAGGAAAAGGGGGAAAAGAATTAAAACAAATTCATACCCCACCCTCATCCCTGCAAAAAAGGTAAGACATAAAATCACTATCCTGTATTCATCAACTCTCTTTTAATTTTTGCCCCTATAGGTATAGCCCAAAAGAAAGGCTGTTTCAGGCTCCTTTACAAAGTGCTCTGGTGCACAAAACTGGGACCTGGTACTCCCAAACAGCCTTCACCTGTGGTACTTTTCAAAGAAGAGAAGCTGTTGAAGTTTGTAACAGAGTGTCCCAACATAGCGATAACAGAGGTGATATAAATTCTTTATCTAATGTGCTATCATGAATAATATGAAACAGAACAATACTAGAATTTATAAAAGTAAAAGGGTCTGACACCTCTGTGGCTGATTCTCATCACCATTTGTCTATGAAATTTCAGGCACACTACAGTTAGTATCTTAAAATGAAAATAAATTACACAAAAATGTTAACTCTACCTCCAGCTATAGAGACTATAGAAAGTTTATTGTGATTATGAGTTAGTAATGCAGAAAAAAATCAATAAGATATGTGTGTGTATCCTACATTGTAATTTCTAAATGTAAATATCTATGGGGAGGACTAAAACCCATAAAAAAAGAAAGGAACACAAAATCTTTAAAATTTTCCCACAGAAGTAGTATAAGGGTCAGATAGTGCTCTTAACCTGAGAAATTCTTATCAAACCATCTAAGCCAATGCCATTCCATGTTTAGAGACAACCACCCAGAGGAAAAAGAGTGATTTTATTTAATCATTTTCTTTTCACAAGACAGTTGGGGGGTTGGAGAGTAGGCATAGCGAGTTCTTAGCCTCAAATCTTAATGTTAAATTAAGAAAATCTGTGTTAGGTCCTGCCTCCTGCCACCACAGGAAAATGGACCAAACTCTGGAGTAAGTGTACACTGTAAAGCTATCATTTTGTTTTGTTTCTTTTGTTTTTCAACTTAACATTTATTGCAAACTCACCATAGGCAGTTGCCAAGTCCTCAAAAATACAAAGCTTTGAACACACAACTTCACTGTCAAGGACTGCAGAGATACACTAACTATAAAAACAATTTTGTGGAAACAAGTGGGAGAGAACAGTAATTTGGGTGAGGAAAAGATGACACTGGAGGGTTTGGGATGGATATTTCAGCATAAGCAAAGGTTCCGAAGTGTGAAAATATGGTCCACTTGAGAATCTCCTCTCCCCAAGCCCCCATGCCTTGAGCTTTCTTTTTACCACTGCCTCCTTTATTTCTGTTTTTCCTATTTCATACTTTCAGCTTATTCAACTGCCTTGCCTCTAGTTCACCCATCTTTCTACCCACTACAACTTTTCTGGGGAGCATTTTAGCAAAGATACTTTGTATTTTAATGTTTTCAATGTAAAGCTGTCATTTTTGATATATAGTTATTTGGGAAAAAGTGAGAT
Source organism: Phoca vitulina (assembly GCF_004348235.1). Classification (NCBI taxonomy): domain Eukaryota; kingdom Metazoa; phylum Chordata; class Mammalia; order Carnivora; family Phocidae; genus Phoca; species Phoca vitulina. The sequence continues at coordinate 321,772 of NW_022589728.1, read as the reverse complement.
AATCTCTCAATATTCTTTTTTTTTCTTAATTAAAAAAAAGGGGGGTCTCTTGAAAGCCCAATTTACGTGTTAACAAATTTGATAAATAAGGGTGGCAACTCTTCACCAGGTTAGAGAACAAAGATTATCAGAATAAAATACATGTAAGCCACATGTATTTTAGTGACTAAACACTCACAAATATGCTAAAACCACAGATAAGTGTATTATATTTAATGTTCTCTAATATCATTTACTGACCTTTATGCAGCTTTAAAACTCTACATCCTCAACACATAAGAGAGCTATCTTTGCTTTCTCCTTATTTCCTCCCCATTTCCTTACCCAACTTTTTTTTTCAGAACTTCAAATTCCAGACTATGAATTTCCTTCTTATAAGTGAAAAACAAAATAAAAGCACATATATATGGAAATGAGTTTGAGGCTCACTGTGCATTCCTTCTTAGAAGTTCAGCTCAATAAATCAAAAGAACCAGAAACTGTATGGTGAATAAAATAAATGCTATCTTGATACTACAGAAAGAATGTAATCCATAACCACAGTGAAATGATGGAGTAAAAATAAAAGAAATTTGACTTATGCAAATATTCTCCTTCTCTTGACCTTCCTAAATCCCTCCACTTTGGTCATTTGTTCAGATAGATATCCTAGAACCTAGTGAGATATCTTGAAAAACTACCAGATATACACTGAGCTGGGCAGAGCACTGTCTCCCACACAGGCAAGAAAAGCACAGCAAGTTCTGACAGGTAGTGAGGGAGTGGGTGTTGGGAACCATGGTGGAATGATTTTCCCTCCCTCGGATCCAAATACCAAAGTGTGCCAAGGCCCAGAAATTTGGATGGAGGACTCTAAGTAAAAGATGAACAAGAAGCAAGCTACTATAGACAATTTAATGTGTTCTCTTATAAGCTTGGTTGATAAATTCATACTCTTTCCCCTATTCTTTAATCGCCTACTTATTTAAGAATCAAACCTTTTACATGAGCACTCAACTTAAACTGACTAGTGGAACACAGGAGATTCTCCTTCTTTTATGATCTAATTCAAAGACTCCATTGGTTGTCCTCATCTGCCCCTTCCCAGCAGAGTAATGCCAGGCAAGTTTTTAACTTGAGATACAGTCATGTTATTCAAGATGCAAAATAAAGACAGTAATATTCATCTCAACAGGGTCATTGTGGAAACTAAATGAGAAAATATATGTAAAACAGATTCTGTGGCACCCCTACATATTAGGTAGTCACCCACAAAATAGCAGCTGTCATTACTATACAAGTTTTAAAAACTGAAGTTCTGCATCCAAGATTTCCTAGGGCTTTATACATATATTGGTCTTACTTTGGGTTTAAGACGGAACCCCTCCCTACCACTGCCCATGACAAATGGGTGGTCTGTTCAGTAATGCTTTTCATTAAAATTTCTTCTGGAAATATAAGTTATACAGATCATAACCACATATTCAATCCATGGAATACATTAGTTTTGTTAATGAGCCAGTCTACTTAAAATTTAATTGTCACACAAAACCCTGGTAATAGGTTTTCAAATGACTGAGCCATATGATCACGCGTGCTTGTTACATACTCATTTCTTTAACTATTTTTCCTAATTAAGTACAGAATCTTTCTCCAGTTAATTTTTCTCAGCTGAACATTCTGGTTATATCAGGATGCATACTTTAAGTATTCTCAACTATGTACTGATGGACACTCAGAAGAAGCTGTTACTAAATGCGAAATTATGCTCCCATGACAGCAACTCCAATCTCTTAACTTTGTCTTGTCACCCTCATTACAGACATACAACTGTGATAAAAGTAGAGAAATTTAAGGGAATAAATATAGAATAAAAAAATATAGTATCACCAATTCTGTTTTCATGAGACTTGAATATTTAGTTATATTTAGGTATAGGTGTTTAATTCAAGAGTATATAAGTGTTTTGTCACCAGTTTTTAAAGAAATCGCTGCCACTATCATCCATCTGCATGCCTTGCCTCTACTTTACTCATTCATTCCTTCACTCATTCATGATGATCCCAGACCTCAAGAAACTCGCAGTCTAGCTGGGAAGAAAGGCAGGTAAAGCAATGATCACTGGAAGCTACGACAAAGGGCACTGTGGAAGTAGGAAGAGCACTACCATGGTGTAATACCCAAATCCCAACTTTCAACTAACAACTACAGTGTGCCTCATGAGGAAGGAGAGGAAGGAAGTAATATACTCCTTCCAATATTTAACATTCTAAGGTTTTCTGAGAAATTCATGCATATTCAATCCACATCAAAAATATTTAATGCTGGGGGCAGGTGGGTGGCAGTCAGTTAAGCGTCTGACTCTTGGGTTTTAACTCAGGTCATGATCTCAGGGTCCTGGGATCGAGCCCCACATCGGGCTCCACACTCAGCGTGGAGTCTGCTTGAGAGTCTCTCTCTCCCTCTGCCCCTCCTGCTCGTGCTGTCTCTCTCTCTAACATAAATAAATAAAATCTTTAAAAAATATATTAATGCTGTTCAGAGGTACTTGAAACTACAATAAATGATTATTTTTGTCAAACAAAGATTTGATAGGGAAAAAAAGTTTCTTCCATTCAAGCTTCATTGAAAGCCCAGCCAATGTAACCCATGCAAAAAAATGTGCCAAAGAAAGTTTACATTAGAGCTTTTTGATAACATGTTTCGTTTTACATACTTAATGTGTGTCTGTCAAAGCATATATTTTTGATTTATTTGTTTCATATATTTTTATAATATAAAAGCATTAATGAATAAGAAAGACAATGATCAATCACAAAACAGAAACATTATCAGACATTAGCCAAGAAATCATATATTTGAACAGACACTAAGGCAAGTCTTTAAAACCTTCAACAGGGGCGCCTGGGTGGCTCAGTCAGTTAAGCATCTGCCTTCAGCTCAGGTCATGATCTTGGGGTTCTGGGATCAAGCCCCGCCATCAGGCTCCCTGCTCTGCCAGGGGCCTGCTTCTCCCTCTCCCTGCCTCTCCCTCGCCAACCCTGCCACCTGCTTGTGCTCTCTCTCTCTCTCTCTCTCTGTCAAAAAAAAAAAAAAAAAAAAACCCCTCAACAGTATCAACACAAACTAATCACCTTGGTTAAATGCTGCAATGAATAGGAAAAAAGTTTTCTTCTGATGGTCTAGTGAGCTAGTTATAAGGCAAGATATGTTTGTTCCCTCATTTCCACATATGTAAATTAAATATTTTTAGAAGAAATGTGATTAAATATGTATAATTTTCAGACATAACTCCTCTAATCCTTAGCTTTCTATATACTTATTGCATTCTGAATACAACAGAATCAAAGCATTTCTGTGACTGGAAAACAATGATAGTAAATGAGAAAAATAATGAGAAAGAGCCATTCCTTCCAAAAAATGAAGGAATACTTAAATATACTTAAATATATCTTGGTGATATACATTCCTTATCAAACATTGTACTTTTCCTGCTTCTAATTCACCTTTCCTAATTTTTGGTCCATATATGTGACTAAGAAAAGCACTTTCTGAGTATGTGTTCTCTTCAACGGTTTAACCGAATACCTTAAATGATACAGCAGAGTCCATATAGTACATACTATATACTTGTCTGGTATGGTTAGGTGAGTTGTGATATTTCACCAGTTCAGGCATGGCCAGTCAATTAGGTGATAGCAGTATCAAGCACTGTTTACATACGAAGTCTTAAAACAAAAAACCATCTCCCTGAAAAATAATCTTGTTTTAAAACAATTTTCTAGACCCACCTAACATGCAAAGACAAGAGGAGCATTCCTCACTCAGTTCAGGACCTACACTGAAACTTATCTGAATGAACTTGACCCTGGTTGGCAGCAAGCCAACAATCTTCGTCACTGAATGACTTAACAGGAACACTGTGTTCTTGACACAGACACCAAAAAAGGGTGTTGAAATCCATGCTAAAAAGAATCTCAGCTTACATTTTAAACCAATTTTTAAATATAATGATAAAAGATACTTAAATATGATAAGGCATTTTCAGTGTTTGGTTCATGTTTATTTTAGGTAATTTTTTATCCTTACTCCATTTGGGTCACTTTCAATGCTTCCCTGAAACCCTCCCCCAAGCACAATGAACCTATGCTCTGTCCCTCCTCCTGTGCCTCCTCCTCTAATAATGTACCTGGAAAATTCCAAAGCACCCTGAGCTGGCGTATTAGGGAGGGACAGCAAGTAAAGCCAGAAACAATGTATTGACTCACTTCCGCAAAAAGCCCTGGAGAAAGATGTGGGCCACAGTTCAGTTCTCTCACGCGATGCAGTTAGAACAGGTAAGAGGTAGTAAAGTATGTCATTCCCAAACAGGTTATGTTAACTCATCCACAAAGGTAAGATGCAAATGAAAAGGCAAGTAAAACACAATTTGGCAGGGAGTCTATATACTTCCCTTTGGAAAAAAACTCTAGTCTTTTCCTTTAGTTTTTGCCATCTTCCTTTTCTCCTGCTCCAAAATCCAGGTCTCCAAAAATGCCATCCACTATAACATTAAGATAGTTTGTTCTCACCATTAGCTGAAAGCAGTCCACACTCATCTCATACTTTGGGGGAACCCTACATAAGTCCTAGTGTGTTCCGAGTGAGTAAGACTCAAACTACAAAACATTCAGCAGTCTACATTGGCAGAAATAACAAAATGACTGTTTTTTTTTCACCCTTAAACCATTTAGTTTTTAGTCTTACTTCTTTACTAATTTTACAGGCCTCAGGCCTGTGTGATTAACAAATATTTGGAGGGAAAATATTTTAAAGTCATACAAATATATTCTGTTTCTCATTATTTTTAATATTCACTGATGGACCTTGCCTTCAGCAATTACTACTGTCGTAAACTAAAAGATGATTTTCTATTTCCCTCATTCCTTCTACATTTATTAGAATTCCTAAGGAAAAGTTGTTCTTTCTCTACTATTTATTCAATCATGTATCTATATCAGTATGGACTTAAATATATTTATTTGGGGGGGTTATAATCCAGTATTATCATTCTTCACTTCATTGCTCCAATTGTTCCAGCTTTGGCCACACAGAACACTTTCAGATTAAATGTGTCCTTTGGATCTTCCCCTCCCAACCTCTTCTGAACACTTCCTTATTTTCTGACAATACAGGATGTTCCAGGCACATCTTGTATTTTCTCTGTCCTGGCCACAGATTCAGCCATTTTACCAAGGAGCCCTGGTTCCATTCATTAGAGTGTGGTATTAGAAACCAAGATCTAGGAACTAGGTGTGCTTATTGCTTACTGCTTCTAGGCCCCCTCAATGGACAGAGATAGGAAAGTAAACACATACATTTATTTCTACATTACCTTCTTAAATCCATCTACATATGTGTGTGTGTGTGTGTGTGTGTTTTAAAGCACATACGTTCACAATGATACACTGAACTCCAATATAGCACCATAGAGTTCATTTTAGTATTTCCCATTGCTTATTCGTAACTTCTTTCTCCCCTAGGTCTCAATTTCTACAATGTGAAATATATTTACTTACTTCTTCAACAGCAGTACACATGCAAAGTATTTTCAAAATTGCTAAGCCATACAGCTATGAGAAACAAACTTACCAACTACAATAAAGTGTATACAGTTTTTGTCTTTAGCGTTACAGAATTTAATCCAAGATTGCTTTCCCAATTACTTAGGTCAGCTCCCCTCTCCTCAAACCTTTCAGTGAAGTTATATCATCTACCACAGTCTGTATCCATTTTGAGATCCCCCTGACAAAGCCCTGATTTATTTAGTTGATTTATTTAAATGTGCATGAGGAAAATTCACTCTTTGGGGTGTACAGTTCTGTAGATTTTGACAAATGCATAGAGTTGTGTGTCCACTGCCACAGCACATGAAGGACAGTTCCCACGCCCTAAAAACTCATGTTGCCCCATTGCAATCAATCCCTTAGCCCAACCACTGATCTGTTTTCTATCATGACAGAATTGTAACATACTTGGTTCTGGCTTCTTTCCCTTAGCTAAATGCATTTAAGATTCATCCACATTGTTGCTCAATACTCAGAGTATTCCATTGTGTGATGCATCCATTCACCTGCTGAAGGACTTCTGGTTAGGTACCTAGAATTAAGACTACTGGGTCATATGTTAAATATATCCTTAACATGTGTGTGTGTGTGTGTGTGTGTGTGTGTGTGTTTATTTATTTGAAATGTTTGGCATATAACATCATTAAATTTAAGATATACAACATGTTAATTTGATACATTTATATATTGTAATATAACTGTCTTGTAGCAATACTACCTCTATTAAATCACATAATTATAATTTCTTTTTTGTGGTGGGAATAAGATCTAGTCCACTTATCAAGCTGATGATTATAATACAATATGGTTTTCTATATTCACTAACCTAGGACTTACTTGTTAACTAGTTACAAGTTTGTACCTTTACACAACATCTCTCCTATTCCTCCACATTCTAGATCCTGGTAACTACCATTTCACTCCGTTTTTATGAGTTTGGTTTGTTTTAGATTCAACATAAAAGTACTATCATGAAGTATTTGTATTTTTCTGTTTGACTAATCTCACTTAGCACAATGTCCTCAGTATCAATCCATGTTGTCACAAATGGCAGCATGTCCTTATTTCATGTGGCTGAATAATATTCCGTTGCATACATACCACTTCTTCTTAATCCATTCATCTGTTCATGGGTCACTTAGGTTGTTTTCCCATCTTGGATTTTGTGAATAATACTGCAGTAAACATTGGAGTGCAAATCTCTCTGATACTCTGTTTTCATATCCTTGGATATATACCTAGAGGTAGAATTGCTGGCTCACAGGGTAGATTATTTTTGAGTTTTTGAGAAACCTCCACAACTGTTTTCCACAGTGGATGAAATAATTTACATTCTCATCAACAGTGTACAAAGGTTCTCTTTTGTCCACATCCTTACCAACACTTGTTATCCCTCATCTTTTTGATAATAGCCATACTAACAGGTGTGAGGCAATCTCTCATTGTGCTATTCGATTTGCATTTTCCTGATGATTAGTATTCTTAGGCATCTTTTCATACATTTGTTGGCCATTTGAATGACTTGTTTGGAAAAATGTTTAGTTCCTCTGCCCATTTTTTTAATCTTACTAGTTTTTGTTGTTATTATTGAGTTATAGGAGTTCTTGTTATGTTTTGGATACTGACCCTTATCTGATATCTGATTTGCTCACATTCTATAGGTTCTCTTTTCATTTTGTTTATTATTTCCTTTACTGTGCTAAAGCTTTTAAATATGATGTGGTTCCACTTACTGATTTTTGTTCTTGTTACTTGTGATATAACTTTTTGCTCTTGTTATTTGTGATATAGCTTTTGGTGATACATCCGAAAAGTCAATGTTAGCCAATGCTAAGGAGCTTCCTCCCTGTATTTTCTTCAGGAAGTTTTATGGTATCAGGTCTTATATGTGAGTTTTTGATCCACTTCAGGTTAATTTTTGTGAGAAGATAGAGATTCAGTTTCATTTTTCTGCATGTGGTTATCCAGTTTTCCCAAATTTATAAAAGAAATTATCCTTTCTCCATTAGGTATTCTTGGCTCCCTTATGGAATATTAGTTGACTGTATATGCCAGAGTTTAATTATGGTCTCTCCATTCTGTTCCATTGGTATGTGTCTATTTTTGTGCTAATACTATAGTGTTTCAATTACTATAGATTTGTAGTATAGTTAGAAATCAGGAAGTGTGATACTTCTGGTTTGTTCTTCTTTCTCAGGATTGCTTTGACTATTCGGGGTTTTTTGTTCCATACAAATTTTACTATTTTTTTTTTTTCTGTGAAGAATCCCATTCAAATTTTGATAGAAATTTTGTTGCATCTATAGATGGTCTTGGGTAGTATGGACATTTTCACAATATTAATTCTTCCAATCTATGAACATGAGACATCTTTCTGTTTTTGTCTTTTTAAAATTTCTTTCAAGTTTTCATTGTACATATCTTTCATTTCCCTGGTACAATTATTTACAGATATTTTACAGGTTTTGGTGCTATTGTGAATGGGACAGTTTTCTTTATTCCTTTTGCAGATGTTTCATTATTAGTGTATAGAAATGAAACAGATTTCTGTATATTGATTTTATATTCTGCAAGATCACTAAATTCATTGATTTGTTTCAACATGTTTTTGGTTGAGTCTTTGGGATTTTTCTATATACAAAACTTATATCATCTGCAAATAATGACAAATTTACTTCTTCCTTTACAAATCTGGATACGTTTTATTTCTTTGCATTGCCTAATTGCTCTAGCCAGGGCTTCCAGTACTGCATTGAATAACAGTGGTTAAGAGCTGTCTTCTTCCCAGGCACCTGGGTGGCTCAGTCAGTTGGGCATCCTACTCTTGGTTTCAGCTCAGGTCATGATCTCAGGGTCATGAGATCAAGCCCCATGTCAGGCTCTGCACTCAGTGGGGAGTCTGCTTGAGATCCTCTCCCTCTCCCTTTCCCCTCCCCGTTTTCTAACATAAATAAATAAAATCTTTAAAAAAAAAAAAAAAGAGTTCTCTTCTTCCTAATGTTAGAGCTTTTCACTGTTCAGTGTGATGTTAGCTGTGGTCTTATGGCCTTTATTATATTGAGGTATATTCCCTTTATACATACTTTGTTGAGAGTTTTTATCATAAATGGATGTTGTATTTTGTGAAATGCTTTTTCTGCATCCACTGAGATGATCATCTGATTTCTATCTCATTTCACTAATGATGGATTTGCATATGTTGATCCATCTTTCCATCCTAAGGATAAATCTTTTCAGTATGTTTTTGAATTTGGCTCGCTTTATTTTGTTGAGCATTTTTGCATCTATGTTCATCAGGGACATTGGTCTATAATTTTTTTTTTTTATACTGTCCATATCAGGGTAATGCTGGCCTCAGAGAATAAGTTTGGAAGTATCCCCTCCTCTTCAATTTTTTGGAAGAATTTTAAGAGGTTTGCCATTAATTCTTTTAAATGTTTGACAGAATTTGCCAGTGAAGCTATCTGGCCCTGAGGTTTTCTGTGTTGTGAGGTTTTTGATAATGGATATAATTTCTTTATTTGTTATTGGTCTGTTCAGATCTTCTATTTCTTCCTGATTCAGTCTTGGTAAGTTTGTTGGAATTTATCAATTTATGTTATCTAATTTCTGTCATACAATCATTTATAGTAGTCTCTTAGGATCTTATGTTGCTCTCATTGCAACACTTGGGAGTACATATAAGGAGTTAGCCACATAGTTGGGAGAGGTGTGGGTTTAGCACTCGGGGCCCTGGGGGTGCCTGTTTGACTGGCAGGGAGACCCTCAAGTGGAATACTTCATAAAAGTTTGTTTCCTCTTATTCTTGTAACTCATCAGGCTGGCTGCTATGTGTTTCTGTAGTATCAATTGTAATGTTCCCCTTTTCACTTCTAATTTTATTTACAGGCATACCTTATTTTATTGCACTCCACTTTATTGCTCTTCACAAATACTGCATTTTTTTTTTACAAATTGGAGGTCTCTGGCAACCCTGCGTCAAGACTGGCACCATTTTTTCCAACAGCATTTGTTCACATTATGTCTTTGTGTCACATTTTAGTAATTCTCACAAACTCAAACTTTCATTATTATATTTGTTATGGTGATCTGTGATCACTGATTATGACCCAATGAAAACTCAGATAATAGTGAGCATTTTTTAGCAATAAAGCATTTTTAAATTAAGGTATGTACAATTATTTTAGACATAATGCTATTGCACACTTAATACACTATAGTATACTATAAACATTACGTTTATATACCTTGGGAAAACAAAAATTCATTTAACTCACTTTATGGCAATATTTGTTTTATTGCAGTGGTCTGCAACCAAAGTTGCAAAACCTCTGAGATATGTCTGTATTTCAGTCGTCTCCTTTTCTTAGTACTCTAGCTTAACCTTTGTCAAATTTGTATCTTTTCAACAGAACCAGCTCTTAGTTTCATTTGATCCTTTCTATTATTTTTCTGGCCTCTATTTCATTTATTTCTGCTATGCTGTTTATTATTTCCTTCCTTCTGCTAACTTTGGCTTAATTTGTTCATCTTTTTCTAGTTCTTTAAGGTATAAAGCTAGGTTGTTTGAGATCCTTCTAATTTTTAATAGATGCATGCTGCTATAAACTTTCCTCTCAGAACTGCTTCTGTGGAATCCTACAGGTATTGGTGGTTGTTTTTCCATTTTCATTTATTTTGAGATAATTTTTTTTATTTCTTCTTTGACTCAATGGTTGTTCAGAAGTGTGTTTAGTTTCCACATATTTGTAGATTTTCAAAGTTTCCTCTTGTTGTCAATTTCTGGTTTCTTTCCATTGCTGTCAGAAAATAGTTTGTATGATTTCAGTCTTCTTAAATTTGCTAAGACTTGTTTTATGTCCTATCATTATGATCTTAGAGAATGTTCCATGTGCACTTGTGAGGAATGAGCATATTATTGCTGTTGGATGAAATGTTCTATATATATCTATCTGTTAAGTCCATTTGGTCTAAAGTATGTTTCAATTCCTATGTTTTCTTGTTGATTTTCTGTATGGATGATGTATTCATTGTTAAAAGTGGGGTACTGAAGCCCCATACTATTATTGTATTGCTATGTATTTCTACCTTCCAATCTGTTAGTATTTGCTTAGTAATATTTAGATGCTCTGATGTTGGGAGAGTATATAATTGTTATACTTATGTACTGAATCCTTTATCATGATAAAATGTCCTTCTTTGTCTCATTTTCATTTTTGGCTAAGTATATTTTGTCTGATAGAAATCTGCCTACTCCACTTTCTTTTCATTTCCACTTGCATGGAATATCTTCTTCAATCCCTTCACTTTGAGGTTATGTGTGTCTTCAGAGCTGAAAAGAGTCTCTTATAGGCAGCAAAAAGCTGGGACTTGGTTTTTGTTGCTGTTTTTTTTTTTTTTTAATTTTATTTATTTATTTGACACAGAAAGAGAAAGAGCGCGTGCACAAGAAGGGGGAGTGGCAGGCAGAGGCAGAGGGAAAAGCAGGCTCCCCACAAAGCAGGGGAGCCCGAGGTGGGACTCAATCACAGGACCCCGGGATCATGACCTGAGGCAAAGGCAGTCGCTTAACCGACTGGGCCACCCAGGCACCCTTTTTTTTGTTTTTTTTAACCCATCCAGCCACTCTGTTCCATTTGGTGAATTCAGTCCATTTACTTATCAAATGATTACCTATATGCAAAGACTTAACTACTGCCATCTCAGTGTTTCTTTTCTGGTTGCTTTAAATCTCCATTTGTTCTTTTTCCTCTGTTTCTGCATAACCTCACAAATTGGCAGTATTCCATGGTGGTATGTTCTGCCCCCCACCTTTTTTTATGTTTTGTGAATACACTTTAGATTTTTGCTTTGTGGTTACCATGAGGTTTACATAGAACAGCTCAAAAATAACAGTCCAATTTATGCTGAAAGCAACTTATCTTCACTTGGTCATAAAATCTTCACCCTTTTATGCCTCCCCTTTCATATTTTTGATGTCACAATTTACCTCTTTTTCTACTGTGCATTTGTTAACAAGTTACAGTTATAATTATTTTTAAGACTCTGCCTTTAATCTTATACTATAGTTGTTAATACATTAACTTATTACAGTATTGGAATTTTCTAATCTGACTATATTTTTCACCTTTACCAGTATGTTGTATACTTTCCCATGTCATTGAACTGCCTTTCTGAGTTTTCTTGTAGCTTGTTGAATTTCTTCAATACAGCTATTTTTAATCCTAAGCTAGATCACAGTATTTTGTGTGTTTGGGCTCAGTTGTTGGGAAATGATTTATAACTTCTGGTGATGGCATATTTCTTTCTTTCTTTTTTTTTTTTTAGTTCTTTATATTTTTGTGTTGCTGCTTTCACACTCAAATTATTTTTGTTGGTTATCTTTAGATTGTGGTACTGCTCCTTGGTGTTGCTTCCCTGGGGTTTCCTAGGTTTATCGTGGACAGACCTGCTCCACTCTTCTTGCTCCCTCTTGTGGCAGAATTCTTAACCATTGTGTTTCCTCTTATTCTTTAACTCATCAGGCTGGCTGCAGGAAATCTCTTAGTTTTCAGAAGGTGGTGCTATAGCTCCAATTTGTGGTTTTTCCCCCCCTGCCCACTGACCCTGGATGATTTTTCTGATACCTGCTCTCATTGCAACACTTGGGAGTACATATAAGGAGTTAGCCGCATAGTTGGGGGAAGTATGGGTTTTGCACTCGGAGCCCTGAGGGTGCCTGGTGGGGAGACCCTCAAGTGGAATACTTCATAAAAGCTTGTGGGCAGAATTCCCACTGATGAACTAAAGCAGAAAATAAGAACCACATTCCTTTAATGCTCTTTGATATTCTTACCTGCTTCCTTCCCTTTCTCCTCTCTTCCCCCATGTCATGGAGGTCCTGCCTCAAAGTCAGGGTGCTTGTATAGAGAAATGGATTTATCTGGTTCCACACACACAACTAGTATAGCTGGGTATTCACTTACCATTTTGTACCTCCTCTACAGAAGTCTCCACTGACAGCTTACCTCATGCGGTATCAACTTGAGGAAAGAGAAGGCTCTGGCAGAGTACATCCCTCTCTACATGCAAACCTGTGTCTATATTGCTCTCAAGCTGTGCTGGAATGTCCTCTTAAGCAAAAAAACTTCTCCAAATTCTTTCCTGCCTATGGGTATCTGCTCAGGTAAATGCTCTCCAGGGTTTTTTCCCTGACCAGGGAAGTCAGAGTGGAGCAAGTTCACTGACTCCCTCAATCCACAGCCCTTACCATCTTGTTTATTTTCAGATGCATAGGTAGGCTAGAAACCTCCCAGGTCCCTAGGCATGGGTGCTAAAGGTACTTTTGTTTGTGAATGGATGTCTAATTATTTGTTAAAAGACAAGAGAAAGGAGGAATGACTCATATGGCCATGGTGCTGACATCACTCATCAGTATATCCTTAACTTTATAAGAAACTGCCACACTGTTTTCCAAAGTAGATGTATGATTTTGTACTCCCAAAAGAAATGTGTGAGCACTCCAGTTACTCCTCATTCTCATTAGCATTAGTTGTCAAGTTGTTTGGTTTTTGGTGGTTTTTTTGGTTTATCTCCAAAAATAGTGGAGATAATACCACTTTTATTTTCCTATTTACTTCTTAGTTTTAAAACCCTAATCAAATTTTTATATTGGAAAAAAAATTTTTTAGGGAAACCTACACAGTAAAAGTACTTTATTCTCAAATTTATATGAAGTAATTTTAAAAAGTGAAGAAAAAGATCAAACCTAACAAAAAATAAAACAAGGCTACAATCTTTAAAACATTTCCTAGGAGAAGTATTAACACGGAAAACATAGCATCTACTTAATTAGACATAATATCAAAATACTGGCATAATAATGCTAGGATAGCTAGATAATGATCCTGGAGTGCATATGTCTTAACAATTTCCAATCCGATGGAACCCTAGATGAAACCGATAAATATATTCTTTACAACTTACCTATACGTTCTGAAAAGTCTGTTCATAAGTATGACCACTGGTTTTATGAACATGCAGGGATCAAACCCACAAGTACTATGTTAGTACAGTATTGCTTAATGATAGAAAGGAAAGGCAGGCAAGAGACATCTGCTCTAAAGATAAGTAAATATTGCAAAACCAGTAGGCATAAGAAAGGCAATAATAAGAAGGGGAGTTTACAATGTATACCCCCCAAAAACTCTTTAAAAAATAAAAATCAGGACTTATTTCAAAGGACAATAGAGGATAAATTAGAAACATGAGTAACTGTGCTCCCATGACTAGATAACTGTGCTCCCATGACTAGATAACACATGGCAAAAACTCTAAAGAGGAAAGCAGTGAGGCCAAAGAAAAAGCCATGAGTTAGCAGTTATTCTATCTGTTTCTGTCCCTGGACCTCCTCTTTGTCCAGATAATTTCTCCATTTATCAATCATGGGTCATTGAGAGTTTACTTCCCTAATATTCAGATGATTCTATGTGAAAATAATCATATAGATAAGTTCAGGTAAGATGGCAAACAGGGAGGCTGAGCTTACCCCATCCCATGAATACACTGAGATAAGAGCTACATATATGCAACTAACTCTGAAAACGATCTAAAAAATGGCAGAACAGACCTCCTACAGTTGATCATACAGAAGAAGCCATAATGAGAAGGGTAGAAGGGGCAGAGACAAGGATGGGAACCAAACCCTCTGGTGAGACTAATCACAAGCAGATTAATCACAGCACAAGGGCCATGACAAGCACAGAGAAGCAAGATGATCAGACCCTACACCAGGTACTCCAGGCACTAGGGACCTGCACTAGAAAGACAAATCCTCATAATTTCTGGCTTTGAAAACCATTGGGGCTTAACTTTGGGAGCTTTAAAAATCAATGGGGCTTAACTCCAAGTACTTTAAAAATCATTAGGCTTAACTACAGGAAAGCCAAAAGTTGATAGGAAACTTAGTCCCCAATCTTAATAAGCTAGCATAATTAATAACTTGGCCCAAGACACAGCACAGAAGCAGCAGTTTGAAAATTACCAGGGGTATATGTGAAAGAGACTTGTTATTAATCTCAGAACATGAGTTGGAGAGGCAGGGGTCTTCAGTGATAGAAAGGAAAGGCAGGCAAGAGAGTGATGGTGGGTGCCATTTCTCTTACCCTCACCCAGCCTACATGGCTGGACACTTGCAGAAGCCAACATGCACACTCTCCATCTACCTTGCAGACTCACCCCATCCAACATGCTGAATACAGCAGGCTTTCTCCAAAGTAGCTTCTACCCACCATACACCCTGTAAGCACCTAGGGCCAGTACAAGTCCAAAGTGACTCTTACCCTGGGGAGAAGGGAAGATAACCCCACACACGTACCAACATGCCTGTAATTCCACCAGCCAAGCATCTCAGCTAGCTGCACAGAGAGTCAGCCCTGCTATTTGGTACACCCATAACTGTGGCAGAGAGGCTGAATGCAGACACCTAATTTGACTGCTGGCCCTACCTAGCATTAAGGCAGTAGCAGCCTCAGCAGATAGGCTTCTCAACAGCACAGGAATCAAACCCTGCCCAGTATGCCTACAGCAGGCAAACTGGGTCATTGCAGCTGCCTAACTGAAGGCAAGTGCAACTCAGCCAGAACAGTAGGGTATAAAGAGCCCACGCAGGAAACACTTCTGAAGTACCTGGTTCTGGTGACCAGAGGAGACTGCACTACAGAGCACCAGAGGACTTCTACACAAGGCCACTACTTTCCAGACCAGGATATGTAGCTGACCTCACTAACACACTGAAATAAACACAGAGAGTTAGAAAAAATGAAAACACAGAGGACTATGTCCCAAATGAAAGAATATGACAAAATCACAACAAAAGAGGTAAATGAAATGGAGATAAGCAATATGCCTGATTAATAATTTAAAGTAATGGTTATAAAGATACTCATGGGAATTGAGAAAAGAGTGGATTGAAGTCAGTGAGAACATCAACAAAGAGATCAAAAATATAAAAAAGAATCAGTCAGAGATGAAGAATTTAAAAACTATAAAAAATACACTAGAGGGAATCAATAGCAGATTAGAAGAGGTAGAAGACCAGATCAGCAATCTGGAAAAAAAGGATAATGGAAAGCAACCAAGCTGAGGAGCAAAAATAAAAAAGAATAACAGAAGCAAGAAAAGGTTAAGGGAACTCAGAGACATCATCAAACATCCCATTTGCACTACAGGGATCCAAGGAGAAGACAGAAAAGAAGGCAGAATGCTTCTTTGAAGAAATAATAGCTGAAAACTGTCCTGACGGGGGAGGGGGGGGCAGATATCCAGAGTGAAGAAGCATAGAAAGCCACTAACAGGATTAACCCAAGGAGGTCCACACCAAGACACATACTAATTAAAATGACAAAAAGTAATGATAAAGAAAGAATTTTAAAAGCAGCAAGAAAAAAGAAAACAGTTACATACAAGAGAAACCCCATAAGGCTATAAACTGATTTTCAACAGAAACTTCACAGGCCACAAAAGAGTGGCATGATATATTCAAAGTGTTGAAAGGAAAAACCCTGCCTCCAAGAATACTCTTCTTAACAACAACTTTAACATTTAGAATAGGAGAGATAGAACCTCCTAAACAAACAAGTTACAGGAGTGCATCACAACTAAACCAGTCTTACAGGAAATGCTAAAGGAAATTCTAAGTGGAATGAATAGGTCCTCATTAGGGATGCCTGGGTGGATCAGTCAGTTAAGTGCCTTCAACTCAGGTCATGATCCCAGGGTCCTGAGATTGAGTCCCGCATTGGGCCCCTTGCTCATCGGAAGACTGCATCTCCCTCTACCTGCCGCTTCCCCTGCTTGTGCTCTCTCTCTCTCTGACAAATAAATAAATAAAATCTTAAAAAAAAAAAAAAAAAGGCCCTCATTAGAAGAAAGTTATAAAAGACAGAAATTTCACAGGTAAAACCAAACATATAGTAAAGGTACTAGATTAGTCATTTATAAAGCCAGTAAGGAGGGTAAAACAGAAAAGTAGTCAAATCAATTATATCTACAAAAATTAAATATGTAGAACAAAAAGATGTAAAATATAATAATATATACATAAAATGTTAAGGGGGAAGTAAAACTTTAGTGCTTTTAGAATGTGTTCAAACTTAAGTGGCCAACAACTCAATAGACACATGTTATATATGAATCCAATGGTAAGCATAAATAAAAACCTATAAAAAATATAACCTATAATAGATAAGCAAAAAAGAGAAAGGAAGCCAAGCATAACACTAAAGGAAGCCATCAAACCACCAAAAAAAAAAAAAAAAAAAAAAAAAAAAAAAGGAAAGCAAAAGAAAGGAACAAAGAACTACAAAAACAACTCAAAACAATCAGCAAAATGACAGTAAGTGCGTACCTATCAATAATTACTTTGAATGTAAATGGACTAGATGTTCCAATCAAAAGACACAGGGTGACTGAATGGAAAAAACAAGACCCATGTATGTACTGCCTCCAAGAGACTCACTTCAGACCTAAAGACACATACAGACTAAAAGCAAAGGAATGGAAAAACATACACCATGCAAATGGAAACAGAAAAAATAAATAAAAAGCTGGGCAGCAATACTTGTATCAGTCAAAACAGACTTTAAGACAAAGACCATAACAAGAGACAAAGAAGGACACCACATAATGACAAAGGGATCAATCCAACAAGAGGATATAACAATTATAAATATCTACGCACCCAATGTAGGAACACCTAAATACATAAAGCAAAAATTAACAAAGGGAGAAATTTATAGTAATATAATAACAGTAGAGAATTTTAACACCCCACTTACATCAATAAATAGATCAGCCAGACAGAAAATTTATCGATTTGGCTCTGAACGACACATTAGACCAGCTAGACCTAATAGTTATACACAGAACATTCCACCCAGCAGAAAACACATTCTTTTCAAGTGTACATGGAACATTCTCTAGAATAGATCACATGTAAGCCACAAAACAAGTCAATAAATTCAAGAAGATTGAAATTACATCAAATATCTTTTCTGACTGCAATGGTATAAAACTAGAAATCAATTACAAGAAAAATCTGGAAACAACACATATACATAGAGGCTAAACAATTTGCTACTAAACAACTAACAGATCAGCCAAGAAATTAGAAGAAATTTTAAAAAATAAATAAAGAGAGACAAATGAAAATGAAAATGCAAAGGTCCAAATCTTTGGAACAAAAAAGCATTTCTAAGGAGGAAGTTTATAGTGATATAGGCCTACCTCAAGAAATAAGAAAAATCACAATAACCAAACCTTCCACCTAAAGGAGACAGAAAAAGAAAAAACACGACCAAAATCTAGAAGGAAAGAAATAATAAAAATTAGAACAGAAATAAATGAAATAGAGACTAAAAAGAACAAGAGAAAAGCAATAAAATCAAGAGCTGCTTCTATGAAAAGAAAAACAAAATTAATAAACCTTTAGTCAGATTCATCAAATAAATAATATCAGAAATAAAGGAGGAGATATAACAACCAATACCACAGAAATACAAAGGATTATAAGAGAATGTCATGAAAATTTATATGCCAAAAAATGGGCCAAACTAGGAAAAAAATGGATAAATTCATAAAAACATACACTCTTCCCAAACTGAATCAGGAATAGAAAATTTAAATGGACTAATTACTACTAATAAAATTGAATTAGTAATCAAAAAAAAAAAAAAAACTGCCAACAAACAAAGTCCAGGAGCAGATGGCTTCACAGGTGAATTCTACCAAATAAAAAGGGGAAAAAAATTTCTAGACTCATTCTAAAGGGCAGCATTACCAAGATAACAAAACTAAACAAAGACACTACAAAACTAGAAAACCACAGGCCATTATCTCTGATAAACACAGATGCAAAAATTCTCAAAAAAATATAAGCAAACCAAATTCAACAATACATTAAAAAAAACCATTCACTATGATCAAATGAGATTTATTCCAAGGATGTAAAGGGAGTTCAGTATTGGCAATCAATCAATGTGATATATCATATTAATAAGAGAAAGGACAAAAAACATATGATCATCAATATAGATGCAGATAAAGCATTTGACAAAATACAATGTCCATTCATGATAAAAACTCTCAAAAAAGTGGGTTAAGAGGGACCATACTACAACACCATAAAGGCTGTATATGATAACAGCTAACACCATACTCATGGTAAAAACTGAAAGCCTTTCCTCTAAGATCAGGAACAACATAAGGATGCTGACTCACCACTTTTATTCAACACAGTACTGTAAGTAGCTGTAGCAATCAGAAGAGAAAAAATGCAACCAGATTGATTTTAAAAAAAAAAGAAGTAAAACTGTTGCTACTTGCAAAAGACATAATACTACATATAGAAAATCTTAGACTCTACTAAAAACTAAGAACTGATAAATGAATTCAGTAATGTTGCAGAATAAAAAATTGACATACAGAAATCTGTTGTAGTTCTATACGCTAATAGCAAAGTTGCAAAAAGAGAAATTAAGAAAACAACCCCATTTACAATTGCACCAAAAGAATAAAATGCCTAGGAACAAATTTAACCAAGGAGGTGGAAGACCTATCTTAAAACTATATGACACTGAAGAAAGAAATTGAAGATTACACAAATAAATGCAGAGGTGTACCATGTTACAGAACTGCAAGAAATATTGTTAAAATGTCCATACTATGCAAAGCAATCAAAAGATTCAATGCAATCCCTATCAAATTAGCAATAGTATTTTTCACAAACTATGACAAGTAATTCTAAAATTTGTATGGAAACACAAAAGAACAATAACCAAATAGCCAGAGCAATCATGAGAAAGAAGAGCAAAGCTAGAGGTATCATAATCCCAGATTCCAAGATACACTACAGAGCTGCACTTATTAAAAAAGTATGAGACCCATACAAAAACAGACATAAGTTTATGGAACAGAACAGATTGCCCAGAAATAAACCCAAGCCTATATGGTCAATTAATCTATGACAACGGGGGCAAGAATATATAATGGAGAAAAGACAGACTCTTCAACAAATGGTACTGGGAAAACTGTAAACAGCTACATGTAAATGAATTAAACTGGACCACTTTTCTACACCATACAGAAAAATAAACTCAAAATGGATTCAAGACCTAAATATGAGATGTGAAACCATAAAAATCCTAGAAGAAAATGCAGGCAGTAATTTTTCTGACATTGGCCTTAGCAACATTTTTCCGGATATGTCTCCTGAGGCAAGGGAAACAAAAGCAAAAATAAACTATTGGGATTACACCAAAATGAAAGCTTTTGCACAGTAAAGGCAACAATCAACAAAACAAAAAGGCACCCCAGGAAATGGGAGAAAATATTTGCAAATGATCTATCCAATAAAGGGTTAATATCTAAAATACATAAAGAACATATACAACTCAACACCAAAAACCAAACAACCCAATTAAAAAATGGGCAGAGGACAATAGACATTTTTCCAAGGAAGACATATAGATGGCCAATAGACACATGAAAACATGCTCAACATCACTCAACATCAGGAAAATGCATATCAAAACCACAATGAGCTATCATCTCACACCAGTGAGAATGGCTAGTATCAAAAAGCCAAGAAATAACAAGTTTTAGGGAGGATGCAGAAAAAAAGGAACCCTTGTGCACTGCTGGTGGGAATGTACATTGGCACAACCACTGTGGAAAACACTATCGAGGGTCCTAAAAAAATTAAAACCAGAAATACCATATGATCCCATAAATCCATTACTGGGTATTTACACAAAGAAAACAAAAACACTAATTCAAAGAGATATATGCTACCCTATGTTTATTGCAACATTATTAATAAGAGCCAAGATATGTAAGCAACTTAGAGTATCCACTGACAGATGAATGGATAAAGGTGATATATATATATCCAACAGAATATTACTTCACCATATAAAGGAATGAGATTTGCCATTTACAACAACATGGATGGACCTAGAAGGTACTAAGGTAAGTGAAACAAGTCAGAAAAAAATACATTATGATTTCACTTGTATATGGAATCTAAAAAATAAACAAACAAAAAACTGGACTCTTAAATACAGCGAACTGGTGGTTGCCAAAGGAAAGGTACATGGGGGGGGTTGGGTAAAATAGATAAAGGGGAGTAAGAGGTAAAAACATCCAATTATAAAATAAATAAGTGACAGAGATTAAAGTACAACACAGGGAATATAGTCAATTATATTGTAATAACATTGTATGGTAACTATACTTACTGTGGTAAGCACAAACGGTATAGAACTATTGAATCAATAATGTACACCTGAAACTAATATGACATTGTATATTAATTATATCTCAAATTAAAAAAAGAAAAGAAGCATACAGAAATATCTGCAAAATAGGCAAAAGCCCCTACATTTATGCTAAATTTTGGTAAAAACAGCCTTCTATAACAGTTTTCCTAAATACAAGATTTTATATGAAGTATCTTTTTCAAGACCATTAGAAACAGGAATAGAGGGTGAGAAATGCGGGTGAGGATAAAATAGAAGGCAGAGTTGCAATGAACATATTCTTAAAACTATTTGGAAAATGACAGAAAAAGCTAAAGCAAAATATACCTATCTCCGAGAAACATGTTCTTGTGTCATTTTTGGCAAGGTAGGCGGGACAGGAAATGGGGGTAAGAGGTAGGATTAGAGAGTAAAAGACTCATGTAGGAACTGCTGATACAACCAGGTGAGATAATACCAATATTTTCTATATACTATGGCAGGAAATTATAATGGATGCAATAAAGCTTTAGAAAAGGAATTAGGAAAATATTCCTGGAGGTACACAGGAATATTCACTGAAGTTGAATCCATGAGGGACAAAAGTTACTGGAGGCTCTGGAAACTAGGGGACCCAGGGAGCTGGTGTAAATAATTTAAAATTTAGACAACTTAAATCAGGGATAAAGATGTAGGTATAGAAAAATAAAATTATCCTTTGCATTAAAATTACCTGCAAAAAGGTAAAACATTAAAGTGAGAAATGAAATTTTGGAAATGGAACAGTAAATTGAACTTAGCATTGCATATTATTACAATATAAATGCATACAATATATTTTTTACTTATTTTCAAGGTCTTTTAAGCAAACAAAAAACATACACATCTATATCTCAAAAGCCCTAAATTACAGCCAAAATCAGTATTATTTTTCCCATAGGTTTTAAGTTGCTTAAGCAATAATTCTTCTATTACAAGAGATCTTTAATAACATAAATCTCACAACTGGAAAGAAAACACTGTGCTACTTCATAGGCTTGCTGTGAGAAGTGAATGATATGAAGTATGCAAAAATTAGAAAAGTCTCAAATACACAATACTGTTTCAACCCCAACTATTCTAGTACCAACTGGGTATACCACAATTCAATTTTCATCCTAACTTCTCCAAAACAGCACAGAATCCACACATTAAGGTCAAAGTATGGCACAAAACTGTCTTTACTTTACACCAGCCATAGGTTCCATTCATCCCCATGTTGACTAGCTACAACCCCCTGCTGTTTAATAATTTACTACAACAACTCACAGAACTCAGGAAACATATGAAAAGAAACTATAGTTTTCTTATAAAGAATACACACAAGATGGAGTCTGGGAGGGTCCCAGATGTAGCGCTTCCTTGCCCTCTCCCTGTGGAATCAGGCCCTGTCAACCTCCCAGTAGTATGATGTGCTCACTAGTCAAGAAGGGCCAGAGCTTCAGTGTCCACAGTTTCTACTGGAGGTTCATTACTTAGGAATGATTGATTAAATGACTGGCCTGACTAAGTATCAGCCAAATGGAAGTCTCAATCCTCTCTTTCCTTGGTGTTTCTGGTGAACAACCTCCAACCTGAAGCTATTTAGAGGCCTACTTCAACAGCATAAAGAAGACATCTTATCCCTCAGGAAATTCCATGGGTGTGTAAAACTCTGTAGTACTAACTGGGGACAAAGACTAGATGTATTCTTTCTTATACCACAGAGAGACCTAAAGTTAAATCTCACCTCTTCCACCTACCAGCTAGAATCCTTAGATAATTTAACTGCCTTCCAGGTCTTCCACTTGTATCTCTGTAAAAGAAGAATACTAGATGCCCTGTGCAACTGTAGAGAAAATTAACTAGAATAAGCAAGAAGATGGCAGGCACAGAAGAATGAGCATAAGCTTTACATCAGTCCTGCACTCAATTCAGGTCCTACCACTAATTAGCTATGTAACCTTGAGCTATTCTTTTATTCCCTATGTCAAAGTTGCTTGCTTGCTTCTTTTTTTTTTCTTTCCCAAAGTTGCTTTAGTCAGAAATATTCTAACATATCTACCTCACATTCTGGGGAAAAACAGGACTACTCCAAGCTGTTATAAGAAAACATCATCCATTACCATGCTCACAGCAATGGCAGATCATCTAAACAGATCAACAAGGAAACAAGGGCTCTGAATGACACATTGGACCAGATGGACTTCACATATATACAGAGCATTTCATCCTAAAGCAATAGAATACCCATTCTTCTAGAGTACACATGGATCATTCTCCAGAAGAGATCACATACTGGGTCACAAATCAGGTCTCAACTGATACCAAAAAACTGGGGTTATTCCCTGCATATTTTCAGACCACAATGCTTTGAAACTTGAATTCAATCACTAAAGGAAATTTGGAAGGCACTCAAACACTTGGAGGTTAAAGAGCATCCTACTCAAGAATGAATGAGTCAACTAGGAAATTAAGGAATAATTTAAAAAATTCAAGGAATCTAATGAAAATTAAAATACAACTGGTCAAAACCACTGGAATACAGCAAAGGTGGTCCTAAGAAGGAAGTACATAGCCATACAAGTCTCTCTCAAAAAATCAGAAAAGTCTCCTTTTTAGGGAGCAAGATGGCGGAGGAGTAAGAGGCCTGGATTTCGTCTGGTCCCAGGAATTCAGCTAGATAGGGATCAAACCATTCTGAACACCTACAAACTCAACAGGAGATAGAAGAAAAGAATAGCAACAACTCTCTGAACAGAAAAGCAACTGCTTTCTGGAAGGTAGGACGTGTGGAGAAGTGAATCCGAGGCAATATTCGGGAGGATAGACGGCGGGGGAGGGGGCCTCCGACGACCGCTTCTGGCAAGTGATAGAGCAGCGGAGCACAAAATCGGAACTTTTAGAAGTCGGCTCTGCTGAGGGACATAGCTCCACTGGCTAAGCGGGGGGTGAAACCCTCGCAGGACAGTGTGGTCTCAGGACCATCGGGGTCACAGCAAGACCGGAGGTGCCTGAGTGCGGCAGAGCTCCCAGGTATCAGAGCGGGGAAGCCGGCTGCAGAGACGGCCGAGGCGCGGCTCTCAGCTCGGGGTTGCCATAAACTGTGATCCACAGCACAGTCGGGCCACTGCTCTTCCAGCAGGGACCCAAGGAGTGGCAGACCCGGGGAGACTCCCCTTCCTCCCCCGGGAGGAGCGGTGTGGGAGCGCACCGCAGGGATCTGCTGGGTTTGGAGACTCCACACCGAGTCAGGTGCCAGAGATAGAAACGCTTGGTCACAGGCTGGGTGAGCACGGAGTGCGGCCGGAGACCGGGGAGACAGGAGTGACTGACTGCTTTTCTCTGGGGGCGCACTGAGGAGCGGGGCCCCGAGTTCTTGGCTCCTCCGGGGCGGAGATTGGGAGGCCGCCATTTTCACTCTCGGCCTCCAAAGCTGTACGGAAAGCTTGCAGGGAACAAAAGCTCCTGAGAGCAAACCCGAGCAGATTACTTACCTGGGACCGGGCAAGGGAGGGGCAATTCTGCCTCCGGCAAAGACATTTGGGAACCATGGCAACAGGCCCCTCCACCAGGAGATCAGTGAGAACAGCCAGCCAAGACCAATGTTTACCAATCAATGAAACAACAGAACTCCAGTGCTACGGGAATACTGCACATAGAATCCATGGGTTTTTTTTACCATGATGCTTTAGTCTTTCAAAGCTAATTTTTTTTTAACTGTCTTTTTTTTTTTTCTGAATTTTTCTTTTTCCCTTTTTCTACCAACATCTTATCAATCCCTTTTTTAAAAAACATTTTTATTTTTCATTTTTAGAGTCATATTCTAACTCTTCATAGTAGTTACCCTTATTTTTGGCATATATATATAAGTTGTTCTCTCTTTAAAATAATGAGATAGTTTCTTCTAACAGATCAAAATATACCCTAAATCTCTAGTGTATGGTTTTGTTCTACTCTCCTGCCTGATCACATTCTCTCCCTTTTTTTCTCTTTTTTTTTAAAAATCCTCTTCTTTTTTCAAACAACTTCTTATCAATTCCTTTTATAAAATTTTTCAAAATTTTCATCTTTACAGTCATATTCTATCCCTTCATCATATCACCCCTTATTTTTGTACATATATAAGTTTTTCTTTCTTTAAAATTTTGGGAGGCACTTTCTTCTAACAGACCAAACTACACCCAGAAACTACTGTGTGGCACTGATCTATGCACCAGCCTGATCATATTTGATCATATTCTGTTTTTTTTTTTTTGTTTTGATCTGTTTTTGTTTGATTTATCTTTTTCTTTTTCTTTTTTCTTTCTTTCCCTTTCTTTCCCCACGGCTTCAGGTCTTTTCTGATTTGTTTAGAGTATATTTTCTGGGGATGTTGTTACCCTGTTAGCAATTTGTTCTCTCATTCATCTGTTCTCCTCTGGACAAAATGACAAGATGAAAAAAATCACCTCAACAAAAAGAAAAAGAGGTAGTACCGACTGCCAGGGACCTACTCATTACGGACATTAGTACGATGTTGGAACTAGAGTTCAGAATCATCACCTTAAAGATACTAGCTGGGCTTGAAAAAAGCATAGAAGTTATTAGAGAAACCCTTTCTGGAGAAATAAAAGAACGAAAATCTAACCAAGGCGAAATCAAAAAGGCTATTAATGAGGTGCAATCAAAAATGGAGGCTCTAACTGCTGGATAAATGAGGCAGAAGAGAGAATCAGTGATATAGAAGACCAAATGATGGAAAATAAAGACGCTGAGAAAAAGAGAGATAAACAACTACTGGATCACGAGGGCAGAATTCGAGAGCTAAAGAATACCATAAGAGGAAACAACATTAGAATAATTGGGATCCCAGAAGAAGAAGAAAGAGAGAGGGGGGCAGAAGGTATATTGGAACAAATTATAGCAGAGAACTTCCCTAATTTGGGGAAGGAAACAGGCATCAAAATCCAGGAAGCACAGAGAACCCCTCTCAAAATCAATAAAAATAGATCAACACCCCGACATCTAATAGTAAAACTTACGAGTCTCAGAGACAAAGAGAAAATCCTGAAAGCAGCTCGGGAGAAGAGATCTGTAACCTACAATGGTAGAAACATTAGATTGGCAACAGATCTATCCCCAGACACCTGGCGGCCAGAAAGGACTGCCATGATATATTCAGAGCACTAAATGAGAAAAATATGCAGCCAAGAATACTATATCCAGCTAGGCTGTCATTGAAAATTGAAGGAGAGATAAAAAGCTTCCAGGACAAACAAAAACTAAAGGAATTTGCAAACACGAAACCAGACCTACAAGAAATATTGAAAGGGTCCTCTAAGGAAAGAGAGAGCCTAAAAGCAACATAGACCAGAAAGGAACACAGACAATAAACAATAACGGTCACCTTACAGGCAATACAATGGCACTAAATTCATATCTTTCAATAGTTACCCTGAATGTAAATGGGCTAAATGCCCCAATCAAAAGACACAGGCTATCAGATTGGATTAAAAAACAAGACCCATCAATATGCTGTCTGCAAGAGACTCATTTTAGACCCAAAGACACCCCCAGATTGAAAGTGAGGGTGCGGAAAACCATTTACCATGCTCATAGACACCAAAAGAAAGCTGGGGTGGCAATCCTTATATCAGACAAATTAGATTTTAAACCAAAGACTGTAATAAGAGATGAGGAAGGACACTATATCCTACTTAAAGGGTCTATCCAACAAGAAGATCTAACAATTGTAAATCTCTATGCCCCTAACATGGGAGCAGCCAATTATATAAGCCAATTAAGAACAAAAGCAAAGAAACATATTGATACAATACATTAATAGTGGGGGACTTTAACACCCCCCTCACTGAAATGGACAGATCATCTCAGCAAAAGATCAACAAGGAAATAAAGACTTTAAATGACACACTAGACCAAATGGACTTCACAGACATATTCAGAACATTCCATCCCAAAGTAATGGAATACATATTCTTCTCTAGTGCCCATGGAACATTCTCCAGAATCAATCACATCTTAGGTCATAAATCAGGTCTCAACTGGTACCAAAAGATTGGGATCATTCCCTGCCTACTTTCAGACCACAATGCTTTGAAACTAGAACTCAATCACAAGAGGAAAGTCGGAAAAAACTCAAACACATGGAGCCTAAAGACCACCCTACTAAAGGATGAATGGGTCAACCAGGAAATTAAAGAAGAACTAAAAAAATTCATGGAAACCAATGAAAATGAAAACACAACTGTTCAAAATCTTTGGGATGCAGCAAAGGCAGTCCTAAGAGGAAAGTATATAGCAATACAAGCATTTCTCAAGAAACAAAAAAGGTCTCAAGTACACAACCTAACCCTACACCTAAAGGAGCTGGAGAAAGAACAGCAAATAAAGCCTAAACCCAGCAGGAGAAGAGAAAGAACAAAGATCAGAGCAGAAATCAATGAAATAGAAACCAAAAGAACAGTAGAACAGATCAATGAAACTAGGAGCTGGTTCTTTGAAAGAATTAACAAGGTTGATAAACCCCTGGCCAGACTTATCAAAAAGAAAAGAGAAATGACCCAAATCAACAAAATCATGAATGAAAGAGGAGAGATCACAACCAACACCAAAGAAATACAAACAATTATAAGAACATATTATGAGCAACTCTGTGTCAGCAAATTAGATAATCTGGAAGAAATGGATGCATTCCTAGAGATGTATCAACTACCAAAACTGAACCAGGAAGAAATTGAAAACCTGAACAGACCTATAACCACTAAGCAAATTGAAGCAGTCATCAAAAATCTCCCAACAAACAAAAGCCCAGGGCCAGGTGGCTTCCCAGGGGAATTCTACCAAACATTTAAAGAAGAATTAATACCTATTCTTCTGAAACTGTTCCAAATAATAGAAATGGAAGGAAAACTTCCAAACCCGTTTTATGAGGCAAGCATTACCTTGATTCCAAAATCAGACAAAGACCCCGTCAAAAAGGAGAATTACAGACCAATATCCTTGATGAACACGGATGCAAAAATTCTCACCAAAATCCTAGCCAACAGGATCCAACAGTACATTAAAAGGATTATTCTCCACGACCAAGTGGGATTTATCCCTGGGCTGCAAGTTTGGTTCAACATCCGCAAATCAATCAAGGTGATACAATACATTAACAAAAGAAAGAACAAGAATCATATGATCCTCTCAATAGATGCAGAAAAAGCATTTGACAAAGTACAGCATCCTTTCTTGATCAAAACTTTTCAGAGTATAGGCATAGAGGGTACATACCTCAATATCATAAAAGCCATGTATGAGAAACCTACAGCCAATATCATTCTCAATGGGGAAAAACTAAGAGCTTCCCCCTAAGGTCAGGAACATGACAGGGATGTCCACTATCACCACTGCTGTTCAACATAGTATTAGAAGTCCTAGCCACAGCAATCACACAACAAAAAGAAATAAAAGGCATCCAAATCGGCAAAGAAGAAGTCAAACTCTCACTCTTTGCAGAGGATATGATACTTTATGTGGAAAACCCAAAAGATTCTACACCAAAACTGCTAGAACTCATACAGGAATTCAGTAAAGTGGCAGGATATAAAATCAATGCCCAGAAATCAGTGGCATTCCTATACACCAACAACAAGACAGAAGAAACAGAAATTAAGGAGTCAATCCCATTTACAATTGCACCCAAAACCATAAGATACCTAGGAATAAATCTAACCAAAGAGGCAAAGAATCTGTAATAAGAAAACTATAAAATACTCATGAAAGAAATTGAGGAAGACACAAAGAAATGGAAAAACATTCCATGCGCATGGATTGGAAGAACAAATATGGTGAAAATGTCAATGCTACCTAGAGCAATCTACACATGCAGTGCAATCCCCAACAAAAGACCATCCACATTTTTCAAAGAAATGGAACAAATAATCCTAAAATTTGTATGGAACCAGAAAAGACCCCGAATAGCCAGAGGAATGTTGAAAAAGAAAAGCAAAGCTGGCGGCATCACAATTCCGGACTTCCAGCACTATTACAAAGGTGTCATCATCAAGACAGTATGGTACTGGCACAAAAACAGACACATAGATCAATGGAACAGAATAGAGAGCCCAGAAATGGACCCTCAACTCTATGGTCAACTAATCCTTGACAAACCAGGAAAGAATGTCCAATGGAAAAAAGAGTCTCTTTAACAAATGGTGTTGGGAAAATTGGACAGCCACATGCAGAAGAATGAAACTGGACCATTTCCTTACACCACACACAAAAATAGACTCCAAATGGTTGACCTACATGTGAGACAGGAGTCCATCAAAATCCTAAAGGAGAACACAGGCAGCAACCTCTTCAACCTCAGCCGCAGCAACTTCTTCCTAGAAACATCACCAAAGGCAAGGGAAGCAAGGGCAAAAATGAACTACTGGGACTTCATCAAGATAAAAAGCTTTTGCACAGGAAAAGAAACAGTCAACAAAACCAAAAGACAACCGACAGAATGGGAGAAGATAGTTGCAAATGACATATCAGATAAAGGGCTAGTGTCCAAAATCTATAAAGAACTTATCAAACTCAACACCCAAAGAACAAAGAGTCCAATCAAGAAATGGGCAGAAGACATGAACAGACATTTTTCCAAAGAAGACATCGAAATGGCCAACAGACACATGAAAAAGTGCTCAATATCGCTCGGCATCAGGGAAATACAAATCAAAACCTCAATGACATACCACCTCACACCAGTCAGAATGGCTAAAATTAACAAGTCAGGAAACGACAGATGTTGGCGGGGATGCGGAGAAGGGGGAACCCTCCTACACTGTTGGTGGGAATGCAAGCTGGTGCAACCACTCTAGAAAACAGTATGGAGGTTCCTCAAAAAGTTGAAAATAGAGCTACCATACGATCCAGCAATTGAACTACTGGGTATTTACCCCAAAGATACAAATGTAGGGATCAGAAGGGGTACATGCACCCCGATGTTTATAGCAGCAGTGTCCACAATAGCCAAACTGTGGAAAGAGCCAAGATGTCCATCGACAGATGAATGGATAAAGAAGAAGTGGTATATATATACAATGGAATATTATGCAGCCATCAAAAGGAATGAGATCTTGCCATTTGCAACGACGTGGATAGAACTGGCGGGTGTTATGCTGAGCGAAATAAGTCAATTAGAGAAAGACATGTATCATATGACCTCACTGATATGAGGAATTCTTAATCTCAGGAAACAAACTGAGGGTTGCTGGAGTGGTGGGGGGTGGGAGGGATGGGGTGGCTGGGTGATAAGACATTGGGGAGGGTATATGCTATGGTGAGCACTGTGAATTGTGCAAGACTGTTGAATCACAGATCTGTACCTCTGAAACAAATAATGCGATGTATGTTAAGAAAAATAAAAAACAAAGAAGAAGACAGCAGGAGGGGAAGAATGAAGGGGGGGAATCGGAGGGGGAGACGAACCATGAGAGACGATGGACTCTGAAAAACAAACGGAGGGTTCTGGAGGGGAGGGGGATGGGGGGATGGGTTAGCCTGGTGATGGGTATTAAAGAGGGCACGTTCCATATGCAGCACTGGGTGTTATGCACAAACAATGAATCATGGAACACTACGTCAAAAGCTAATGATGTAATGTATGGTGATTAACATAACAATAAAACAATTAAAAAAAAATAGAAAAGTCTCAAATACACAAGCTAACCTTAACCTAAAGGAGCTGGAAAAAGAACAGCAAATAAAACCTAAACCAAGCAGGAGAAGAGAAATAATAAAGATTAGAGCAGAAGTCAATGAAATAGAAACCAGAAGGACAGTAAAAGAAATCAATGAAAATAGAAACTGGTTCACTGAAGGAATTAATAAGATCAATAAACCCCTAGCCAGACTTATCAAAAAGAAAAGAGAAAGGACCCAAATTAATAAAATCATGAATGAAAGAGGAGAGATCATGACCAACACCAAGGAAATACAAACAATTTTAAGAACATATTATACCAGCAATTCATGCAATCTGGAAGAGATGGATGCATTCCTGGAAACTTAAAAACTACCAAAACTGAAACAGGAAGAAATACAAAACCTGAACAGACCCATAAGCAGCAAGAAATTGAAACAGTAATCAAACATCTCCCAAAAAACAAGACTCCAGGGCCAGATGGTTTCCCAAGGGAATTGTAACAAACATTTAAAGAAGAACTAATACCCATTCTACTGAAGCTGTTTCAAAAAAATAGAAATGGAAGGAAAAATTCCAAACTTGTTCTGTAAGGCCAGCATTACCTTGATCCCAAAATCAAAGACCGCACTAAAAAGGTGAATTACAGACCAATATCCCTGATGAACAAGGATGTAAAAATTCTCACCAAGATACTGGCCAATAGGATCCAACAGTACATTAAAAGGATTATTAACCACGACCAAGTGGGACTTATTCCTGGGCTGCAAGGGTGGTTCAACATTTGCAAATCAATCAGTGTCATACATCACAGTCACAAAAGAAAGGACAAGAACCATTTGATCCTCTCAATTGATGCAGAAAAAGCATTTGACAAAATACAGCATCCTTTCTTAGTTAAAATTCTCCTCAGTGTAGGGATAGAGGAAACATACCTCAATATTATAAAAGCCATCTATGAAAAACCCACATCAAATATCATCCTCAATGGGGAGAAACTGGGAGTGAAAAGCTCCCCTAGGGCAGGAACACAACAGGGATGCCCAGTCTCACCACTGTTGTTCAACATAGTACTAGAAGTCCTGGCCTCATCAATAGACAACAAAAAGAAATAAAAGGCATTCAAATTGGCAAAGAAGAAGTCAAACTCTCACTCTTTGCAGATGACATGGTAATTCATGTGGAAAACCCAAAAGACTCCACCCCCAAAATTGCTACATTTCATACAGGAATTCAGCAACATGGCAGGATATAAAATCAATGCACAGAAATCAGTTTTATTTCTATACACTAACAATGAGACTGAAGAAAGAAAAATTAAGGAAACGATCCCATTTACAATTGCACCAAAAACCATAAGATGCCTTGGAAATAAACCTAACCCAAGCGGTAAAGGATCTATACGCTAGAAACTACAGAACACTTCTGAAAGAAACTGAGGAAGACACAAAGAAATGAAGAACATTCCATGCTCATGGACTGGAAGAATAAATACTGTTAAAATGTCTATGCTACCCAAAGCAATCTACACATTCAATGCAATCCCTATCAAGACACCATCAGTATTTTTCAGAGAGCTGGAACAAATAACTCTAAAATTTGTATGGAACCGAAAAGGATCCCGAATAGCCAAAGCTGGTGAAATCACAATTCCAGACTTAAAGCTATATTACAAAGCTATGATCATTTACAGTATTTATACTGGCACAAAGAGAGACACATAGATCAATGGAACAGAACAGAGATCCCAGAAATGGACCCTCAACACTATGGTCAACTAATCTTTGACAAATCAATAAAGAATATGGAATGGAAAAAAGGACAGTCTCTTCAATAAATGGTGCTGGGAAAACTGGACAGCCACATGCAGAAGAATGAAACGACCTTTTTCTTACACCATACACAAAGATAAACTCAAAATGGATGAAAGACCCCAAAGTGAGACAGGAATCCATCAAAATCCTGGAGAACACAGGCAGTAACCTCTTTGACCTCGGCCACAGCAACTTCTTGCTAGACATGTCTCCAAAGGCATGGGAAACAAAAGCAAAAATGAAATATTGGGACTTTATCAAGATAAAAAGCTTCTGTACAGCAATGGAAACAGTCAACAAAACTAAAAGGCAACCTACAGAACAGGAGAAGATATCTGCAGATAACATTACAGATAGAGGGCTAGTATCCAAGATTTATAAAGAACTTCTCAAACTCAACACCCAAAAAACAAAAAATCCAGGCAAGAATAGGGCAGAAGACATGAACAGACATTTCTCCATAGAAGACATAGAGATGGCCAAAAGACACATGAAAAAATGCTCCACATTACTTGCCATCAGGGAAAGACAAATCAAAACCACAATGAGATACCACCTTATACCAGTGAGAATGGCTAAAATTAACAAGACAGGAAACAACAAATGTTGGCAAGGATGTACCCTGCTGGTGGGAATGCAAGCTGGTATAGCCACTCTGGAAAATGGTATGGAGATAGCTCAAAAAGTTAAAAATAGAGCTATCCTATGAACCTGCAATTACAATACTGGGTATTTACCCCCAAGATACAGATGCAGTGATCCGAAGGGGCACTTGCACCACATATGTTCATAGCAGCAAGGTCCACAATAGCCAAACTGTGGGAAGAGCCAAGATGCCCATCAACAGAAGAATGGATAAAGAAGATGTGGTATATATATATACACTGGAATATTACTCAGCCATCAGAAAGGATGAATATTTACCATTTACATCGACATGGATGGAACTGGAGGGTATTATGCTAAGTGAAATAAGTCAGTCAGAGAAAGACAATTATCATATGGTTTCACTCATATGTGGAATATAAGAAACAGGGCAGAGGACCATTGGGGAAGGGAGGGAAAACTGAATGCAAAGTCATCAGAGAGGGAGACAAATCATGAGACTCTTAACTATAGGAAACAAACTGAGGGTTGCTGGAGGGGAGATGGGTGGGGGTATGGGGTAACTGGGTGATGGGCATTAAGAAGGGCACATGATGTGATGAGCACTGGGTGTTATAAGCAACTGGTAAATTGCTGAACACTAAAAAAAATAAAAAAGAAAAAGAAAAAAAACATCATCCATTGACAATAACTAAAATGTAACACTACAACAAAAACAGAAATGTAGAAAAATGGAACACAAAAAAGAACACAGGAATAGATACTCACATGTGAAAAGCTAATATATTACAAATTCAATGTGCCAAAATATGGGGAAAAAGAATCAATAGCTAATAAATGCTACTAGGGAAAGTACATAGACTTGAACTTATACTTCACACCACAGTAAAATTCCAAATACATTAAAGTATTTTAAATGTTTTCAAATCCAAATATTCTAAAAAAGATTAACAAAATAGAATGTTTATCTCAATAATAATTACCTTAACTCTGAAGAAAATTATGAAAGACTCTCCTATAGTAAAATTGTAAATTTGTGTACCCACTGTGCATACTTTTATAAAGCACTTATATTTTTAAGATATTTATATAAATGTCTGTCATAATTCTCCATATTATATACCCCAAAGGGATATATAAAACATAATGAGAAATCAAAAAGCAAACAAAAATTTCAAGTTCACTAAAATTTTTAAAATACTTATCAAAACAACTATTGCTCTATTCTATGTCTGTTAAATGAAAAAAGAAAGAAAATTATTTTCACTGCCATTTCCAACCTACAAGCATAGTTCTGATCTTTGGTGCCTTCTGTTCTTACCCACATAATTTCAGGGATTTCCTTTGTTGCGGACACAGAAAGGGTTAAGATTTAATGAAATGGGGAGTGGCATACATTAGTGGGTCTCTTTATTTTAAAAATCATGTTATTCTATATAAAAGTATACAGAAATCTCTTGCAAACTATACAAAATCCTCCTCCTCCTCATGCAAAATATTGGTATGAATAATAAACTTTTATAATACTCAGCTGACCAAAGTAGCCCAAAATGAAAGGACCACTGCCTTCAGGCAAACATATAGCACATTCTTTCCAAAAATGTTCAATTGGTTAGTATCTACTTTCACTTGATTCCAAAGCTCCCTTCTCTGGAATGCCTTTCTAGCCATTTTCAATCCTATAAAGTGCTTTCTTTGCTCAACTTTTCTACAACTCTCATTTGACTATAAATTCTCAAAAATATTCTGTAAATAATTCATTTCTAAATAACAATACTTATTAGTATAATCAAAATGCCAAATAAGGTATGTAACAGACATAGATGGATAACAGGATAAAAAACAGACAAACAAACAAGGAGAGGTTACAGAAAAATATTTCTGATGTGTTCGAATATTTTAAGGCCTAAGTTCATTCACAGTCCTGTCTCTATTCTCACTGGTTCGACTCTAAGGAAATAATTCACCAGAAAAGAGATAAGTGCAAGTCTATATATGTCTATCTGTATGTAGACATCTTTAATAACAGTGAAAATATGGATAATCCAATCCAACAAATATTAATTATAACAAATATTTAAGTACCTATATTTAGGGCTGGGAATAAAGTAGTGAATAAAAAAAGACAAATTCCCCACTTTTATACTGTAAGTGAAAAACAGATAATATGTAAGTTATATAGGGGCGCCTGGGTGGCTCAGATGGTTAAGCGTCTGCCTTCGGCTCAGGTCATGATCTCAGGGTCGTGGGATTGAGCCCCGCATGGGGCTCCCTGCTTGGCAGGGAGCCTGCTTCTCCCTCTCCCTCTACTGTTCCCTCTGCTTGTGCTCTCTCGCTCTCTGTCAAATAAATAAATAAAATCTTTAAAAAAAAAAAAAGATTAAAAATATATATATATGTTATATGTGAAAATAATTTCTTAGGAGTGCCTGGGTGGCTCAGTCAGTTAAGAAT
The DNA here is from genome assembly GCF_004348235.1 of Phoca vitulina. Taxonomy (NCBI): domain Eukaryota; kingdom Metazoa; phylum Chordata; class Mammalia; order Carnivora; family Phocidae; genus Phoca; species Phoca vitulina. The sequence goes on along the minus strand of NW_022589728.1, from coordinate 286,341 downwards.
CTGCCTTCGGCTCAGGTCATGATCTCAGGGTCCTGGGATAGAGTCCCATATTGGGCTCCCTGCTCAGTGGGGAGTGTGTTTCTCCCTCTCCCTCTCTGCCCCACCTCGTGCGCATGTGCTCACTCTCTCTCACCCTCAAAAATATAAAATATTTTTTAAAAATTAAAAATTAAAAAATAAAAGATGGGTTTATTAATGTACAACTATGTTCAGAAGAAGCCAAAAACTGAACAACTTTGAGACACTTGGTCATATCTTCCCTCCGGAACTTCCAGCCACGCAAGACAATGCCCCAAATGTATGCATTCACTGACCAAGCTCCATGATCCTCTTTTGTGTTAGAAACTGTTTATCCAGTTGGAAGGTAAAGAATGAAGGCACAACACAAAATTGTAACAGCCACTAAAACCGATAAACATGAAGAACTGGAAAAAACCCACAAAATTATATCACGACTAGATTATAATTATGCAAAGACTACATTTACTCATGGATAAAAATTAAAGCAACAGTAAAAGAATGTAGTTATGTTACACTCAAGAGCTATTGCACTTAAAAATTTTTTGTTTTGTTTTAAATAAAAACGGTGAGCTGTTTATTTCATCTCTCTAAATAGATCCTAAAAATGGTAAAGAATATCTTTATTTTCTGGGTTGTTTAAGTAAATATCCATTTTCATAGGCCTTAGTACTCAATCTACTAATCTTCAGATAAATGAGAAAAATGTGGAAATTATTAAGAAAAATAATGGTTAACTTCATAAAAAGTATTATGGATAATTGCCATCTTCAAATATTTTCTTTGGCTTACAATCATAGAAACGTGGTAGGTCAATTAGTTCTCAACAGAAACACGGTTGATCATTTCTCAGTAAGAGCATGACCAGTTAGTTCTTGATAAAAACATAAGTTAATGCTAAATAGAATCATGGTAAATTAGCTCTCAATAGGAACATGGTAAATTAGTTCTCAATAGGAACATGGTAAATTAGACATAAGGAGTAATCTTATCAAAACACAACCTCAAATATATTTCTAAAGTTCCAAAAATGTAATTGTATGATATTGTGTCAAATATTAATTATGAGTGGTGAATAATCTCCTACAGAATATTTAAAATAGAAATCAGCAAATACTACATTTGAAATTATTTTAGTATATGTTAAATAGTCCTTACCTATTGAAGGTTGCAATTATTAATATCCTATCATAGTTCCTTTTTTCTACAATCCAGGACCCCTCGTAGGCACTCATACTGAGACAAGGTTCACAGATCTAGTTAAACAAATTTTTACTTCCTCATAGTGAAAAAATCACCCATGAAGTTTCACTCTTCAAAGTAAATAATATCTTTATGTAAAGTACAATAATTCAAGCTCAACTGATTTTACTCGTCTGTCCTTCATAAACATTCCCTATTCTCAGTTGGCTACAATTTAGGCTAAAAGAATGCCAATGCTGACATCCCACCAACAACTTGGCCCATATCTACTAATGTAACTGAGCAGGGCCACCCCTAGGGAATGTGGAGGCCATAAGAAAATAATTTTTGTGAGGTGTCTGTCTGAAAAAATAACCTGATTTTATAAAATTCATGAGTCCATGGGAGCTACAGTGATTTATCAACGAAGCTTTAAAATACTGGGTAGAAATACTTATTATTTATTATCTAATCATACCCACGAATATTCTTTATGGTATCTAAACACCATATCTGTGTTCTTCATTATCATATGTACTATTCTTGGCTAATTTTTTAACTCCCACCTAAGAAAAAGGTAAAAATACTGTTGTTACTCAGGATGCTATGGTTCTTAGGACATGCTGGTATTAAAGCAACATATGGGGGGGGCAAGATGGCAGGAGTAGGGGACTCTGTTTAAACTGGTCCCCTGAATTTACCTGGATATTATCAAACCATTTTGAACACCCACAAAATCAACCTGAGATGTAAGAATATATATCTGGATCTCTACAAGCAAAAAAGCACTGCCTGTTGAGAGGTGGGCAGAGTTGTGAATCTGTGGGGAGATATCAGAAGATAAACAGAAGGGGCAGGGAGCCGCCATAAGCTGGGGCCTGAAAAGTGATATAACACCAGAGCGCAAGATCAGAGTCCTTGGAAATCTGCTCTGGTGAGAGACATCCCTCTCTCAAAGGGGCTCTGGAAATGAAAAGGCAGAATTCTAGGTAGGGCATGGTTGTCTCAGGATACAGGGGACCACAGAGCAAAAGGAGATTCCTGAAATGGTGGAGGGCCCGTGTTGGAGCCAGGAAGCAGGTTTTGGTCAGCAACAGCGGGAAGGGATTCGCAACTAGGATCACCAGAAACCATGAACCCAGTGGGTCGATAGCCGTTCTTTCTTAAACAGCTTGAAAAAATCTGGAAATAAGCACGCATGAAAGGGCAAAAACTCACAGAGCAGTATTGGCTGGGAAGGGGCTTTAGGGCAGAACTGAACCAGATTCCGAAGCCGTGGGTGCATGTGCAAGCCCACAGCCACTTGCGGTTTTAAAAGCACAAAGGACAGAGATAATCCTGGGCCCCTGAAAACACTCTTGAGAGTAGCTGTGAGAATGCACCAGGGGAAGCGGCAGTTTTCAGCAGCGCAAGCAGAAGTGGAGACTCTCTGTCTTGCAGAGTTTATTAAAGAGGGCAAACTGCAAATTCTCTGCTCGGGATCAGAAGTTTGGCTGTGGCCATTTTTGCTCTGATCCCCTGAAGTGGCGCACAAACACTCCAGACAACAAAAGCCAAAAAGAAGTCTGGTTTCCACTAAACCCATCCCCCTGCACCGTGGGAGGCTGCGGTATTCAGCAGTGTAAGCAGAAGTGGAGGCTCTCTGTCCTGCAGAGTTTACTAAAGAGGGCAAATTGAATTTTCTGCTCTGGGCCAGAGGTTTGGCTGCGGCCATTTTTGCTCTGATTCCCTAAAGAGGCGCGGAAAGGCCCAGGGTACAAAAGCCACCCAGAAGTCCAGTTTCCACTGAGCCCACCCCCCATACAGGGGGTGGGGCAACTCCACACAGCTGAGAAACAGAGTGGCAGGCCAATCTCCCAGAAGACAGGCTGGACGAATGGTGGATGACAATCCTTTGGATCCTTTAAGACTGTAAAATCCCAACAAAGGGGGAAAATTGTATCTTGAGCTCCAGGTGTGGCCTCATGACTTGTTAACTTTTCAGATATAATTTTCCATTCCTTTTATTTCTTTCTTTCCTTTTGTTTTTTTCCTTTCTCATGCCATTTTCCCTTACCGTATTCTTCCTTATGCCTTCAACTCATTGCAACTAGATATCTATTATACCAACTCATTTTTGCATATGCACTTTTTAAATTGTGTTTTTACACACCTATATGCTTTATTTACACCTATATTTTTAATACATATATGCTTTTAGCCTGTTTTTCACTCTACTCAGTTTTACCTTTATATATATATGTTTTACTTTCCTAGTGACTTTGGTACGTAGTGTCCTCTAACACACAGACCAAAATACACTCAGGAACAACTAAAACACCCTGTTTTGTCCACACTGAGAGAGTATAGCCACCCTTTCCCTCTCCCCATTTTTTCTTTATTTCCTCTTATGTATGTATATATTTTTTTCCCTTTTTTTCAATTTTTAAATATTATTCTTGTATTTTATTTTGGCTTTGTTTTTTTCAGTGGTGACATCCAACCACCCCAGATTTTGCTAGGGTGCATCTGACTTGGGTTGTGGTTGGTATTTTGGACTCTACAGTTGTTCAACCATCTATCGACAGAATGACTAGGAGGAGGAACTCCCAACAAAGAAAAGAACCAGAGACAATGTCTTCTGCCACAGAACTAATGTATATGGATATAAGCAAGATGTCTGAGACAGACTTCAGGAGAGCAATCATGAAGTCAATAGCTAGGCATGAAAAAAGATTTAGTGACAATATAGAATCTTCTAAGGGCAGAAATGAGACCTAATCAGGCCGAAATTAAAAATGATATGAATGAAATGCAGTCTAAACTGGATACTCTAAAAACCAAGGTAAATGAGGCAGAAGAACGAATTAGTGCCCTACAAGATAAGCTGATAGAAAAGAAGGAAAATGAAGAAGAAAGGAATAAAGAGCTAGTGGCACATGTGATTAGAATTAGATCAATGATGCCATGAAATGCCCCAATGTCAGAATTATTGGGATCCCTGAGGGGGTGGAGAGAGAGAGAGGATTAGAAGGTATATTTGAGCAAATCATAGCTGAGAACTTCCCTAATTTGGAGAAGGAAACAAGCATTCGAATCCAAGAGGCAGAGAGGACCCTTCCCAAAAATCAATAAAAATAGAGCAACACCCTGACATGTAATAGTGAAGCTTGCAAATCGTAGAGCCAAGGAAGCTATCCTTAGAGCAGCTAGGGGGAGGAGATATCTTACGTACAGAGGAAGGAACATCAGAGTAACATCAGACCTGTCCACAGAGACCTGGCAAGTCAGAAAGGGCTAGCAGAACATACTGAGGGTACTAAATGAAAACAACATGCAGCCAAGAATACTTTACCCAGCAACACTGTCATTCAGAATGGATGGAGAGATAAAGAGCTATCAGGACAGACAGAAACTGAAAGAATATGTGACAACCAATCCAGCCCTACAAGAAATATTAAAGGGGAATCAACAAGAGAAACCCCAAGAGTCACACAGACCAGAGAGAAACAGAAAACCTACAGAAACAGGGACGTTACAGGCAATACAATGGCACTAAATTGATATCTTTCAATAGGTACTCTCAAGGTGAACGGGCTGAATGCTCCCACCAAGAGACACGGGGTGTCAGATTGGATAAAAAAGCAGGACCCATCCATACTGTCTACAAGAGACACCCCCCAATTGAAGGTAAAGGGATGGAAAACCATATACCACGCCAACGAACCTCAAAGAAAGCTTTTCAAAAGAAACCTGGGGGGCGCCTGGGTGGCTCAGTCGGTTGAGCGTCTGCCTTCGGCTCGGGTCATGATCCCGGGTCCTGGGATCGAGCCCCGCGTCGGGCTCCCTGCTCAGCGGGAAGCCTGCTTCTCTCTCTGCCTGCCACTTCCCCTGCTTGTGCTCTCTCTCTCTCTCTCTATCAAATAAATAAATAAAATATTAAAAAAAAAATAAAGAAACCTGGGGTAGCATTTCTCATACCAGACAAATTAGATTTTAAACCAAAGATTGTGGAAAGAGATGTAGAGGGACACTATATCATACTTAAAGGGTCCATCCAAAACGAAGAGCTAAGAATTGTAAATATCTAGTGCCCCCAACATGGGAGCAGCCAACTACATAAACCTATTAATAAAAAAATATAGAAACATATAGATAGTAATGCATTAACAGTAGGAGACCTCAACACTCCGATCAACAAAGAAACAAGAGCTTTGAATGACACATTGGACCAGATGGACTTCGTAGATATATAGAGAACATTCCATCCTAAAACAACAGAATATTCATTCTTCTCGAGTGCACATGGAACTTTCGCCAGAATAGACTGCATACTGGGTCACAAACCAGGTCTCAACAGATACCAAAACATTAATATTATCTCCTGCATGGGCGCCTGGGTGGCTCAGTTGGTTAAGCAACTGCCTTCGGCTCAGGTCATGATCCTGGAGTCCCGGGATCGAGTCCCACATCGGGCTCCCTGCTCAGCAGGGAGTCTGCTTCTCCCTCTGACCCTCCTCCCTCTCGTGCTCTCTGTCTCTCATTCTCTCTCTTGCAAATAAATAAAATCTTACAAAAAAAAAAAAATTATCTCCTGCATATTTTCAGACCACAATGCTGTGAAACTGGAACTCAACCACAAGAACAAATTTAGAAGGAACTCAAACACCTGGAGGTTAAAGGACATCATGTTAAAGAATGAATGGGTCAACCAGGAAATTAAAGAACTTAAACAATTCATGGAAACTAATGACAATGAAAACACATCGGTCCAAAACCTATGCGATACTGCACAGGCAGTCTTAAGGAGGAAATACATAGCCATCCAAGCCTCTCTCAGTAAAGTAGAAAAATCCCAAATGCACAAGTTTACCTTACACCTAAAGGACCTGGAGAAAGAAGAGCAAATAAAGCCTAAACCAAGCAGGAGAAGAGAAATAATAAAGATTAGAGCAGAAATCAATGAAACAGAAACCAGAAGAACAGTAGAATGGATTAATGAAACTAGAAGCTGGTTCACTGAAAGAATTAATAAGATGGATAAACTGCTGGCCAGACTTATTCAAAAGAAAAGGGAAAGGACCCAAATTAATAAAATTATGAATGAAAGGAGAGAGATCATGACTAACACCAAGGAAATAGAAACAATTATTAGAAAACATTACCAGCAACTACATGCCAACAAGTTAAGCAATCTAGAAGAAATGGACACATTCCTGGAAACTTATAAACTATTTATAAACTTATAAACTACCAAGACTGAAACAGGAAGAAATACACAATCTGAACAAACCAATAAACAGCAAGGAAATTGAAGCAGTAATCAAAAACCTCCCAAAAAATAAGAATCCAGGGCCAGATGGCTTCCCAGAGGAATTCTACCAAACATTTAAGGAAGAAAAAATACCTATTATACTGAAGCTGCTTCAAAAAATAGAAAGAGAAAGAAAACTTTCAAACTCGTTCTATAAGGCCAGCTTTACCTTGATCCAAACACCAAAGACTCCTCTCAAAAAGGAAAATTATAGACCAATATCCCTGATGAACATAGGTGCTAAAATACTCATCTAGCCAATAGGATCCAACAGCACATAGAAACTATTATTCGCCATGACCAGGTGGGATTTATTCCTGGGATGCAACGGTGGTTCAACATCCGCAAATCAATCAACATGATAGAGCACATCATTAAAAGAAAAGAGCCATATGATCCTTTCAATTGATGCAGAGAAAGCATTTGACAAAATACAGCATCCTTTCCTGATTGAAAAGAGTACAGGGATACAGGGAACATACCTCAATATCATAAAAGCTATCTACGAAAAGCCCACAGCGAATATCATTCTCAATAGGGAAAATTTGAGAGTTTTTCCCTTAAGATCAAGAACATGACAAGGATGCCCACTCTCACTAGAAGTCCTAGCCTCAGCAATCAGACAACAAAAAGAAGGGGCACCTGGGTGGCTCAGCTGTTAAGTGTCTGCCTTTGGCTCAGGTCATGATCCCAGGGTCCTGGGATCAAGCCCCACATCGGGCTCCCTGCTCAGCGGGAAGCCTGCTTCTCCCTCTCCCACTCCCCCTGCTTGTGTTCCCTCTCTCACTGCCTCTCTGTCAAATAAATAAATAAAATCTTAAAAAAAAAAAGAAATTAAAGGCATTCAAATTGGCAAAGAAGAAGTCAAACTCTCTCTTCACAGATGACATGATACTTTATGTGGAAAACCCAAAAGACTCCACCCCCAAGTTATTAGAACTCATACAGCAGTTCAGCAAGGTGGCAAGATATAAAATCAATGCACAGAAATCAGCTGCATTTCTATACACTAACAACGTAACTGAAAAAAGAGAAATTAAGGAATCAATTCCATTTACAACAGCTCCAAAAACCGTAAGATACCTAGGAATAAACCTAACCAAAGAGGTAAAGGATCTATACTCTAGGAACTATAGAACACTTATGAAAGAAATTGAGTAAGACACAAAGAGATGGAAAAACATTCCATGCTCAAGGATTGGAAGAATAAACATCATTAAAATGTCTATGCTGCCCAGAGCAATTTATACTTTCAATGCAATCCCTACCAAAATAACACTGACATTTTTCACAGAGCTGGAACAAACAATCCTAGAATTCGTATGGAACCAGAAAAGATGCTGAATTGCCAGGGGAATGTTGAAAAAGAAAACCAAAGCTGGGGGTATCACGCTGCCTGACTTCAAGCTGTATTACAAAGCTAAAGTCATCAAGACAGTATGGTATTGGCACAAAAACAGACACACAGATCAATGAAACAGAATAGAGTCTCCAGAAATGGACCCTCAACTCTATGGTCAACTAATCTTCGACAAATAAGGAAAAAGTATCCAGTGGAAAAGAGACCGTCTCTTCAATAATTGGTGCTGGGAAAACTGGACATCCACATGCAGAATGAAACTAGACCATTCTCTTGCACCATACCCAAAGATAAACTCAAAATGGATGAACAATCTCAATGTGAGATAGGAGTCCATCAAAATCCTGGAGGAGAACATAGGCAGTAACCTCTTTTGACATTGCACACAGCAACTTCCTTCAAGATATATCTCTATAGGCAAGGGAAACAAAAGCAAAAATGAACTTTTGGGACCTCTCCAAGATAAAAAGCTTTTGCACAGCAAAAGAAACAGTCAATAAAACTAAGAGGTAACCCATGGAATGGGAGAAGATATTTTCAAATGACATTATTGATAAAGGGATGGTATCCAAGATCTACAAAGAACTTCTCAAACTCAACACCCAAGAAACAAATAATCCAGTCAAGAAATGGGCAGAAGACATGAACACACACTTCTCCAAAGACATACAAATGGCTAACAGACACATGAAAAAATGTTCAACATCACTAGCCATCAGGGAAGTACAAATCAAAACCACATTGAGATACCACCTTACACCAGTCAGAATGGCCAAAAATAACAAGACAGGCAACAACAAATGTTAGTGAGGTTGTGGAGAAGGGGGAACCCTCTTGCACTGTTGGTGGGAATGCAAGCTGATACAGCCACTCTGGAAAACAGTATGGAGGTTCCTTAAGACGTTAAAAATAGAGCTACCCTATGACTCAGCAATTGCACTACTAGGTATTTACTGCAAAGATACAGATGTAGTAAAAAGAAGGGGCACCTGCATCCGAATGTTTATAGCAAAAATGTCCACAATAGCCAAGCTGTGGAAGGAACCAAGATGCCCTTCAACAGATGAATGGATAAAGATGTGGTACATATATACAATGGAATATTACTCAGCCGTCAGAAAGGATGAATATCCACCATTTGCATCAACATGGATGAAACTGGAGGGGATTATGCTAAGTGAAATAAGTCAATCAGAGAAAGACAAATTACCATATGGTTTCATTCATATGTGGAGCATAAGGAATAGAGCATAGGACCACAGGGGAAGGGAAAGAAAACTGAATGGGAAGAAATCAGAGAGGGAGACAAATCATGAGAAACTCTGGACTCCGGGAAACAAACTGAGGGTTACAGAAGGGGGGGGGGGGGGGTTACCGGGTGATGGGTATTAAGGAGAGCATGTGCTGGGATGAGCACTGGGTGTTATATGCAACTAATGAATCGTTGAACACTACAACAAAAACTTATGCTGTACTATATGCTGGCTAATTGAACATAATGAAAAATATAAAAAGTAATATAAATTCCAGTTAAGATTCACCAGTGAAAATAAATAAAATAAAATAAAAACAACATACATCTGTTGAGTTCCTTAATACCATTTAACGTTGGTTACATAATTACTAATGTCACAATATCTTTCATTACAATGCCTATGAATGCTAACTTCCATTGTCTCTCTGAAAGTTTGTTAGATTTTTGTTTGTTTGTTCGAAAATCTCAAGTCTTAACCAAAATATGCAGGAATGTGTAAATGATTACTTGCTTTCTGGACATGTTGAATTTACTGCTGGGATTTCCTAGCATAAAAGTAGAACACATCTTCTAACCATGTCTACTCTTGAACTCTTCATACCATGATCACTACTAAATCATTACTAGAATGTGACCTCTCTCAATGGGGAATGCAAGTCTGCCTCCCACAGATGACCACGAGGAAGAGGACATGGGTCTACTCACCCAGGGGAGAGATGTGGGACAAGAGGACAGAAATGGAAAGGCTCATTCTAAAATACATATGGAAATGTAAAAAACCCAGAATAGCCAAAACAATCTTGAAAAAAAGAAAAGGATTAGAGAACACTTAACTTCCCAATTTCAAAACCTACTACAAAACTATGGAATTAGCATAAAGATGCACATACATATAGATCAACAGATTAGACTATTGACCTAGAAATAAAATCTATACATCTATTGTCACCTAATCTCTGACAGGTGTGCCATGATCTTTAAATGGGTAAAGAAAGGTCTTTTAAACATATGGTGCTGGGGCAACTGTAAATCCACATGTGAAAGAATTTGGACCTACCTAACACCACCTGAAAAATCAACTCAAAATGGACAATACATCTACATTTAAGAGCTAAACTACAAAAACTCTTAGAAGAAAATATAGATGAATTATCCATGATCATGTATTACACAGTGGTTTCTTATATATGACATGAAAAAACACAGTCAACCAAAGAAAAATTGATAAAATAAACTGTTTAAAAATAAAAATGTCTGTGCAACAAAATACAGTATCAGAAAGTGAAAAGACAACTCACATATGGAAGAAAATATTTCCAAATCATGTATCTGATAAAACTTATTTATATACACTATATATTCAGAACTTGTACAACTCAACAATAAAACCAAATAAGCCAAGTGAAAAGTGGGTAAAATATCTGAACAGACATTTCTCCAAAGAAGACATACAAGTGCTCAATAAGTACATGTAAACCAATAAGCTAAATATCATCAGCCATTAGAGAAGTGCAAATCAAAACCAAAATGAGGGGCACCTGGGTGGCTCAGTCGTTAAGCGTCTGCCTTCGGCTCAGGTCATGATCCCAGGGTCCTGGGATCGAGCCCCGCATCGGGCTGTCTGCTCAGCGGGAAGCCTGCTTCTCCCTCTCCCACTCCCCCTGCTTGTGTTCCCTCTCTCGCTGTGTCTCTCTCTGTCAAATAAATAAATAAAATCTTTAAAAAAAAAAAAAAAAACCAAAATGAGATACCACTTCATACCCACTAAGAAGGCTGTTTATTTTTTTAAAAGATTTTATTTATTTATTTGAGAGAGAGTGAGAGAGCATCAGCAGGGGGGAGGGGCAGAGGGAGAGAGAGAAGCAGGCTCCCTGCTGAGCACCCAGGCACCCCTAAGAAGGCTGTTAAAGAACAAAAAAGGAAAAACAAAACCTTGGAAAATAGGCAATGGCTGCTTTATCAAAGATGTGGAGAAACCAGAACGCTCATAAACTGCGAATGGGAAAGTAACATTGTCCAGCCACTCTAGAAAACAGTCTGAATGTTCCCAAAAATGTTAAACATACAGTAACCATTTGAACCAGAAATTCCACTTCTAGGTATATACATAATAGAACATAAAACTGACGTTTATAGAAAATCTGGTACCTGGGGGCGCCTGGGTGGCTCAGTTGGTTAAGTGACTGCCTTCAGCTCAGGTCATGATCTCAGGGTCCTGGGATCAAGCCCCGCATTGGGCTCCCTGCTAGGTGGGAAGTCTGCTTCTCCCTTTCCCCCTCCCCCTGCTTGTGTTCCCTCTCTCACTGTCTCTCTCTCTGTCAAATAAATAAATAAAACCTTTAAAAAAATAATAAAGAAAATCTGGTACCTGAATTACAAGAAGCAGTATTCCTAACAGTCAAAAAGTAGAAAAAATCCAAATGTGGATCAACTGATAAATAGAAATTTTTTTTTTAAAGTGATATATCTATATTGGAGTATTACTCAGCCACAAGAAGAGTGAAGTACTAATACCTGCTACAACATGCATAACCCTTGAAATTATGCTTAGTGGAAGAATCCAGACACAAAAGACCACATATTTTATAACTCCATGTACTTGAAAGTTTAGAGTAGACAAATCCACAGAGACTGAACATAGATTAGAGAGTTCCAGCATAAAGCAAAGGGTAGAATGGGAATTGACTACTAATGAGCACAGGGTTTCTTTCTGAGCGGATAAAAATGTTCTAGAATTAGAAAGTAGTGAGAGTTGCACAACCTTACTTTATAAATATAACTAAACATCTCTGAATTGTACATTTTAAAAGGGAAAACTTTTTGTTGTTTGAATTATATTTCAACATTTTCAATGTAAAGGTTGGTATGATGACAATGTTTCATTAAATGAAGACTATCACTAAAGATAAATTATAAAGTACAACCAAACAGAAATCCTACAGATGAAAAACACAATAACTGACCAGAAGGGCTTAACAGTAGAATAAAGCTGGAAGAAGAATGATTTGATGAACCTGAATAATAAAGATTATGAAGAACAGATTAAAAAAATGAAAATAAACTCTATGAAAAATATGGAACACTTTTAAGTGCATCAACATACCTGTAATGGGAGTATAAGGAGATAAAGGAGCAGGAAAAAAAAAAAAAATTCCAAGAAAAAATGGTTATAAATTTACCAGATTTAATAACAAATATAAACCTACATATGTAGGAAGCTCCAGAAACTCCAATAAGATAAATACAAAGGGATTCACATCCAGATACATCATACTAAAAATGTTGAAAGTGAAAGAAAAAAATCTTAAATGAAATAAGAGAACAATCACTATCATATGCAAGTGAACCCTCATAAAATTAACATCTGATTTTTCATCAGAAACAAAGGAGACCGGAAGAATGGTGACACACTAAAAGTGCTAAATTAAAAAAACAAACAAAAAAAAACTGTCAACCAAAATTTTTATATACAGTGTATCTATCAAAAATGAAGGTAAAATAAAATATTCTCAGATAAACAAAAATTGATCAATGGTAGCAGACCCACCTTACAAAATATAATAGAAGACATTAAGCCTGAAAGCAAATGACTTCATAATCCACACAAATCCACATGAAAAAAATATTGTCAATGAAATTACCTAATTTTTAAAAAATATAATGTGTATTCTTTCTCTTAACTGATTTGAAAACCAATTGCACAAGACAGTATGTATAATTATACTGCTGGACCTATAACACATAGAAATGTAATGTATCTGTCAATAATATAAAGGAGGTAGGTGCAAACAAAACTGTACTGAACCAAGGAAATGTTCACCAGATGATAATGTGATTCCATGGAAACCAATGAAGAGAACAAGAAATGATAAATGAGAAAGATTATATACCACTTTATAAATATATGCTTGCCCTCCTTTCTTCTCTCCACTTCTATAAAAGACATAAAACTATATTAATTTATAACTGTAACAATGCATTAATGGGTTTGTAACGTATACAGATATAATACGTATAACAATAGTAGCACAAAGAAGGGTGAAAGGGAATAGAGCTATATATGAGACATTTCTAACTTACTGGAATAAAATTATTATATATCTGAGGAACATATACAGCTATATTAAAGTGTATATGGTAAACATGAGAGCAATCTCTGAGAATCTAAAAATATTTAGAGAAAAAAATCATTAAAGGAATTATATGTTACAAAAGGAAAACATCACTTTCATGCAAAAGAAATCAGAAAAAAAAACCAGAGTGGGGGGAAATGGTATACGGGATTCCAGGGAAGATGGCAGAGTAGGAGGGCCCTAGGCTAACCTTGGCCCACAGATACAACTAGGGACTACTCACACCACTGTAAAGAACCCAGAAAATGACCCAAAGACTGACAGAATAAACTCCACAACTAAATGTAGAGAAAAGGCTACACTGAAGAGGGTAAGAAGGGCAGAGACACTGTGGGAAACTAAAGGGTCTTGCAGGATGTGGAAAGGGAAAAGAAATAGACCCTCATGTCAGAGTGCCCGCAAGGGGAAGACAAATCCCCATACCATTTGGATTTAAAAATCAGAGGTGCCAATTTTCATGAGTTCTTACAACCAGTGGGACTTAAAACCTGGAAGTTTAAATGATCAGCTGGCTTGGCTCTGGGAGAACTGGGACGGCAAGAAGAAACTGCTTCGCTGCCCTTAAAAAGACAGCACAACAAAGCCCATAGAGATGCAGCATAGAAGCAGCAGTTGGAAAGGTGACTCAGGCATATATGAGTAAGAGTTATTAACTATGGTAATCTCAAAGCCTGACCTGGAAGGAACAGAAATTGTTGGGTAATTCCTCCAGCAACAAAGGAACTGGCAGGTGCCATATCCCTCCCCAGCTCAGCAGCGTAAAAATATGGCCACCTACAGGACTTACTACATAACTTAGCACTGCTGCCCTATGTGCTGTCCACCCCACCACCACAATGTGCTTCTATCAATCCACCCCTCTGGACAACCCTGCCACATTCTGGGCATGGCAGGGCTGCTTCCACAAAGGAACAGCAGCACACAAAGCTTCCTACCACTGTCACCCAACCCAACCCAAACCAACCCCAACTACATCCACCAACACGCCCCCTCCAGGTGCTGTGCTTCCATTGATCAACCCTCCCCAATATGCACTTGGCTAGAGCCCATACAGAGTGCTGCTGTAGGCCTGACAGTGTGCAAACACCCCCTACAGTGCCCAGCACTATCCCGAAGTGACTCCTGTCCCAGAAAGAAGGAAAGATAACCACAAACCTGTCAGTCAAAGGCTCCAGCAATGGGCTGGAGGCCCACAAGTGTTCTGACTGCAGGTTCTGCACACCAATGAAACCTTCTCAGGGAAAGCACTCTGCAGTTTCGTGCTACTGCAACTCTGGCAAATGTCTACTCTGACTCAACTCAAGCCCAACGCATCCCCAGACTGGCTCACTAACAGCACAGGGAACAAACACTACCCACAACAAGCAAAGAGAGCTACTGCAGACAATTGGACTGAAAGAAAAAACAGATAAGCCACAACAGCAAGGCACATGCATCACATGTGAGATGTACCTGAAGTGCCAAGTTATGGTAAACAAAGGACACAACATGGCAGGGCACTATAGGACTTCTTCATAAGGCCATCACTTTCCAATGTAGGAGATGTAGCTATCTTTCCTAACACATAGCAACACACACAGAGATGGAGACAAAATGAAGAGGCAGAGGAGTATGTCTCTAATGAAAGAAGAGGACAAAATCACAGCAAGAGACCTAAGCGAAATTGAGATAAGTAATATGCCTGAAGAGAATTTAAAATAATGATTATAAAGATACTCCCTGGACTTGAGAAAAGAGTGGAGGACATCAGTGAGACCTTTAACAATGAGATAAAAAAGAATCAGAGATGAAGAACATAATAAGAACTATAAATGAAATTAAAAATACACTAGATGCAATGAACAGTAGACTAGACAAAGCAGAAGAATTTATCAGCGACCTGGAGGAGAGAATAATGGAAAGTAATCAAGCTGAGTATGTGAGAGAACAAAAAAAAAATTATGCAAAATGAGAACAGACTTAGGAAGCTCAGCAACAGTACCAAGCCTAATAACATTTGCATTACAGTGATTCCAGAAGGAGAACAGAAAGAAAAGGGGACAGAAATTTGAAGAAATAATAGCTGAAAACATCCCAAATCTGAGGAAGGAAACAGAAATCCAAATCCAAGAGGCACAGAGATACCCCAACAAGATAAACCCCTGGAGATCCAAAACAAGGCACATAATTAAGATGGCAAAAAGTAATGATAAAGGGAGAACTTGAAAAGCATCAAGAAAAAAGAAAGCAGTTACATACAAGGGAAACCACATAAGGCTATAAGAGAGTTTTCAGAAGAAACTTAGCAGACCAAAAGCAAGTGGAATTATAAATTCAAAATGCTGAACGGAAAAAAATCTGCAGCCAAGAATACTCTATCCATCAAGGATATAATTCAGAATAGACAGAGAGATAAAGAGTTTCCCAAATAAAAGTTAAAGGAATTCATGACCACTAAACCAGCCCTACAAAAAATATTAAAGAGGACTCTGAGTGGAAAAGAAAGACCACAAG
The DNA here is from genome assembly GCF_004348235.1 of Phoca vitulina. Classification (NCBI taxonomy): domain Eukaryota; kingdom Metazoa; phylum Chordata; class Mammalia; order Carnivora; family Phocidae; genus Phoca; species Phoca vitulina. The sequence continues at coordinate 270,607 of NW_022589728.1, read as the reverse complement.
CAGGAGTAAGGAAAGTAGGAAGCACAAAAGCAATAAAAATATCTGTAAAAAATCTGTTAAAGGACTCACAAAATAAAAAGATATAAAGTATGACACCATATACCTAAAACATTGGGGAGAAGAGTAAAAAATGGGTTCAAAGTTAACCAACTATCCACTTAATATAGACTGCTATATGCAGAAGATGTTATACACAAACCAAATGGTAACCACAAATCAAAAACAATACATATGCAAAAAATAAAGAGAAAGGAATCCAAATATATCACTAAAGAAAGCCAACTAATCATGACGGAAGAAAACAAGAAAGGAGAAACACTATAAAAACCACCATAAAACAAGTAACAAAATGGCAATAAACATATATCTATCAATAATTACTTTGACTATAAATGGACTAAACCCTCCAATCAAAAGACATGGGGATGGGGTGATGATATAAAGAAACAAGACCCATGTATATGCTGCCTACAAGAAATTCATTTCGGACCTAAACACACATATGCACACTGAAAGCAAAGGGGAGGAGTTAAGATAGTGGTGTAGTAGTTAAGATGGTGGTGAATTTGCCTTGTCCTTCAAATACAGCTAGATCAACATTCAACTATTTTGAACAACTAGGAAGGCAATCAGTGGATTAAGGAAACAATCTGCACAGTTGGAGAGAGAGAAGTGGCAGATGGGAGATTCAGAGCCCTAAATTGGGGGAGAGGAAAGCCAGGAGGCTGCAAAGGGAAATGAACCAATTTTGCTGAGCAAAGTCAGGAAGAGGGAGAAAGTGGGAGAGAGCACAGCAGGTTGCGACTGCATAATAAGCCAGGGTAAGGAGATCCTCTGGGTCGCACACTGAGAGATTTGTTTCCCTTCCTGGAAGGCATTTGGAAGAACTTACGTTGCCTCTCCAAGGACAAAAGGCTAGCCAGGGAGCCATTGAGCAGTGCTCAACAGCAGGGTCAGAGATGGCACAAAGGGCAGAAAACCACTTAACAACTTTTCCTGTGAGCTTAAACTTCTGTGTGCTCTCTGAGCAGCTGCTTTTTTGCAGCTGAACTGAGAAGAGAGCAGAACTGAGCTGAACTGAGAAGAGAGCAGAGACTAGAGCAGATTGCAGATAACCTGGCTGCCCCTTTTCACTATCTGCCACAATAGATTCGAGCCTCTGTGACAGCTTTCATGGGACATAAGGGAGTAAGGGACTTAGTCGAGTGCAAACAGCCGATAACCTGGTTCCAGCTTTTCACAGAGCATTACAATAAACTCTAACCTCTGCATGTTTCCCGACAGGACGGTGCTAAGCACACCCTGAGCCTCTTCTCCAGGGGATGGGAGTGAGGCCATACTTTACCAGGCCCTTTAAAACTTGGAATATTGAATCACAGCCACCAGCCTGAGATAAAATACAGCGGATCTGTGGCTCTGGGCAAGCCAATGATCCAGGCACAGACAGTTTAGTGCAGGGAACTGATTAAAGTCCAGGACACAGGAGATTGTTTGCTTTCCTAAGAGGATCTCTTGAACAGTGGGAGCCAGGAGTTCTGCTGCCCAAGGACAGGAGGACAGGGTGACACCACATTCTACCTCTTCCACCATCCCTCATTCCTCCTTCCCACTAGCACAGTGGGACTTCAGAGAGAAACAGTGCCTCCAGTGGAGTCTGGAGTCCCCTACACTAAACACTGCCTCCCTGGGACTGGCAGAAGCTTCTTTAAAAGGGCAAGTAGGCTTGTGAGCCAGCTCAGAAGGACTCTCCCACAGAAGACCAAAAACCCCCCACATCCACAAAGTCTACTGATCAAGTAAGCTCCAAAATATCAGCTATCGGTGGAAACAGAACCCCGCTTTTTTTCTTTTCTTAATTTTCTTGAATTTTTAAAAATTTTTTATTTTCCTATTTCTTATTTGTATTCTTTATCCTTTATTATATATATACACATATATTTCTACTTTTTTTTCTTTTTTTTCCTTTTTTTTTAATAGGCTTATAATCTTTTGTGCATCTGTTGGTTCGTTTCTTTCCTTTTCTATTTTTCGGATCAGATTTCTTTTTTTCTCTCTCTTTTCTTCATTCACTTTTCTTTTTTCCTTCCTTTAGAATCAGGCTTATGCTTTATTATTTGTCTGTATGCATTTTTTTTAAATGTTTTATTTATTTATTCATGAGAGTCAGAGAGAGAGAGACAGAGAGAGAGGCAGAGGCAGAGGGAGAAGCAGGCTCCCCGCCTAGCAGGGAGCCCGATGTGGGACTCGATCCCAGGACCCTGGGATCATGACCTGAGCCCAAGGCAGACGCTTAACCATCTGAGCCATCCAGGCGCCCCTGTCTGTATGCATTTTTGTTCCGTTTCCTATTCTCTCGTCTTAGGTGAGGGTTTTGTTTTTGTTTTCTGTTTTTTCTTTTTTCTTATTTTCTTTTCTTTTTTCCTTTACAGGTTTAACTTGTACAAACAAATCAGAGCACACCTACTTAAAGGTCCAAACACTCCCAACTACAAGCAAGAAGGAACACTGTTAAGGACCAATGGGAAAGAGCAGCCAAAACACAACAGCAGAGTGTACACAGCATACAACAGAAACACTTCTTGAAGTTTTTATTGTTGTTGTTATTATTATTGTTGGTTTTGTTCCTTTCCTCCCTTCTTTTCAGGACTCAAAGACTAAAAGGACAAATCTACCACAAAAGAACAGGAGGTAGTACTCTCTAACAGGGATTTAATCAATATGAATCTAAGTAAGCTGTCTGAACTAGAATTAAGCAATCGTTATAAAAATATGAGCTGGGCTTGAAAAAAGCATAGAAGACACTAGAGAATCCATTACTGGAGAAATAAAAGAACTAAAATCTAATCAGGCCAAAATTAAAAATGCTATTACTGGGATGAAGTCAAACATGGAGGCTTTAACAGTGAGGATAAATGAGGCAGAAAGGGAGTCAGAGATATAGAAGACAAATGGTGGAAAATAAAAAAGATGAAAAAGACAGAAAAACAACCACTGGATCACCAGGGAGACTTTGAGAAATCAATGATTACATAAAGTGAAATAATACCGGAATGATAGGGGTCCCAGAAGATGAAGAGAGAGAGAGAGAAGGGAGGAGTTTATTTGAATAAATTATAGCTGAGAACAGACATTCAGGTTCAGGAGGTACACAAAACCTCCTCAAAATCAATAAAAATAGGTTATTACCTCAACAAATAATAGTGAAGCTTATAAATTTCAGAGATAAAGAGAAAACCCTGAAGCAGCTTGGGACAAGGTCTTTAACCTACAGGGTAGAAATATAGGGCTGGCAGCAGACCTGTCCACAGAGACCTGACAGGCACAAAAGACTTACATGATATATTCAATGTACTAAATGGGAAAAATATGCAGCTAAGAATACATTAGCCAGCAAGGCTGTCATTCAGAATATAAGAGACAAAGAGTTTCCAGGACAACGAAAAACTAAAGGAATTAGTGAATAATAAACTAGCCCTGCAAAAATATTAAAGGGGATCCTTTGACTGAAGAAAGAGGTGAAAAGTAAGACCAGAAAGGACCAGAAATAATCTATAGACAGTAACTTTAAAGGAATTACAATGGCACTATATTCATATCATTCAAAAATTACTCTGAATGTAAATGGACTCAAATCCCCAATCAAGACATAGGGTATCAAATTGGATTAAAAAAAAAAAAAGACCCATCGATATGCTGTCTACGAGGGACTGATTTTAGACCCAAAGACACCTCCAGATTGAAAGGGAGAGGGTGGAAAACCATTTATCATACTAACGGACATCAAAAGAAAGTTGGAGTAGCAATTCTTATATCAAACAAACTAGATTTTAAGCCAAGGAATGTAAAAAGAGATGAAGGACACTATATCATAAAAAAGGGTCTATCCAACAAGAAAATCTAACAATTGTAAATATTTATGCCCCTAACTTGGAAGGAGCCAAATATATAAACCAATTAATAATAAAATTAAAGAAAATCTTTGATAATAATACGATAATAGTAGGGGACTTTAGCACCCCATTCACAGCAATGAACAGATCATCTAAGCAGAAGATCAAAACAGAAACAAGGGCTTTGAATGACACACTAGACCAGATGGACTTACCATATATTTAGAGCGTGTCATCTGAAAGCAACAAAATATACATTCTTCTTGAATGCACATGGAACATTCTCCAGATTAGATCACATACTGGGTCACAAATCAGGTCTCAACCAGAACTTAAAGACTGAGATTGTTCCATGCATATTTTCAGACCACAATGCTTTAAAACTTGAACTCAATCACAACAGAAAATTTGGAAGGAACACAAAAACATGGAGGTTAAAAAGCATCCTACTAAAGAATGAATGGGTCAACCAGAAAATTAAAGAAGATTTTTTAAAATACATGGAAACAAATAAAAAGGAAACACGACAGTTCAGAACTATTGGGATGCAGCAAAGGTGGTCCTAAGAAGGAAGTATATAGCAATACAGGCCTTTCTCAAGAAATGAGAAAAGTCTCAAATATACAACCTAACCCTACATCTAAAGGAGCTAGCAAAAAGAATAGCAAATAAAGCCTAAACCAAGCAGGAGAAGAGAAATAATAAAGACTAGAGCAGAAATCAATGATATACATATCAAAATAAAAACAGTAAAGCAGATCAATGAAACTAGGAGATGCTACTTTGAAAGAATTAATAAAATTGATAAATCTATAGCCAGACTTATCAGAAAGAAAAGATAAAGGACCCAAATAAATAAAATCATAAATGAAAGAAGAGAGATCACAACCAACATCAAACAAATACAAACAATTATAAGACATATTATGAGCAACTATATGCCAACAAATTAGGCAATCTGGAAGAAATGGATGCATTCTTAGAAATATAAACTACCCCAACTGAAACAAGAAGAAATGGAAAACCTGAATAGACCTATAACCAGCAAAGAAATTGAAACAGTAATCCAAAATCTCCCAACAAACAAGAGTCCAGAACCAGATGGCCTCCCAGCAGAATTCTACCAAACATTTAAAGAAGAATTACTACCTATTCTTCTGAAACTGTTTCAAAAAATAGAAATGGAAAATTCCAAACTCGGTTCTATGAGGCCAGCATTCCCTTGATCCCAAAACCAGACAAAGACCCCACCAAAAAGGAGAATTACGACCAATATCCCTGATGAACAAGGATGCAAAACTTCTCACCAAGATACTAGTCAACAGAATCCAACAGTACAAAGGATTATATGAGATGCCTGGAAATAAACCTAACCAAAGAGGTAAAGAACCTGTACTCTGAAAACTAGAGAACACTTATGAAAGAAATTGAGGAAGACACAAAGAAATGGAACAACATTCCATGTTCATGGATAGGTAGAACAAATATTTTTAAAATGTCTATGCTACCCAAAGCAACCTATACATTTAATGCAATCCCTATCAAAATACCATCAACATTTTTCACAGAGCTGGAACAAATAATCCAAAAGTTTGTATGGAACCACAGAAGATCCCGAATAGCCAAAGGAATGTTGAAAAAGAAAACCAAAGCTGGAGGCATCACAATTCAAGACTTCAAGCTGTATTACAGAGCTGTAATCATCAAGACACTATGGTACTGGCACAAAAAAGACACACAGATCAATGGAACAGAACAGAGAACCCAGAAATGGACCCTCTACTCTATGGTCAACTACTCTTCGACAAAGCAGAAAAGAATATCTAATGGAAAAGGATAGTCTCATCAACAAATGGTGTTGGGAAAATTGGACAGCCACAAGCAGAAGAACAAAACTGGACCACTTTCTTACACCATACACAAAAATAAAGTCAAAATGGATGAAAAACCTATATGTGAGTCAGTTATCTATCAAAATGCTGAAGGAGAACACAGGCAGCAACCTCTCTGGCTTCAGCCACAGCACCTTTTTGCTAGACACGTCTCCAAAGACAAGGGAAACAAAAGCAAAAATGAAATATTGGAACTTCCAGATGAAAAGCTTTTGCACAGCAATGGAAACAGTCAACAAAACTAAAAGGCAAGCTACCAAATGGGAGAAGATATTTGCAAATGACATTACAGATAAAGGGCTAGTATCCAAGATCTATAAAGAACTTCTCAAACTCAACACCAAAAAACAAACAAACAAAAAAGCCAGTGAAGAAATGGGTAGAAGACATGAACAGACATTTCTCCAAAGAAGACATACAGATGGTCAAAAGACACATGAAAAAATGCTCCACATTGAGATACCACCTTACACCAGTCAGAATGGCTAAAATTAACAAATCAGGAAACAACAGATGCTGGCAAGTATGTGGAGAAAAGGGAACCCTCTTACACTGCTGGTGGGAATGCAAACTGGTACAGCCACTCTGGAAAACGGTATGGAGGTTCCTCAGAAAGTTGAAAACAGAGCTACCCTACGACCCAGCAATTGTAGTACTGGGTATTTACCCCAAAGATACAAAATGTAGTGATCCAAAGTGGCACCTGCACCCCCATGTTTATAGCAAAAATGTCCACAATAGCCAAACTATGGAAAGAGCCCAGATGCCCATCAACAGATGAATGGATAAAGAAGATGTGGTATATATACCACACACAATGGAATACTACTCAGCCATCAAAAAAAAAAAAAAAATGAAATCTTGCCATTTGCAACAACGTGGACGGAACTCCAGGGTATTATGCTAAGTGAAATAAGTCAGAGAAAAACAATTATCATATGATTTCACTCATATGTAGAATTTAAGAAACAAAACAGAGGATCATAGGGGAAGGAAGGGAAAAACAAAATAAGACGAAATCAGAGAGGGAAACAAACGATAAGAGACTCTTAACTGTAGGAAACAGAGGGTTGCTGGAGGGGAAGGGGGTGAAGGGATGGGGTAACTGGGTGATGGGCATTAAGGAGGGCACTGGATGTAATGAGCACTGGGTGTTTTATGCAACTGTTAAATCACGAAACTCTACCTCTGAAACTAATAATATACTATATGTTAATTAATTGAATTTAAATAATAATAATAAACAGAAGATGTAACAACCATATATATATGCTCCCAACATCTGAGCACCAAAACATATTAAGGAAATACTAATAGGTCTTAAGAGAGAAATAGACAACAATACAATAAGTAGGGGACTTCAATATCCCACTATTCACAGTGGGTATATTGTCCTGACAGAAAATCAAGGAAACATTGGAAATTGAACCATATTTTAGAATAAATGGGCTTAACAGACACATATAAAACATTCCACACAACACACATTTTTCTCAAGTGCATGTGGAACATTCTCCAGGATACATCATATAATAAGCCACAAAACTATTATTACCAAATTTAAGAACACTGAAATCATACCAACTATCTTCTCTGACCACATGGCATAAAATTAGAAATCAATAAGAAGAAAGGGAGTGTATCTTCAAATATACGGAAACTAAACAGCACATTTCTAAACAACCCATGATTCAAAGAAATCAAAAAGGATATAAAAAGTTATCTCAAAAGAAATGAAAATAAAAATATAATGTATCAAAATTTTGGGGATAAGCAAAAGCAGTTCTGAGAGGACAGTTTATAGCAATAAACCCATATCTTAAAAAATTAGATCTCAAATAAACAATCTAGCTTTACACCTTAAGGAACTAAAAAAAGAGCAACTAATTAAGCCCAAAGTTAGGAGAAGGAAATAATAAAAATCAGAGCAGAAATAAATAAAATAGGAACCAGAAAAACAACAGAAAGGATGAATCCATGAAACTTAAAGCTGGTTTGTTGAAAAGATTAAAAAACTGACAAACCTTTAACTAGACTAAGAAAAAAAGACAGAAGACTCAAATAAATAAAATTAGAAATGGAAGAGGAGACATCAATTCGTATTACAGAAATACATAATTATAAGAGACTACTATAAATAATTATATGCCAACAAATTACATAACCTAGAAATGGGTACATTTCTAGAAACACACAAGATTCTACCGAGACTGATTTAGGAAGAAATATAAAAATCTGAACAGAGCAGTAACAAGTCATGAGATTGAGTCAGTTATCAAAAAATTCCAACAGAGAAAACTCCAGGGCCAGACAGCTTTATTAGTGAATTCTACTGAACATTTAAAGAAGAATTAACAGCAATTCTCCTCAAAGTGTTCCAAAATATGGAGGAAGAGGAAACACTTCTAAACTCATTCTACAAAGCCAGTATTACCTTGATACCAATACCAGATAGACAGACATCACAACTACAGACCAATATCCCTGATGAATATAGCTAAAAAAAATTCTCAACATGTATTAGCAAACCAAATTCAAGAACAAATTAGAAGGATCATATACTATGACCAAATAGGATTCATCCCTGGGATGCAAGGATAGTTCAATGTATGCAAGTGAATAAATGTAATCCACCACATCAATAAAATGAAAGATCAAAATCACATGATTATCTGAATGGATGCAGAAAAAACATCCTTTCATGATAAAAAAAACATTCAATAGACTTGGTATAGAAGGAACATATCTCAACATAATAAAAGCCATATACAAGAAACCCACAGCTAAGATTATACTCAATGGAGAAAAATTGAAAGAATTTCCTCTGAGATCAGGAACAAAACAAAGTTGGCTATGCTCACCTATTCAATATAGCACTGGAAGTCCTAGCTAGAGCAACTGGGCAAGACAAAGACATAAAAGGCATCCAAATCAGAAAAGAAGAAGTAGAGGCACTGGGGTGGCTCAGTTGGTTAACTGACTGCCTTCAGCTAGGGTCATGATCCTGGAGTCCCAGGATGGAGTCCTGAACTGGGCTCCCTGTTCAGCAGGGAGTTTGCTTCTCCCTCTGACCTTCCCCCATCTCGTGCTCTCTCTCTCTCTCTCTCAAATAAATAAATAAATCTTAAAAAAAAAAAAGTAAAACCGTCACTATTTGCTGACTCTGATCTTGTATACAGAAAAATCCCATAGTCCATCAAAAAAAAAAACAAAACAGGAATTAATCAACAATTTCACAAAAGTTGGTTACAAATCAACTTACAGAAATCAGTGGCTTCCTTTACACTAATGATGAAGCACTGGGAAAAGAAATAAGAAAACTATCCCAATCACGATAGCATCAAAAACAATAAAATACTTAGTAATAAATTTAACCAAAGAAATGAGAGATCTGCACAATGAAAACTATAAGACTTCGATAAAAGATATTGAGCAAGACACAAACAAGTGGGAAGATAGCCCATGTCATGGATCAGAAGAATAAATATTATAAAAATGGCCATACTGCCCAAAGCCATCTATATATTCAACACAAACCCCATCAAAATACCAAAGGCATTCTTCACAAAAATAGAATAACAATCCTAAAATTTGTGTGGAACCACAAAAGACCCCAAATAGTCAAAGCAATCCTGAGAAGAAAGAACAAAGCTGAAGGTATCACACTTCCTGATTTCAAACTATACTGCAAAGTCATAGTAATAAAAATAGTACGGTACCATAAAAACAGACACATTGCCCAACAGAACTGAATAGAGTCCAGAATTAAATCCTGGCATATACAATCAACCAATAATCAACAAGAGAGACAAGAACACCCAGTGAGGAACAACAACAAACAGTGCCTGGAAAACTGGATAACCACATGCAGAGCAATGAAATTGGACCTCTATCTCATACCACACACAAAAATTCAAAACTTAAGACTTAAACATAAAACTTGATTCCACAAAACTCCTAGAAGAAAACATAGGGGAGAAGTTCATCAATACTCATCTTGGCAATGATTTTTGGATGATGCCAAAAGCACAAATAGCAAAAGCAAAAATCAACAAATGAGACTACATCAAACTCAAAGCTTCTGCACAGTAAAAGAAACAAGTAAGAAAAAGGAGATGGCAGACTAAAGAATGAGAGAAAATATTTGCAAACTACATATTAGAAAAGAGATTAATATACAAAATACATAAAGAACATAATTTAATAAGAAAACCACAAACAATCCAATTAAAACATGGGCAGAAAAATTAAATAGACATTTTTCCACAGAGGGCATCAAAATGACCACCGGGCACATGAATAAATGCTTAACATCACTAATCATTAGGGAAATGCAAACAAAAACTACAATGAGATATCACCTCACACCTGTTAGGAAGGGACAAGTACTAGGGAGGATGTTATTGAAAAGGAACACTTATACACTGTTAGTGGGAATGTAAATAAGCCCAAAGACTACATTAGACAATATGGAGGTTTTTCAAAAAATTAAAAATATATCTACCATATGATCCAGCAATTCCACTTCTAGTTATATACTCAAAGAAAATACAAATAGGATTTTGTTGAGATATATGCACACCCATGTTTATCACACATTATTCAAAATAGCCAAGACAGGGAAACAACCCAAATACCCATTGATGGGTGAAAGAATTTTTTTTAAAAAAAGATGTGGCATATATAGACACAATGGAATATTACTTGGTCATGAGAAAGGAGGATCTGCCATTTGTGACAAAATGGATAGACATTGAGTACATTATGCTAAGTGGATAAGTCAGACAGAGACAAGTACTATATGATATCACCAATGTGGAATCTATAAAAATCAAACTTGGAAAACAACAGAGGGTAAAATAGTGGTTACCACATGATGGGGAGTGAGGGATAAGATTTATAGTGTGTAAGGGTAGAAACTTTAACATTAGTAAAATAAGCCATAAAGATGTGATGCACAATATAATGACTATAAACAATAATACTGTACTATAACAATATAATGATAAATACTGCTTCAAATGGCAATCAAATTATAATATATAAATGTGTCAAAGTAACATGCTGTATACCTTAAATTAACAAAGTATAACATGTCAAATTTATCAAATAAAAAATAGATGGGAGTCACAATCTTTTTAAATAAACAAACAAATAAAAAACCCCACAAGGCTTCTGGTAATACTAGGTATTTTAAAAAAGAAAGTGATAAGTCAAGTTACTTAATGGAAGAAAATATTTGCCAATTATATATTTGACAAGGGTTTACTAACTAGAATATATTTTTAAAAAATCCAAACTCTCCCAACTCAATAAGAGAAAAAAAAAAACCCAATTAAAAAATCAGTAAAGGACTTAAACAGCCATTTCTTCAAAGAAGATATACAAATGACAAGGAAAACATGGTTATCATCCTTAGTCATTAGGGAAATAAATACCCAAACCACAATAATATACTACTTTATACCCATTAGAACTGTTACAATAAAGTTTTTTTAAAGAGGAAAATATATGATGGTGAGGAAGTAGAGAAATTGGAACACTGTGCATTGCTGGTGAGAATGTAGAATAATGCAATCGCTATGGAAAACAGGTTAGTGGTTTCTCAGTGAGTTAAATATAGAATTGCCATATGACCCAGTAATCCCAGTCCTTGGTATATACCCAAGAGAATTTAAAACAGGTACTCAAACTAATATTTATACACCAATGTTCTTAGCAGCAATATTCACAATAGCCAAAGGGTGGAAAAACCCAAATATCCATCAACAGAGAACTGATAATTTTGGTATATTCATACAACAGAATATTATTTGGCCATAAAAAAGAATGAAGTACTGATATATGCTTCAGTGTGGATGAACCTCAAAAACATTATTCTAAGCAAGAAACCAAACACAAAAGGTCACAAACTGTATGATTCCATTTATATGAAATATTCAGAACAGGTAAATTTACTGAAACAGAGAGAAGACTGGTATTCCTGAGGTGTGGGGTAGGGGGGATTTGGGAGTGGATGCTTAATGATATGGTGTTTCCTTTTTGGGTGATGAAAATGTTTTGAAATGAAGCAGAAGTGGTGGCTACACAACATGCTACAATGTATTGTCACTGAAATTACTTTAGAAAGTTAATTTTATATTATGTGAATTTCACCTCAATAAAATTTTTTTAAATAAATCAAGAGATCTGGGGTACCTGAGTGGCTCAGTTAGTTAAGCATCTGCCTTCAGCTCAGGTCATGATCCCAGGGTCCTGAAATCGAGCCCTGCATCAGGCTCTCTGCTCAGTGGGGAGTCTGCTTCTCCCTCTCACTCTGCCTGCCACTCTGCCTACTTGTGCATACTCTCTCAAATAAATAAAAAAATATAAATCTTAAAAATAAATAAATAAATAAATTGAGAGATGCGATGACCAACTGCATGTAGCTAAGAAGTGTATGTGGCAAGGATAACAGATACTAAAGTTTCTTTGAACAATTAAGTGTGTAGACACCCCAATAAGAGAAAAGAATCACAACAATCAAAGTGTATCAATTTAACAACATGTTAAAATGTATGGTCCAATAAAATAAGAAAAGAATAAGAAAAAATAAATGGATAATGTCTCACACTATTTTTCTTCCATAACTGACTGCTACTTATGGCCAGTGCCCTGTGCCATATCCTTTGTGAGATAAGCAACTTTAATAATTAAAGTACTATTCTAATACATTTTGTATATTTATTTATCATTTTGGTATATTAAACAATTAACATACTTTTACTTGAGACAAAAATATATAATCATCCCTTTGACCCCAGTGTATTATTTTAGTTATTTTTTAAAGAAAATCAGTAGCAACTGGAGTGCTAACAACTAAAAGAGGAAGATTATAAAATAATGGGTTTCACCATTTATACAGATTAAGTGGCTTGTATGAGACTAAATGACCTGACATCAGAGGACTTTCCAAATAAAGGGGCACACATAGGTTTTCTTGAAAAGAACTTCAAAAAGTAGAATAATAATTTCAAATTCAGAAGGTGACACTAGTGTTAATGGGCCTCCCCTATCTCACCAGTAATTGCCTCTACTCATTCTACCCTGACTTCTTTGACTAACTTCTTGTCAGTTCCTGCTTACTCTCCTCAAGTGATCAGTTTCTCCAGCTCCCTGTTGAAGGGCTAGTTTTAAACTACAGTCATATCATCAGAGCCCTGGAATCTCCTCTTTTAAACTGTCATAACAGACAGCCCTTTCCAGCCCTGTCAGAAGGCAATACCTGCAAAAGTTAGAATGTTTAGGGAAAAAAAAATCCATAGTGTGACATTTCTTAGGATAAAACAAGTCACCTAAGTTAGTCTTTCTTAGGCTATAACTTGGTGAACTTGGGACCGATTCTAAAATTCGTATTTAAATGCTGTACCAATGGAAATGGGTACATTCAATCAAATGGAAAGCAAACACTCACACTTTATTGTATAAAAGAAATTGAGTGGATGTAGGCTTGATTCTTTTGTGTAAAGATACAGAAATGGTCAGAAGAAGAGAGAGTAAAGTTGTATGACCATCATCTTATTATCAACTTTAGTTCTATAAGAAGCCTTCTTTCATCTCCTTGGATAACCTCTGAAATAGAGCTGACAGCCATGGAACGTTCAACAACCTAGATGTCTCACAGGCATTTAAGGTAAAACAGAGGAGACAGTCCCACATCAGCGTATCAGGGGACCCAAGACTGGCAGAGTCTTCCATTCTTTCAGAAAGAGCACAAATCCCAGATGCCTCTGTCATAGCTGCTGTAACTACAGCAGCCAGAGAAGAAAAAAAGGGAAAGATTTTTCTGGAGCACCAAAGAAGATGTCTTTTTGGCTTTGAAACTCAAAAAGTAAATCCCTCCCAAAATATTTATAATCTGAAAAACATTTTCATTATAATTAGTGTTTTAAAAATTGCTGGTATTTGAAAAAGGAAAAATAAACTGTGACAAAACTACTGAAATAAATCCATGAGAAATAAATCTTATCATTCCATTCCAATTTCTCATTCTAATTTCTCTTGTGGGCTCATTTCTTCATACTTTTAATAATTTTTACAACTACCCATACTATTTTTTTTCTTCTTGCCCCAGAAATGTAGATTCAGAGTGAAGAGAAAATGAAATTTCCTTGTGTTGGCTTTAATTTTAATATAGTACCTCTAACTGCTCTCCAAATCAGCATCCAATGCTGGTTTTCTCCCAAACATTCCAAGGTGACATCAACAACCACTGTACATCAACAACCCACTGTACATTTTCAATCTCTAACAGAAAACCCATATTCTTAAGAAAAATCAGTTCTCTGTTTATCAAAACTACAATGAGATATCACTTTACACCTGTCAGAACGGCTAAAATCAACAATACAAGAAACAACGGGTATTGGCAAGGATGCAGAGAAGAACACTCTTGCACTGTTGGTGGGAATGCAAACTGGTGCAGCCACTCTGGAAAACAGTATGGAGGTTCCTCAAAAAGTTAAAAATAGAGCTACCCTACAACCCAGCAATTGCACTAATGGGTATCTACCCCAAAGATACAAATGTAGTGATCCAAAGGGGCACCTGCACCCCCATGTTTATAGCAAAATGTCCACAATAGCCAAACTGGGAAGAGCCCAGATGTTCATTGACAGATGAATGGATAAAGAAGATACACACACACAATGGAATATTATGCAGCCATCAAAAAAAAAAATGAAATCTTGCCATTTGCAACAACATGGATGGAACTACAGGGTATTATGCTAAGTGAAATAAGTCAGTCAGAGAAAGACAATTATATGATTTCACTCATAGGTAGAACTTAAGAAACAAAACAAACAAGCAAAGGGAAAAAAAAAAAAGAGAGACAGACAATCCAAGAAACAGACTCTTAACTATGGAGAACAAACTAATGGTTTCCAGAAGGGAGATGGGTGGGGGGGTGGGTTAAATAGGTGATGGGAGTATGAAGTGCACTTGATGTGATGAGCACCAGGTGTTATATGTAAGTGTTGAATCACTATATCGTACACCTAAAATTAATATTACACCGTATGTTAACTAAAATTTAAATAAAAACTTAAAAATAATTAATTTTTAAATTTTTCTTTATAATACTATTATAGGCTGAAATGTGCCCCCCCAAATTCACACATTGAAGTCCAATATGCTCACAGACTATGGATGTAGCATCATGTATGAAGTATCTCTTATAATATTTCTTCAATTAATAGAGTTATCCTTTTATTGCTGTAGGGGTTCGCTATACAATCTGGATACAAGTCCTTTACAGATAAATGTTCTCTATCTCTTAATGGTGGTCATTTTTTTTATTGTGATTAATTTTAATTTACGGTAGTTTTAATACTTGTTGCTTTTTATAGCCTACCAAAGAAAGCTAAGCCTATTCTCTACTTTTTCTTCTAGAAGCTTTCCGGCTTAACTTTTACATTTAGATCCATGATCCATCTTAAGTTTTGTGTATGTGAGATAAGGGGTCAAGGTGATTTTTTTATCTATGTGAATATCTAATCATTCCAGCACTATTTGTTTAAAAACCTCTGTTTCCCCCATTGGATTGCTTTGTCACAAATAATTTCTCAACTCTTATGCTGTTCCATTGATCTATCTGTATATCTTTATCCACTATCACAATCTTGATTACTATAGCATTAGAGTAAATCAGGTAGTGTAAGTTAATGAAGTAATTCTTCTTCAACACTGCTCTACAAAACCTAGATCCTTCATATTCCCATATGAATTTCATAATCAGCTTGTCAATTTCCACCTAAAGAGAAGAGGCCTGCTAAGATAATGACTTAGCCACATCAAGGTGGGTGGGAGAGGCGGTGATGCAGTCTTGCCATAAACCTGACCTCAGTGCAGTAAACCACAAATGGGAGGGAACTAACAAACCCAGAGCTTCTCCCTGCAGAACCAAAGGTTTGTACCCCACATCAGGTACCCCAACTTTTCCGATCTGCACCTGAGAGATTATATTCAAAACATGTGGCTTTGAAAGCCAACTGGCCTTGGAGCTGTACCAAACTGAGAAACATCTCTTAAAGTGGTCATGCTCAGACTCACTCATCCTGCAGCCCAGCCCAGAAAAAGCTGTTTGAAAAGCACCCAGACCCTATGTCAAAGAAATACATTTGCTAATCTTAGAGTGTCATCTGAGAGGCCATAGCCTGTTGGGATACTCTCAGGGGAAGGAGGTGCTGCTGAGCGCCATTGTTAAGTTCTCCCTCTAACTTACTAAAGCTAGTAGGTCCCTTTTTTTTTTTTTTAACGTTAGACTTTTTTGTTCACCGTGGATGCCGTCTTTATCCTCCAACCGGTGCGTACCACTTTTGTACTCTCCCTCTGTGTTGCTAAAGTCAGCAGGCACCATTTTTCTTCTTCCTTAGATGGTAGGTACCATCTTTGCATGCTCACTCGGCCACACTCTGCAGCACCACTATCTCCTGAAGGGGAGCTTTTACACACATCTGGTGCCCCAGTTTTTGCAGTCGCAGCCCAGGAGTGCTCCTTGATAGCCTGGCTCTGGTGGCCACGGAGGCTTGTTTTCTTGGATCCCATGGTACTCTACAGTCGGACACAGTTCTTGGCAGAATACCACCCCTAGGGCTCTGCACACATAGCAGAATGAAACACACCCCTAGTCTTTCTGAGAAAGTGGCCTATTTGCTTGTCCAAGAAATTTGGCTTGAGGGGTAGGTTTCTGGTCTAACACACATTTAGGTGCCCAAAGACATGCTTTCAGGAAAACAGAGGCCATTGGGTACAATCTTTGCACTTTGCCTTGCTCTAACTTACTAGTATCTCTCCGAAAGAAGCTTATACCCTTGTCTGGCACCTTGATTTTCAGAGCTGCTGCCACAGAACATGTCTACATCACCTGGCTCTAACGGCCACTGGGGCTTACACTCACAGGTCTCATAAGATTGTCACCAATGGTGAAAGAGTTCTTAAACAGTTACCACACTCAGGACACAGCAAGAGGCAAAAGACCCAGGAGCTCAATCCATCTGTGAAAGATGCCTACAAGCATAGCATCATAGCTACAGCCTGAGGGACAGGCTGCTAATTAAACATACATCTAAGGGCTGATTGTAAACCTGACCAGAGATCTCAGAAGATGGGCACTGTGTTCATATTCACCCTCAGTTGCAATCCAGAGCACCAGTCTCTTGGAAGGGAGCTCTTACATGTGTTTGGTATCCCACTTTTTACATCTGGTGTCCTCGTGTTTGTGGCTGCCACACAGGGGAGGCCCCTTGAATGCTTGGTTCTGGTCAGGCTCTGGCTCTGGCCAGGGGGGGCCTGTATTCCTGGCTCCCATAGGACTTTTAACAATTGGAGGGACAGTTCTTGGTAGGGTGCCACCCCCAGGGCACTGAACAAACAACAAACTGAAACACACCCCCCACTCTCCGGTCTCTCTGTTGAAAGAGACCCATTTGCTTGTCTCGGTGCTTCAGACTGATGAACAGGCTTCAGGTTTGGCATACACCTTAGAGGTTATGGAGGCACTCACACGGAACACAGGTAGAGGAACACCATCATTGCGCCCTCCCTCTCCCTCACTATAGTTTGCCAGTATCTCCCAGAAAGAAGTTATACACTAGTCCAGAGTGTTGATTTTTGAAACTGTTGTTCACAGCACAACTCCAGATCTCATGCTATGGTGGCCAGCGAGGCTTAACCTTGTGGTCCCACAGAACTGTACGTGTAAACATACATAACATACATGTTTTGCATATATATATATATATATATATATATGCATACTTTAAAAGTATTGCCTGAAGATCTGGCTTCCAATCAGCCTGGATTTAGGCCTTAGCTGAGATATTCCCCTCTGGGACATGGATACGTGCCCCTTGGCACACCCTCAATAACTGGGAGCTATTAAGAATAAATTAGGCTGCTTGGAAAATCATAAAGGACCAAGAGACAACCAAGAACTAGGGAAAGGTTGAATGTCAAAGGTTCATCTCCTACAACAGACATTCTTCCGAGACTGGGAGAGTTGACTATTTCATTTAATACACAGAAACAAACACAAAGAGTCAAGCAAAATGAAGAAACAGGAATGTGTTCCAAATGAAAAAATAAAACTCCCCCCCCCCACCAAAAAACCCTTAATGAAACAGAGGTAAGTAATTTACCCAATGAAAAATTCAAGTAATGATTATTAAGATGCTTTCTGAATTTGGAAGAAGAATAGATAAACACAGTGAGAACTTCAAAAAAGAGTTAGAAAATATAAGAAAGTACCAAATGGAAGTCATAGAGCTGAAGAATGCAATAACTGAACCAAAAAATACACTAAAGGGGTTCAACAACAGATTGGATGAAGCAGAAGAATCAGTGAACTCAAAATAGGGCACTGGAGATCACCCAATCAGAGCAGCAAAAAAAGAATGAAAAAAAAATGAAGGGACTAATTGGAAAACATCAAACAGACTTAAAATTCACACTATATCTGTCACAGAAGGAGATGGAGAGAGAAAAGGGTAGAAAACTTACTTGAAGAAATGAATAAAATGGCAGAAAATTTCCCTAACCCAGAGAAGGAAACAGACATCTTATTCTAGAAAGTTCCCATTAAGATGAACCCAGAGACCCACACAAAGACACTTTCTAATTAAAATGTCAAAAGTTAGGGGCACCTGGATGGCTCAGTCATTAAGCGTCTGCCTTCGGCTCAGGTCATGATCCCAGGGTCCTGGGATCGAGCCCCACATCGGGCTCTCTGCTCAGTGGGAAGCTTGCTTCTCCCTCTCCCACTCCCCCTGCTTATGTTCCCTCTCTCACTGTGTCTCTCTCTGTCAAATAAATAAATAAAATCTTTAAAAAAAAAAAAAAGTCAAAAGTTAAAGACAAGGAGAAAATCTTAAAAGCAGCAATAAAAAACTGTAACAAGTATTAAAAAAAAAAAAAAAAAGACTATAGCAGATTTTCAGCAGAAGCTTTTCAAGCCAGAAGGGAGTAGCACAATATAGTCAAAGTGCTGAAAGGAAATAAACTTCAACCAAAATACTTCACACCCAGCAAAATCATTCAGAATTGAAAGAAAGATAAAGAATTTTCTGGGCAAAGAAAACCTAAAAGAGTTCATCTAAACCAGCATTACAAGAAATGTTAAAGGGATTTCTTTAAGCTGAAAATAAAGCTGAAAATTTTCCAGAAAACTGGAAAATTCACAAATATATGGAGATTAAATAACATGCTACTGAACAACCAATGAGTCAATGAAGAAATCAATGAGAAATAAAAAGATACCTTGAGACAAATGAAAATGGAAATACAATGTACCAAAATTTATGGGATATAGCAAAAGCAGTTCAAAGACAGTTCAGGAGATAAATGCTTACCTCAAGAAAGAAGAAAAATCTCAAATAAACAACCTAACATTACACTAGAAAAAGAAGAGCCAGTCCAAAGTTAGTAGAAGAAAGGAAATACAGAGTGGAAATAAATTAAATAGACTAAAAAGATAATAAATAAGATCAATGAAACTAAGAGTTGGTTCTGTGAAAAGATACACAAAATCAGCAAACCTTTAGCAACGACTCAGCAACAAAAAAAGAGAGGACTCAAAATCAGAAATTAGGGGCACTGGGTGGCTCAGTTGGTTAAGTGTCTGCCTTCAGCAGAATCGAGCCCCATGTCCAGCTCTCTGCTCAGCGGGGAGCCTGCTTCTCCCCTGCCTGCCATTCCCCGTGCTTGTGCTTGCTCCCTCTCTCTCTCTCTCTGTCAAATAAATAAAATCTTTTAAAAAAATCAGAAATTACAACTACATACAAAGAACCATAAAATACTATTATATGCCACAAACTTTACAATCTAGAAGAAATGAATAAATTCCTAGAAATATTCAGAAAGGAACTACAGTCATAAAGAAATAAGAAATTTTAAAAGACTGATTACTGGGGCGCCTGGGTGGCTCAGATGGTTAAGCATCTGCCTTTGGCTCGGGTCATGATCCCAGAGTCCTGGGATCGAGCCCCGCATCGGGCTCCCTGCTCAAGTGGGGAGCCTGCTTCTCCCTCTCCCTCTGCCGTGCTCTCTGGCTCTATCTCTCTGTCAAATAAATAAATAAAACCTTTAAAAAAATAAATAAATAAATAAAAATAAAAGACTGATTACTAGTAAAGAGATTGAATCAGTAATCAAAAATCTCCCAATAAACAAAAAAGTCCAGGACCACATGCCTTCACTGGTAAATTCTACCAAACATTTAAAGAATTAATGGCAATCTTTCTCAAACTCTTTCAAAAAAAAGAAGTGATGGGTACACTTTTGAACTCATTTTATGCAATCAGCATTACCCTGATATCAACACCATACAAGGACACCATAAGAAAAGATAGTTATAGGGCAACATCCCTGCTGAACATAGATGTGAAAATTTTCAATGAAATACTAGCAAACCAAATTCAACAATACATTTAAAGGCTCATATACCATGATCAAGTGGGTATTATTCCAGGGATGCAAGGTGGTTCAACATCTGCAAATCAATCAACATGATACAGCACATAAACAAAATAAAACATAAAAATCATATGATCTTCTCAACAGATGTAGAAATAGCATGACTGAATTCAACATCCATTTATGATAAAAACACTCAACAAAGTAGATATAGATGGAATGTACCTCAACATAATAAAGGCCATGCTAATATCATACTCAATAGTGAAAAGCTGAAGCTTTTTGTCTAAGATCAGCAACAAGACAAGGATGCCCACTCTCACCATTTTATTCAACATAGTATGGAAGTCGTAGCCAGAACAATTAGGCAAGGAAAAGAAATATTAGGTATCCAAATTGGAAAGGAAAAGTAAAACTGTCAGTATTTGCAGATGACATGATATTATATAGAAAACCCTAATGACTCCACCAAAAAAACGGCAGAATAAATGAATTCCATAAAGTTGCAGAATACAGGGAACCTGGGTGGCTGAGCTGGTTAAGCAACTACCTTCAGCTCAGGTCATGATCCTGGAGTCCCAGGATCAAGTCCCGCATAGGGCTCCCTGCTCAGCAGGGAGTCTGCTTCTCCCTCTGACCCTCCCCCCTCTCATGTTCTCTCTCTCTCATTTTCTCTCTCTCAAATAAATGAATAAAATTTTTTTTAAAAAAAGTTGCAGAATACAAAATTAATATACAGAAATTTGTATTTCTATACACTAATAACAAAGTAGTAAAAAGATAAATTAAGAAAACAATCCCATTTACAATTACATAACAAGAATAAAATACCAAGGAATAAATTTAACCAAGGAGGTGAAAGACCTATGCAATGAAAACTATAAGAAACTGATTAAAGTAATTAACAAAGATAAATAGATATTCCATTCTTATGGATTGAAAAATTAATATTGTTAAAATGTTAACAGTACCCAAAGCAATCTATAGATTCAATGCAATCCCTAAAATTTACAATGTCACTTTTCACAGAAATAGAACAAACATTCCTAAAAATTTGTATGGAACAACAAAAAAACCCCAAAACCAAAACAATCTTGACAAAGAACAAAGCTAGAGGTATCACAATCCCAGATTTCATACTGTATTACAAAGCTATAGTAATCAAAACAGTATGATCCTGGCTTGAAAACAGACAGATGGATCAACAGACCAGAACAAAGAACCCAGAATCAAACCCACCTATATGTGGTCATTAATTTATGACAAAAAATTAAAGACTATAGAATGGGGAAAGAACAGACATTCCCCTCAATAAATGATGTTGGGAAAACTGGACAGCCACATGCAAAAGAATGAAACTAGGATATGATCTTACATTATACATAAAAACCAGCTCAAAATGGATTAAAACCTTGAATATGAGGCCTCAAACCATAAAACTCCTAGAAGAAAACATAGATGGTACACTCCCCAATATTGGTCTTGGCCACTGAGTTTTTGGATCTGACTGCAAAAGCAAAGGCAACAAAAGTAAAACTAAACAAGTATAACTATATCATGCTAAAAATCTTCTGCACAGCAAAGGAAATCATCCATAAAATGAAAAGACAACCTACCGAATGGGAGAATATATTTGCAAATCCTGAATCTGATATATCTGATATAACATCCAAAACATATAAAGAACTCATACAACTCACTAGTAGAAAAACAAACTAAAAAACAGAGAACCTGAACAGACATTTTTCTAAAGAAAACATACAGATAGCCAAGAGACACATGTAAAGATGTTCAACATCATCAGGTAAATGCAAATCAAAACCACAATGAGATACCACCTCACACCTATCAGGATGGCTTTCATCAAAAAGACAAAAAATAACAAGTATTAGTGAGAATGTGTAAAAAAGGGAACCCTTATGTACTGCTGGTGAGAATGTAAATTGTATAGGCACTATGGCAAACAGTATGGAAGTTACCCAAAAAATTAAAAACAGAACCACCATATGGTCCAGCAATTCCACTTCTGGGTATTTATGTGAAGAAAACAAAAATATTAATTGGAAAAAATATATGCCACCCCTTCATTCACTGCAGCATTATTTTCAATAGACAAGATATGGATGCAATGTGTCCATCCATAGATGAATGGATAAAGATGTGTATATATATATATATATATATATACACACACACACACACACACACACAATGGAATAGTGTTCAACCATAAAAAAAGGAAATCCTGTTATTTACGACAACATGGATGGACCCTGAGGCCACTAGGTTAAGTGAAATAAAGACAGAGAGAAAGTAAAACACTGCGGGATCTCACTTACATGTGGAATTTTAAAAACAGCATAACCAAGCTCACGGATACAAGGAACAGACTGGTGGTTGCCAGAGGTGGGGGCCGGGGGTGGGACAAAGGACTGAAGGCATAAAATAATTAAGTTATGGAGATATAATGTACAACATGTTGACTACAGTTAATAATACTGTACTGCAGGGGCACCTGGGTGGCTCAGTCAGTTAAGCGTCTGCCTTCAGCTCAGGTCATGATCCCAGGGTCCTGGGATCGAGCCCCGCATCGGGCTCCCTGCTCAATGGGAAGCCTGCTTCTCCCTCTCCCCCTCCCCCTGCTTGTGTTCCCTCTCTCGCTGTCTCTCTCTCTCTCTCTCTGTCAAATTAATTAATTAATTAATTAAAATCTTAAAAAAATAATAATAATACTGTACTGCATATTTGAAAGTTGCTAAGAAAGTAGATCTTAAAAGTCCTTATCAAAAGAAAAAAAATTTTTGTAACTATGTATAGTGACAGATGTTAACTAGACATTGTTGTGACCACTTCACAATATATGCAAATATGGAATCATTATGTTGGTATACCTGAAACTTATATAATGGAATATGTCAATTATACCTTAATAAAAAAAAACTTTTCAAAGCTATATCAAGTGGTGTTCTTATAACTTGAAATAAGAGAAAAATCATTATTACAAATATGGATCTGGTCTTTTACAATTAATGCAAGCTTAGAGTGACTTAAAGTAATACAATGAAGACTGTCATAGGTACTTTAAAAAATGCCCACGGAGGGCCGCCTGGGTGGCTCAATCGGTTAAGCAGCGGACTCTTGGTTTCAGCTCAGGTTGTGATCTCAGGGTCATGAGATTGAGCCCCACGTCTGGCTCCGCACTCAGCATGGAATCTGCTTAAGTTTCTCTCTCCCTCTCCCTCTGTTCCTCCTCTGCTCTCTCTTTCTCAAATAAATAAATCTAAAAAAAAAAAAATAATACCTGTGGGGAAAAAATGATTTTGATCACATTAAATCTGTAGATTGGCTAGGGAAAATTACAGTTTTAATTCCAAATACTTGGACTTTTCTGCATATCTTATTATTAATGATTTCTACTTTAAATTCAACCATGGTTAGAAATTACAGTCCTCAGAATTTCAAACTTTTGAAACTTATTGAGAAGTTTTATAGCCCAATATATGATTTATCTTGGTATGCATATCATGTGCACTTGAATGGAATGTGCATTCTATTGTATTCTAGTTACATGTGATGTTCTACAAATGTCAATTAGGTCAAGGTGGCTGATAGTGGTTTTCAGATCCTTTATGTTCAAACTGATTTTTTTTTTTGGTCTAGATTTTCTATAATTTATAGAAAGTATGGTGTCAAAATTTCTAGCTATGATTACAGATCTTAAGCACTTACAAATGAAGGGGGGGAAAGGAGGGAGAGACAAACCATGAGAGACTATGGACTCTGGGAAACAAACTGAGGGTTTTAGAGGGGAGGGGGTGGGGGGATGGGTTAGCCCAGTGATGGGTATTAAGGAGGGCATGTATTGCATGGAGCACTGGGTGTTATACACAAACAATGAATCATGGAACACTACATCAAAAACTACTGATACTGTATGGTGACTAACATAATTAAAAAAAAAAAAAAGCACTTACAAATTTGTGGCTGATATGTCTTCCTGGTGTTAACCACTACGAAATGTCCTTCTTTATCTCCAATAACACTGTTTGAAATCTATTTTACCTAATATTAATATAATCACTCCAGCTATCTTATAATTACTATTTGCATGCTACATCATCTTCCGTGCATTTATTTTCAATCTATGTCATTACATTTTTTTTAAGATTTTATGTATTTATTTAAGAGAGAGAGAAGGGGCAAGGGGCAGAGGAAGAGGAACAAGCAGACTGTGGGCTGACCTTGAAGCCCAATGCAGAGCTTGATCCCACGACCCAGAGACCACAACCTAAGCAGAAATCAAGAGTCAGACACTCAACGGGCTAACCCACCCAGGCATCCCTGTGTTATTACATCTAAAACACATCTCTAGTAGACAACAGATAGGGAGGTCTTGCATTTTACCAATGTATCAAGCTCTACCTTTTCAGTAAATACTTTATCTATTTTCATTTAATGTAATTGTTGATAGGGTTAATCTAGGTCTATAATTTTGCTATTCATTTCCTTTTTTTTAAAGATTTTACTTATTTGAGAGAAAGAGGGGAAGGGAGAGCACACACAAGTGGGGGGTGAGGGGCAGAGGGACAAGGAGAAGCAGACTACCTGCTGAGCTGGGAGCCTGATGTAGGGCTCCTCCATCCCGGGACCCTAAGATCATGACCTGAGCCCAAGGCAGATGCTAACCGACAGAGCCACCCAGATGCCCCTATTTGTCTTCTTTTCATCTCATCTGTTTATATTCATCTGTTACTACCTTTATACCTCCTTTTATATTCTCTGAATACACTTTAAAGTCTACTTTGATTTCTCTATTGTTTTTTAGCTATACTTATTTGTATTTTATTTTTTATTTTTAGTGTTTGTTGTAGGAATCATAACATACACCTTTAACTTTAGGGCATATAATTCCATCTACCTAGCCCAATCCCTCATTCTACAACTGTCATATTACAACAACATATGCCATAAATGCCATGTTATAGTGTTAATGTTATAATTTTTGCTTTAAATTATCAGGTTTAACTTTTCTTAGTAGGTGGGGAGATTATTCCACCCTGAAGATGTGGACCTTCCCGTCAACCTGAAGAACTTCCTTTAGCATTCTTATAATGTTTATCTGCTGCAATGAAATCTTCTAATTCTTGTTTATCTGAAAAGGTTTTTATTTTGCCTTCATTCTTAAATGATATTTTCACTGACAGAATTCTGGGTTGATTTGTTTTCCCAGCAACGTAAAGGTGTCTTATAGCCTGCTAGCCAGCACTGTTTCTGATAAGTAGTCAGCTATCATTTATTGTTATTGTATCAGTTCTCAGGGTGCTTTCAAGATTCTTTATCATTTCAACTGCTTGACTATGACGTGCCTAAGTGTGATTTTCTTGTACTTATTTTGTTTGGAGATCACTGAGCTTCTTGAATATGTAAATTTATGCCTTTCACCAATTTGGGGTAATTTTCAACCATTATTTTCCCAAAAATTTTTGCTCCGATTTCTCCTCTCCTATACATATAGGACTCCATTAAAATGTGTTGCTAGATCTTTTGATATGTCCTCCCAAGTCACTGAGGCTAACTTCATTTTCTAAAATCTTTTTTCAATTTTCAGATTAAATGATTTCTACTGATCTATCAAGTTCATTGACTTCTTTCCCAATCTTCTATAATCCTGTATAATGAATTTATTATTTCAGGTATTGTACATTTAATTATAAAATTTTCATTTGGTTCCATTTTTGTGTCTGCATTCATTATGTGCATATTTTCCTTTATGTCCCTAAACAACAGCTGCTGATTCTAATACATGAGTCATATCAGGGCCCATCTCAATTTAAGTCATACTTTTCTGGCTGGGATAACAGGGTGACAGTGAGAGGAGGAACATTTATACTAAGAGAAATTGACAAAGCTCCTGCCCTCGTATCTCATTAGCTGAAGTTTAGACAATTAAGAAGGGAGATGTTGGAAAAATAAGGATGTAAATTCTGAAACAGATGCTATAAATTATATGGGCACATACTTTCATAGAGAATAAAAACCAAAATATGCTTGTTATGAGATCATGAACACATATATCATATATCTATCATATATAGATCATATATATAGGCATTACCTTGTTTATTGTACTTCACCTTATTGAGTCTCACAGATACTGCATTTTTGCAAGTTGAAGGTCTGTGGAAAGCCTGCATCAAACAAGTTTATCACTGCCATTTTTCCAACAGCATTTGCTCATTTTGTGTCTCTGGGTCACATTTTGGTAATTTTTCAAATTCACAATATTGCAAACTTTTTCATTATTATTGTATTTGTTACAGTGATCTGTGATCAGTAATTATCAGTTGCTAAAAGCTCAGATGATGGTTAGCACTTTTTAGCAATAAAGTGTTTTTTAATTAGTAGTAGACTATTTTGTTAGACATAATGCTATTGTACACTTAAGAGACTACAGTATAATGTAAACACAACTTTCACATGCCCTTGGAAACCAAAAAATTCACTTGACTCACTTTATTATGGTATTTGCTTTACTGTGGTGATCTGTAATGGAACCTGCAATATCTCCAAGGCAGGCCTTGTATAAACATAAATTATAATATAAAATAACCAAAAAATACACATTCCTCAATATAACCTCTAACATCCCTCCTTTTTTACTATGAGAACACACTAGAATATGGATTTCTTCTGAAGTGCAATGTTTCTATAATGAAATCTTTAAAATATAATAAAAAAGCCATTACTAACAACTCCAGATTTCCTTTACAATCATTAAATTTTGTAGGTTTTTATATAAACATAATTATATTTGAGAGCCAGTTTCTAAAATGTGTTTTTGATCATAATTATTTCAAGTCCATATACGATGTATGCAATGAACAGTTCTTAGACATTAACAATTAGTACATATTTAGTCACATCATTTTATTCCAATTCACCATTAAAACTCATTAAAAGTGAAATTAAATGTATTACTTCCAAATTTCTATATAAACAAATGAATAAAAATAAAGATAAAATTACAAACATGCTCATAAATTTAGAAATATTTTCAAGATCACTTTGTAAAGGGTTACAATATACTCCCATGTAAGAATACAAAATTTTGTTTATCCTTACTTTGTTGAAACTTTTCCATATTTCATCTTCTATGAGATATTGAATCATTTGTTCTACCACTACTGTTAACTATACAAAGAAAACATCTATTTCATAACAATGACTATGTATTTCAAATTTGAAAACCTCATTTGTTTTCTCTTTAAAATTTCATGAATTACTTTGAGATCTTTCATTTGTGTCAGCCAGCTTCTGCTGCACACCTTCAACAAAAACCTGAACCTTATTCAGGTTATCAGATATTTATTATGCCTGTTAACTTGCATAGGAGTCACTACGTAAAATACATGAGAATTACATAACAAAGCTCACCTAAATCCAACTTCCTTCACACTTCCTGGAAAACTGTAGGTTATGAAGAGAAATCACTGCTGTGTCTCTGCTGCCCTCTACAGGATGGGTCTTGGAAGACACATAAGTTGTGAAAACCCAGACAGCCATACCAACCAGTAACAGAAAGCAACATCAATAATCAACTATATTTGTTAAATGTGCTAAAAGACGACATTACAAAGAGAAGTTATTGCTATTCTCTTTGATTTCTATCATGCTTTTCCTCCAAGTAGTTTAACATGTAGTTAAACTGTTACACTCCAAGGAATACAACCTAAGTAATTAAGAGAATTTGGGATCAGATTCCATGAGTTAGAATCTCATTCTGCCATTTATTAGCTATATCTCCATTCCCTCATCTATAAAATGTAGTAATAACATCTAGCTTACATGATCGGCACTTCAGTAAAGTGCTAACATATAGTAAAAACACAGGGTTATTGTGTTATTAATGTTATTATTGCTATTACTATTATTGACACTATAACAAAATGGCCAGGACCACAGCTCAGAAACTAGAGCACCTGAGTTAGAATCCTGGCTCAGTCATATACTACTTTATAAACAAAGAAAAATTACTTAATCTGTCTGTGCCTTAGAATCCTCTGAAAATTAGGGATGATAACAACAGTTCCCACCTCACAAGAGCGATTATGAGGTTTAATTAAGCTAATGTACATAGCACAGCACTTAGAAGAATGTCCCACAACAAGGAAGAATTCATAATGTTAGCATGTGCTATTATTACGAGTTCAGTTGCCTTTACATAAGCACTACCAGAACTCTGCTCCAGAGAATTGGCAAAATTACGCTCACAGGCAAGACTGTTTCCTAAATCAACAACATCGCTCATGTCAGCCTGGGCAAGGGATTCAAAACAGACCTAAATTATAATCAATGTTTCCCACTGAGTGAAAGTATGGTTCTCCCACAGAGTTAAGTATCCACACACCATGTATGTTCTATTTCTACAAACATTCATGAATGAGAGACAAATAGCGTATTCTTCATAAAACTTATTCAATAGTAAAAGAATAAGTGAGAGTTTGCTTCTGGAGAGCTAATAGTTACAAAATTCCTAATTATAGTGTAAATCGTCCCCCCTTCCATTTTATTCAATGTACATTTAAACATTATAACAGACACTGCTGACATCCTACTCATATCTCCTCCCCTATCTTCAGTAACGCTGGCTCTATCTCCAATTTCCAGCGATTCCAATTCTTTGCCTCAGAGATTTCTCTGGCTGCCAGAAGCCATTCTTCCCCACCTGTGCAGTAGTCTATAAGAACTAGGAAATACTCTATCGCCCAAATTCCACCAAGGGCCAGCCCATAACCAATGAATGAAGGGATCTATATATAAATAACCCAGCTTTCTTGCCCCTTCCCTGTCCCTCTGATGGGATAATTCTGAGGCTCCCAGAGTTTGACAGCAGTGCTAAGCTACAGGTGCCCACAATAATTAATGATCCCTTGATTGGCTGCTATCCCATCCCAGGCTCACTTGCTCACCACTACTAGGTGTTCTCAGGGCATGCTTCTATGCAAATTCAAAGACAAATAATAAACTGAATACAGACAAGTCCACAAAAACCACACATCATATATTTTACTTTTTTCAACCTACCTGAAATGTTGAATAAACAAAAGAGGAAGGTTAAGATATCAGCATTAAGTGTTAGGAAGGAAGTGCTAGTGTGACTGCAAGACGCTGGGCAGAGCATGCAGGTATGAGTTAGTCTCCTGAGGGCAGATGCCAAGACACCATCAGCTATAGAAGAGATTCACTGAAGGAAGCACCTGCAAACGTTTATAAAGGGGAGAAAGCAAGAGTCAAGGAGAGAATTAAGACCACAGTGCAGGTCTGAAAACTATGAAAGGAGGACAAGGAAAGAGAACTGGGTAGGAAGAGTCTCAGACTGCAGTGCAGCCCATCGGTAACATGGCCCTAGTACAAACAAAATGAAGGATCCTGAAGGATGGCAGTTGGGACTGTCAATCAATTATGTTCCTTGCAACTGAAGATCTGAGTGCACACTTCCACAGCTGCACTGCAGGGAATGATGATGCAAAGTGACATTATCGCAACAATTTGAAAAATGTGTCTAAAAAAAACTTCCTTTCCTCCAAGATTGTTGGTTATCAATATGTACTACTGTTTTGCATGATTATATACTTCATATAATGCAGTATCAAACTGTACATATCCTTTGGCAAACTGGCTTACTGCCTCAATATTATTCAAGATGATAATATAGCTCTCTACTATATACAAAACAATCTGGCTGTGTTCATATAAAATTAGCTTACTTTCAGAAGTTTTTTCTCTTCTAAACAATGCTACAATGAATAGTCATGTATATATATTCCACTAGGCATATGTGAAAATTCCTCTGAATAGTGGCTTTCAAATATTTTTGCTTAAGAACAGTAAAAAAAATACATTACATATTGTAATTCAACACACATATACTAATAAATGTAACAATATAAAATTGCATGAAAATACTGTTACTAACTCATACATTCTAATGTAGTCTGTTTTATTCCACTGTATTTTTAAAACTCACTGAATCAATTACCCACTATGGGTCATAAGCCAGTTTGAAAAACTCAAGGATATTTATCTAAGAGCACAACTGCAGGGTCATAAATTATGAATAACTTCAGCTTTATTAGAACTTACCAAATTACAAAAATGACTAAAGCAATTTACATTCAACAGCAACTATTCCTATTGATACACATTCCTGGCATTGGGCACCATCACCTTCCTTTTAGTGTTTTGGTAATCTCATTAATATGTAATATTTCATTTTTAATTTACACTCCCCCTACTACTAGTGAGACTGAGCATCTTTTCACATACTTAGTAGACATTCAGGTTTCTCTTTCCTACTCATGACCTGATTTTCATTTGGGCTATGTCTTTTCCTTACTGGTTTGTTAAAGTTCTCAATATATGCTGGATACTACTACAGAATGTCCTTTTAGAAAACATTTTTTAATGCAAGCAATAAATGTACTTGGTTCAAAATTCAAAATAGCATACAAGGTTACTCGGTAAAAATAAGTTCTAACCACTCTAGAGATGAGATAGTCCATAGAAACACATATTCTTTCCAT
Organism: Phoca vitulina; assembly: GCF_004348235.1. Taxonomy (NCBI): domain Eukaryota; kingdom Metazoa; phylum Chordata; class Mammalia; order Carnivora; family Phocidae; genus Phoca; species Phoca vitulina. The sequence goes on along the minus strand of NW_022589728.1, from coordinate 239,791 downwards.
TTCTTTCTTTTTTGTTTTTTTTAATTTAAATTCTGTTAGTTAACATACAGTGCAATATTGGTTTCTGGAGTAGAATTCAGTAATTCATCACTTACATACAACACCCAGTGCTCATCACACAACTGTCCACTTTAATACCCATCACCCATCTAGCTGATTCCCCACCCACCTCCCTCTAACAACCCTCAGTGTGCTCTCTAAAGAGTCACTTATGACTTGTTTCCCTCTCTCTTTTTTGCTTCCCCCCCTTCCCATGTTCATGTTTTCTTTCTTAAATTCCACATATCAGTGAGATCATATGGTATTTGTCTTTCTCTGACTTATTTTACTTAGCATAATGTACTCTAGCTCCATCCACATCATTGCAAAAGCCAAGATTTCATTCTTTTTGAGAGCTGAATAATATTCCATTGTATATATATACCACATCTTCATCCATTCATCAGTTGATGGACATTTGGGCTCTCTCCATGGTTTGACCATTGCCAATAATACTGCTATAAACAGTGTATGCACACCTTTGAATCTGTATTTTTGTATCCTTTGGGTATAGTCTAGGAATGGAACTGCTGGACCATGGGGTAGTTCTATTTTTAACTTTCTGAGGAAACTCCATACTGTTTTCCAGAGTGGCTGCACCAGTTTGCATTCCCACCAACAATGCAACAGGGTTCCCTTTTCTCTGCATCCTCACCAACACCTGTTGTTTCTTGTGTTGTTAATTTTAGCCATTCTGACAGGTGTGAGGTCTCATCATGGTTTTGATTTGTATTTTCATGATGATGAGTGATGTTGAAAATCTTTTCATTTGTCTGTTACCATCTGGATGTCGTCTTTGGAAAAGTGTCTATTCATGTCTTCTGCCGATTTCTTAACTGGATTATTTGTTTTTTGGGTGTTGAGTTTGGTAAGTTTGCTATAGATTTTGGACACTAACCCTTTATCAGATATGTTGTTTGCAAATATCTTCTCCCATTCTGTGGGCTGCCTTTTAGTTTTGTTGATTGTTTCCTTTGCTGTGCAGAAGCATTTTATCGTGAAAAATCCCAATAGTTCATTTTTGCTTTTGTTACCCTTGCCTCCAGCTAGATGTCTAATGAGAAATGACTGTGGCTGGAGTCAAAGAGATTGCTGCCTCTGTTCTCCTCTAGGATTTTGATGGTTTACTGTCTCACATTTAGGTCTTGTATCCATTTTGAATTTATTTTTGTGTACGGTGTAAGAAAGTGGTCCAGTTCTTCTGCATGTGGCTGTCCAACTTTCCCAATACCATTTGTTGAAGAGACTGTCTTTTTTCCATGGGATATTCTTTCCTGCTTTGTCAAAGAGTAATTGACCATATAGTTGTGGATCCATTTCTGGGTTCTCTATTTTGTTCCATTGATCTATGTGTCTGTTTCTATGCCAGTACCATACTGTCTTGATGACTACATCTTTCTAATATAGCTGGAAATCTGGAATCATGATGCCTCCAGTTTTTTCTTTGTCACAATTGCTTTGGCTATTCATGGTCTTCTGTGGTTCCAAACAAATTTTAGGATTGTTTGTTGTAGCTCTGTGGAAAAGCTGGTGGTATTTTGATAGTGATTCAATTAAACGTGTAGATTGCTTTGGGTAGTATAGACATTTTAAGAATGTTTGTTCTTCCAATCCATGAGCATGGAATATTTATCCATTTCTTTGTGTCCTCTTCAATTTCTTTCATAAGTGTTCTGTAGTTTTCAGAGTACAGATCTTTTACCTCCCTAGTTAGGTTTATTCCTAAGTATCTTATTGTTTTTGGTGCAATAGCAAATGGGATTGGTTCCTTGATTTCTTTTTCTGATGCTTCATTATTCGTGTACGATTTCTGCACATTCATTTTATATCCTGTGACTTTGCTGAGTTCCTGTATCAGTTCTAGCAATTTTTTAGTTGAGTCTTTTCAGGTTTTCTACAGAGTATCATGTCATCTACAAATAGTGGAAGTTTGACTTCTTCCTTGCCAACTTGGATGCCTTTTCTTTTTGTTGTCTGATTCTTGAGGTTAAGACTTCCAATACTACATTAAATAGTAATGTTGAGAGTGGACATCCTTGTTTTGCTCCTGATCAAAGAGTAAAGGCTTTCAGTTTTTTCCCCACTGAGGATGATATTAGCTGTGGGTCTTTCGAATATGGCCTTTATGATGTTAAGGTTTATGTTCCATCAACCCCTATTTTGTTGAGGGTTTTTATCAAGAAAGGATGCTGTACTTTGTCAGATGCTTTTTCTGCATCTATTGACAGGACCATATGGTTTTTATCCTTTCTTTTATTAATGTGGTATATCATGGTTTTTTTAAATTTTTTTAGAAGATTATTTATTTATTTGACAGAGAGAGACACAGCAAGAGAGGGAACACAAGCAGGGGGAGTGAGAGAGGGAGAAGCAGGCTTCCCGCAGAGCAGGGAGCCCAATGTAGGGCTCAATCCCAGGACCCTGGGATCATGACCTGAGCCGAAGGCAGACACTTAACAACTGAGCCATCCAGGCGCCCCCATGTGGTATATCATGTTCATAGATTTGCAGATGTTTTTCTGTTTTTGTTTTTTTTTGCTTTTTAAAAAAGCTTTTATTTAAATTCCAGTGAATGCTGTTTCTTTTTTTTATTATGTTAATCACCATACATTACATCATTAGTGTTTGATGTAGTGTTCCATGATTCATTGTTTGCGTATAACACCCAGTGCTCCATGCAGTACGTGCCCTCTTTAATACCCATCACCAGGCTAACCCATCCCCCCAACCCCTCCCCTCCAGAATCCTCAGTTTGTTTTTCAGAGTCCATAGTCTCTCATGGTTCGTCTCCCCCTCTGATTTCCCCCTCTTCATTCTTCCCCTCCTGCTATCTTTTTTTTTTTTTAACATATAATGTATTATTTCAGAGGTAGAGATGTGTGATTCAATAGTCTTACACAATTCACAGCGCTCACCATAGCACATACCTTCCCCAATGTCTAGACATTGGGGAGATTTGCAGATGTTGAACCACACCTGCAGCCCAGGAATAAATCCCACTTGATCTTGGTGAATAATTCTTTTAATGTACTGTTGCATTCGATTTGCTAGTATTTTATTGAAAAGGTTTACATTTATGTTCATCAGGGATATTGTCCTGTAATCCTCCTTTTTAGTGGGGTATTTGTCTCGTTCTGGGATCAAGGCATGCTGACTTGGCAGAATGAGTTTGGAAGTTTTCTTTCCATTTCTATTTTTTTCTTCTTTTTTGGAACAGTTTGAGGAGAATAGGTATTAACTCTTCTTTAACTGTGGGGTAGAATTCCCCTGGGAATCCATCCGACCCTGGACTTTCGCTTGTTGAGAGATTTTTGATTACTGATTTAATTTCTTTGCTGGTTATGCGGCTGTTTAAATTTTCTATTTCTTCCTGTTTCAGTCTGGTAGTTTGTAGGTTTCTAGGAATTGGTTCACTTCTTCCAGGTTGCCCAGTTTGTTGGCACATAATTTTTCACAGTATTCTCTTTATAACTGTATTTCTGTGGTGATGGTTATGTCTCCTCTTTCATTCATGATTTTATCTATTTAGGTCCTTTCTCTCTCTTTTTTTTTTTTTTGGTAAGTCTAGCTAGGGGTTTATCAATTTTATAAATTCTTTCAAAGACCGGCTCTTAGTTTCATTAATCTGTACTACTGTTTGTTTTCTATATAGTTTATTCCTGCTCTAATCTTCATTATTTCCCTTCTTCTGCTGACTTTAGGCTTTATTTGCTGCTCCTTTTCTAACTCTTTTAGGTGTAAGGTTAGGTTGTTTGAGACTTTCCTTGCTTCTTGAGGTGGGACTGTATTGCAACTTAAAACTGCCTTTGCTGCATCCCAAACGTTTTGGACCACTGTGTTTTCATTTTCATTTGCTTCCATGTACTTTTTTATTTCTTCTTTAACTTACTGGTTAACCCAATTATTCTTTAGTGGAACGCTCATTAACCTCCATGTATTTGTGGTCTTTCCAAATATTTCCTTATAGCTGACTTCAAGTTTCAGAGCATTGTGGTCTGAAAATATGCATGGTATGACCTCAATCTTTTTATACTTGTTGAGGGCTGATTTGTGACCCAGTATGTGATCTATTCTGGAGAATGTTCTGTATGCACTCAAAACGAATGTGTATTCTGATGCTTCAGGATGAAATGCTCTGAATATATCTGTTGAGTCCATCTGGTCCAGTGTGTCATTCAAAGCCCTGTTTCCTTGTTGATCTTCTGCTTAGATAATGTCCACTGCTGTAAGTGGGGTGTAAAAGTTACCTATTATTACTGTATTATTATCCATGAGTTTATGTTTATTATTAATTGATTTATATATTTGGGTGCTCCCAAGTTGGGGGCATGAACATATACAATTGTTAGATTTTCTTGATGGATAGATCCCTTAATTATGATACAATGCCCTTCATCTCTTGTTACAGTCTTTTGTTTTAAAATCTAGTTTGTCTTATCTCAGTATGGGTACTCTGGCTTTCTTTTGACATCCATTAGCATTATAGATGGTTATCCCTCCCTCCCCTCACTTTCAATCTGCAGGTTCTTTAGGTCTAAAATGAGTCTATTGTAGGCAGCATATAGATGGATCCTGTTTTTTAATCCATTCTGATATCCTGCGTCTTTTGCTTGGAGCATTTAGTCCATATACATTCAAAATGATTACTGAAAGATATGAATTCAGCACCACTGTGTTACCTGTACAGTTGGTGATTCTGATGATGTTCTCTGGTCCTTTCTGGTCTTTGTTCCTTTTGGTATTTTTTTTCTCCACTCATAGGGTCCCCTTAGTATTTCTTGCAGGCCGGTTTAGTGGTCATAATCTCCTTTATTTTTTGTCTAGGAAACTCTTTATCTCTCTATTCTGAATGACAATCTTGCTGGATTGAATACTGGAACACTGGAGTAATTCCAACTCATCACATTGAATATTTCCTTCAACTCCTTTCTGGCCTGCAAGGTTTCAGTGGCCAGATCTGCTGCAAACCTGATCTGTCTTCCCTTGTAGGTTAAGGACTTTTTTTATCTTGCTGCTTTCAGGAATCTTTCCCTATTTTGTGAATTTGACTATGGTGATGGTTGGCTCTTTTTGAATTTAATGGGATTTCTCTGTGTTTTCTGGATTTTGATGTCTGTGTCTTTACCAGGTTAGGGATGTTTTCAGCTGTAATTTGTTTGAATAAACTGTCCCTTTTTTTCTCCCTACATCTTCTAGGACTCCTATGATACGAATGTTATTTAATAAGTAGCTGATTTCCCTAAGTCTACCTTTGTGATCCATTACCTGTTTCCTTCTTTTATTCAGCTTCCTCATTTTCCATTTTATCTTCTATATCACTGATTCACTCCAATGATTCATCTGTCCTCATTTTTATGGTCTCCATTTGGAACTGCATCTTGGTTATAGCATTTTTAATCGGCCTCACTAGATTTTGGGTCTTTTATCTCTGCAGTAAAGGATTCTCTACTGTCTTCTATGTTTTTTTCAAGCCCAGCTGGTATCCCTGTAATCATTGTTTTAAATTCTAGTTAGCTATACTGATTAAATCTCTGGCTGTGAGTACTACCTGCTATTCTTTTTTCTGGGATGAATTTTCCCGTCTCATCATTTTGTCCAGAAAGAAAGGAAGATGGGGCACTGGGTGGCTCAGTCAGTTAAGCCTCTGCCTTCAGCTCAGGTCATGATCTCAGGGTCCTGGGACTGAGCCCCATGTCAGGCTTCCTGCTCAGCAGGGACTCTGCTTCTCCCTCTCCCTCTGTCCCTCCCCCACTTGTGCTTACTCTCTCAAATAAATAAATAAATAAATCTTAAAAAAATAAGAATCTAGATCCCAAAGAAATATAAAAATAAAATGCAATAAAAGTAAACAAAAATAAAAATATAAACAACTTTTAAAAAAAATTGCAAAAAATAAGAAAATAAATGAAAAAGAAGTAAAGAATAAAAGCCCAAAGGAGGCTAGATACTATTTTCCCTTAGAGCTGAAGCTTTGCAGCCCTCTATGATCAGTAAACTTAGTGTAAGCAAGTTGTTTGTACTGGTCTTCTTGGGGAGGGGCCTGTTGCACTGATTCTCAGGTAGACTTGCCCTGGGTGGGGGGGGCGGGGGGGAGAGGCAAGGAGGCAGGGCTTGGTGTAAGCAGCTCCAGACTCCACCAGGTGGCCCTGTTTTGCTCCCTGAGGGCTTTCAGTGCTGATGGGCGTGTGGGATGAATATGGTGGCACCCCACTCTAGCCCCGGAGCTGAAAATTCGCATTCCCCCACTCTTCAGGGAACCCTCACAGAAGAGCAATCAATCACTCTTGTCTCCCCAGTTGCCATCAGAACTCTGTGTTCACCCTGCCTGTGCCAAGCTTTTTTATCTCAAGAATGCACCTGAGTTTCAAAACTCCAAATTTTAGGGACTCCTATGGCGCAGACCTGCACTGATTCCCTGGGGAGAGTCTTGACAGGCCTCTGCAGACCCATCCCAGGAAAAGCAGGTGAATGACCACGCAGCAGTTCACGGTTTATGGCAATACAGAGCAGAAAGGTGGCACCTAGACTCACTGTTCTCAGCCGGCTTCCATACTCCTATCCCTGAGAACAGTGCAGCACTTAGGCACCACCCACTCTTCTTACAACCCGAGGATCTTCAGACCACGGTGTCACACCTGGGATTCCACTCCACTTTGCCACCTGAGCACCTTTAAGTGAGGCACATTCCCCCACTGTAGCTGACTTCTAAAAGTTCCAATTTTGCACCCCACTGCTTATAATACTTTTGTGGTAGCTTCCATAAGCAGGTTCTCTCCCTGCCGCCATCGTATCCACAGCTATATCACACAGGATTCAAGTCTCCGCATTTCCTACCTTCCAAAAGGTGGTCACTTTTCTACTTGTAGAATTGCAGTTTTTTTCTCTCAGACTTCTGATTGATTTCCCAGGTGTTCAGAATGGTTTGATAACTATCAAGTTGTATTCAAGAGACAAGACAAACTTCGGGTCCCCCTAATCCTCTGCCATCTTAACTCCTCTAAACCCTTTCCATTTTTCTATACAATTATTCTATATCCTGTTTTGTCATTTAAAAAGGTATTTTGAAAATTATATCATAAACACATGGAACTACATCTTTCTTGCACTTAAACTTATCAGTTTTACTGAAGTATATAACTTAAGCATACTAAAATACACGTACTGAACATATTCAATTTGACAAGTTTTGACATGTGTATATTCCTTTGAAACTATTACCACAATCAAGATAATCAATATTTCCATCAGCCCCACTTTCCTCATGTCCCACTTTCCTTCCCCCATCTACCTTCAGCCCAGTCAACCACTGACCTGCTTCCTGTCACTATAGAATCATTTGTATTTTTAAGGATTATATATAAATAAAAAAATACAGTGTATACTCTGCCTCATTCACTTGAGGGACCTGCGGCTAAACTGTGAAGGTTAAGTTATATGGACCTTGACTTTTGAGCAATGAGGAACCATCAAAAGTATTTCAGTAAGTGAGTGATAAAGTCATAATTTTTATTAAGATAAATCTACTAAAAAGACATCAGCTAAGAAATTAATTATGATGCTACTGAAACAATACAGAGAATAGGTGAAAGGGCCCAATTTAGGGCAGAAGTTCTGAGGATGTTAGTTTAGAGGTCAAATCTGCACGACCCGGTAACAAAACAGACTCAGGCAGTGAAAAAGGAAAGTTATTAACTAAGACCAAAAACACACAAACAGGATAAGCTTGCATTAAAAAGAAAAGAAAGGATATGGCCTGGGACCCCTTTGACTTACAGTAACTTTAGAACATTGACGCAAATATGTCATTAGGCAGCTGTAAACCCACATGGAATTCAGGACAGCAACTGGGTTATAGAAAGATTTAACAGTTATCAGCACTTGGAAGAAAATGTTGCTTGAGAAGAAAATAAAGAAAATAACAATCTTTGTTCCCATATGAGGAAGAGAATGGAAGAAAAGGAGACAGGAGTTAAGGCCATAGAGAATACCACTGTGATTAGACAGACCACAAATCCAAAAGGATTTTTGTTATATTGTAGGAATGCTTCTCAATGCCTACTTAGAGAAATTCATTTTTGAGTCAATGGATTCAATTTATTTATTTCAAATGACGATGTAGTATGTTATGCTTTAATGAACAAGTTTATTAAAAAGGTATACTTCATGACAATTTACATGGAAGAAGTCTTGAATTTTTTAAATACAAAGCAAGCCAAGGTCATCTCTTTTCTATGACCATATCTTTCAAAGTTCTGCCCATTTGCATGCTTCTTCCAACATAAGAAAGCAATCAATGTAGATTGGGAGGCATTCAACCAACACCTGAATATTTCTATGGCAAGATTTCAATCACTGATGCCTTACTACGTAAATAACTTGTTTGCAGTTACATTATCTTTTCTAACAGTTTCCTTATCTGAAAATTGGGCATAACCACATCTACTTCACAAGATTGTTTTAAGGCTTAAATGGAAAATGTACTGCTGTAAACTAAATGTTGAAACCTAATCCCTTATGTGATGGTATTTAGAGGCGGGGCCTTTGAGTGGGGCCCTCATGAATGGGATTAGGACCCTTATAAAAAGGCCCCAGAGATCCCTTACCCCTTCCAACATGTGAGGACACAGTGAGAAGACAGCCTTCAATGAACCAGGAAGCGGGCCCTCAACAGACACCATATCTGCCAGCACCTAGATCATAGAACTTCCCAGCCTCCAAAGCCGTGAAAAATAAATCTGTTGTTTTAGCTACCCAGCCTATGTATTTTTGTTATAGCAGCTCAAACGGACTAATACATGTACATAAAGCAACTAGTATAAGACCCAGTATATATGTTCAATATATGTGATCTGTTTCTGTTTTGTCTTTAAGGAAAAAGCCACTGACTGCTATATTTTTCTTGTTTTTTATTTAAATTGTGAAATAAATGCAACAAAGAAGAAAATAAACGTCTCCAGTAATTCTACTACCCAGAGATATGCTTTTTACATTTTAGAGAGCTATGGATGCTTACCATTTACTTCTTATAACTATATATTATTCAAGAGCTTCCCTGAAAAGTCTGTGTCATACTGTAATTTGTAATTTTAACAAGGTATGAATTGAACTGAAAGCACTATAAAACCTGAGTGCAGGAGTTTCTCAGTTAAGTAGTGAACCCAGACAATCACCCAGCAAGCTTGATCTATGCAGCATTAGTCTTTCTCATAGTCGTGGTAATTTACAGCAGCTTTCAAAGGATGAACATATCCTCAGTTCACAGAATATTTCTCTCAAAAAAAGCCAAGAAAAAAACTAAAAGTTCTAATAAACTTATTTTCTAATAAAAAAATTAAAGTTTGTGACAAGAGTAAAATACTAAATTTTTTATTTAGTGATGGCAATAATCTATGATGAGAACAAATCCATCATTCATTCTATTCAAAATAAGGAAAAGGAATTCATAAACTAATTTTATTAAATGCCTCCTTATCTTATCAGTACAGAACCTGCTCATGAAATATCAGATAAAACTCTAAAATTATAAAAACAAGTAGCCTATGATATGAAGCTCTGCACAAAACTCCCACCTTTCTCAACAGAAATGAGGTGCTTTAAAAAGCCAAACGCATGAAGTAACAGATATTTCAGCCACTGAAACCACCACCACAATTAATATTAAGAAAAAATTTGGGGGCGCCTGGGTGCCTCAGTCGGTTAAGCATCTGCCTTCAGCTCAGGTCATGATCCCAGGGTCCTGGGATCGAGCCCCATGTCAGGCTCCTCCTTGCCCAGTGAGGAGCCTGCTTCTCCCTCTCCCTCTGCCTGCCACTCCCCCTGCTTGTGCTCTGTTAAATAAATGAATAAAATCTTAAAAAAAAAAATTTTAAGGGATGCCTGGGTGCCTCAGTCGGTTAAGGATCTGCCTTCAGCTCAGGTCATGATCCCAGAGTCCTGGGATCAAGCCCCATGTCAGGTTCTCTGCTCAGTAGGGAGTCTGCTTCCCTCTCCCTCTGCCTGCCCCTCTGCCTGCTGGTGTACTCTCTCTCTTTCTAACAAATAAATAAATAAATAATCTTAAAATGTGATATGTACTAAAGTAAGACCATGCTATCACAGAAGGTCTTCTTTCACACTGAAGAAGTTCATAGAAATAAAGGGTTACTAGTCTAGTCCCTATATTGAAAAGTCAAGAAAAACTTTTAGGTCATGGCACAACACTTCCTGGTCTGATTAGATATGATTTATTCCAAGGGGTTTTGGTAGTAGTCTTGGGATTCTCCATGGTCCTTTGGGATCCTCGAGTTAAGATTTTACTGCATGTACAGTAAGTCTTTTGCTTTATCATTTAGCGTTCTCTCTAGAAACATTTTTATCATTTCAACAATAAAAAGTCCTCAAAAACATAAAATTTAATGGTAGAAAAATACTTTAAAATAAAGATATACTTTTTCATTTTTTATTGTGGTGAAATATACATAGCAAAAAAATTTATCATATTAACCACTTTTAGGTGTACATTTCAATGGCATTAAGTACATTCATGTTTATAACCACTACCACTAACCATTTCTAGAACCTTTTCATTATCCCAATCAGAAACTCTGTACACATTTAAAAATAACTCCCCTTACTCTTCAGCCCCTGGTAACCTCTATTCTATTTTCTGTTTCTATGAATTTGCCTATTCTAGGTACTGCATATAAATTGAATCATACAGCACTTGTCCTTTTGTGTCTGGCTTATTTTATCTATAATAAGGTTTTCAAGATTCATCCATATTGTAGCATGTATTAGAATTTCATTCCTGTTTTTCCTTTGAGAGAGAGAGGAGAAGGGGGAGGGGCAGAGGGAGAGAGAGAATCTTAAGTAGGTTCCATGCCCACCATGCAGAGACCAATGTGGGGCTTGATCTCACAACCCTGAAATCATGACCTGAGCCAAAATCAAAATCGGACACTTAACTAACTGAGCCAGCCAGGCACCCCAGAATTTCGTTCCTTTTTAAGGCTGAATAATAATCCACTGTACATATATATAACATTTTGTTTATTCTTTCATCTGTTGATGGACATTTGGGTTGTTTCCACCATCCAGCCATTGTGAATAATGACGCTATGAACATCGATGTACAAGAATGTTTGAGTCCCTGCTTTCAATTCTTTTGGGTATATATCCAGAAGTAGAATTGCTGGATTATGTGGTAATTCCACGTTTAACTTTTTGAGAAACCATCAAACTTTCCCACAGTGGCTGTACAATTTTACATTCCCACCAGCAATGTACAAGGATTCCAATTTCTCATTTTTTTTCCATTTATGGATAATAGCCATCCTAATGAGTATAAAGTGGTATCTCATCATAGTTTGGATTTGCAACTCCCTGATGACTAATGATGATGAGCATCTTATCATGTGCTGGATTGCATGAAAGATCAGGAAGGTGGCCAAGATGGAATAATAGCAAATGGATTTGTTCTCCCACTTAAAACACCAAAACAAACAAACAAAAAACAAAACAGAGAGAGAAAGAGAAAGGAAAGAAGGAAGGAAGGAAAGGAGGGAGGGAGGGAAGGAAGGAAGGGAATAACCCAGACAAAATACATGAAACAATGGTTTTCAAGAAACTGAACATCAGGCAAGAACATAATTCCTAAAAGTCAGGAAATAAAAATTGAGTTCTACAATTGCCCTAGCTTACTTTCTTAAGAAAATTTCCAAACCACACAGTAGAAAAGGGGAACTGAGGTGGAGCCCATGGGAAGAGACAGAACTGAGAGTCCACAAAAGTAGCTAGAGTTCACAGGATGGAGTAACAGAAAAACCAGAGCTACTTAGAAAACTACAGCAATCCCCCCTTCAATTATTCAGCAGAGTTCTGATCAGCATGTGCGATCAGTATACAAGTGAAAGAATCATCTGGAGAACAGCACCCAGTGCTCACACAGGGTCAGGACACGGCAGCTATTCTTGCCAGGCAGACTGAAAAGTAAGAGCATTAGTAGAATACTCAAAAAGATAATGGGACATAATACTGAACACTTCTCCAGATCCATCTAATAAGTCATAAAGCAACATCCAAAGGATGAAACTGTTTCCAAATAACTGCACCTGAGAATAAAGTCCCAAAATATTTAAAGACATTTTAAAAAATCCAGCACCCAACAACATAAAATTCACAATGTCTGGTATCCACTCAAAAATTTTCAGGCATGTGGAGAAGCAGAAAAATATCACCTGCAATGAAGAGAAATATTAATCAACAGAAACAGACACAGAAATAACACAAATGGTAGATTTACAGAAAAGCCACTAAAACAACTATTATAATTATACTCTATATTTTCAAAACATAGAAAAAAATATGAGGTTAAGAATGATAATATAAAAAGATTCATATCAAACTTTAAGAGATGACAAATACACTGGATAGTATTAACAGCAGATTAAACACTGAGAGAAAAAAGATATTAAACTTGAAAAATATAGCAATAGAAACCATTAAAAATGAAAGGGGGGGTGAACACAGCATCAACGATCCCATGATACAACATGAAGCAGCCTCATTAATATACCTATAATTGTAGTCCAAAAGGAAAGGAAAAAGGATGTCAGAAAAAAAAATGTTGAAGGCAAAAACCTTTCCAAATGTTATGAAAACTTTAAACCCATTATGTGAAGAAGAGAGTTAACAAAGCTGACCTAAGATGGGTATCCTTAGAAAGGCCTGCTTATAATGTTGGTCCTTGCCTACCTCTGGTTATTTAGACATCAGGAGAGTTACCATCAGTCCCTAATGGTAAGAGTGGCTCCCTCTGCCTAAACTGTGCAAACAATATGGCTTAGGCTGAATACCTGTTTGCCTTCTTAAAATCTGAAATTCTAATACATGCAAGGCAGAGAGAGTGCCTACTTTACCAGTCCCCAATAAAAACTCTGGGCACTGAGTCACCAATGAGCTCCCCTGGCAGGCAACACTTTACAGAGGTTGTCAAAACTCATTGCTAGAGCAATTAAGCATATCCTGTGTGACTCCACTACAATAGGACTCTTAAAATATTGCTGATTTTGCTTTGTATTGTTTCACTATAATAAATCATAGCCCTGAGTATGACTGTACACTAAATTCTGAGAGTCCTCTTAGTAAATTACCAAACCTCAGCAAGGGCTTGGACCCAATTCACCACATATTCAAAAAGCTTGATAAACTCCAAGCAGAATACGACATGCAGGTATAATCACAATCACACTGCTTAAAAAAGTGATAAACAGAAAATATTAAAAAATCAAGAATGAGAGGGGAGTCTGGGTGGTGCAGACAGTTGAAGAGCTGACTCTTGATTTCAGCTCAGGTCATGATGTCGGGTTCCTGGGACTGAGCTGTGTGCTCAGCACAGAGTCTGCTTAGAATTCTCACTCTCCCTCTCCTGCGCCTCCCTACACCTCTCTCAAATAAATAAATCTTTTTTAAAAATCAAGAATGAGAATAGCTTCAGGCTTCTTGACAGCAACTCTGGAACTAGAAGACAATGAAATAATGCCTTCAAAATTCTGAAGAAAAATAATTTCCAACCTAAAATTCTATATAAATTATCATCCACTTATCAAAGTGTGATAAATGCATCTTCTGACATGCCATTTATCTTCCATAAATCCTCTCTTGAAAGCTATTAGAAGATGTGCTCAATCATACTGAGAGTGAAAACCAAGAAAGAGGAAGACATGGAATCCAGGATAAAGTTGCTCCACATTGGAGAGAAGTGAAGGGAATTACCAGGAAGATGATGAAGAGAGACCTAAGGGTGGCTACATCCACAAAGCAGAAAGGATGAGTTCAAATTAGAGCAGCTAGGAAATTGTGGGAACAAGTTCTCCAAAAAGACAAAACTGCTAGAATGTCTACTTTGCCTGAAAAACCTTAACAGGAGAGCTAAACAATGGCAAAAACTTAGTTTTATTAACAATAAATAAAGTTGGGCAAACAAAAACCCAAAGTAATTAACTCCAAGTAAAACGAAAGTTGTGAAGGAAAAATAATCATAATTAATATTTGCCTTTTACGAATATTATGCAATGCTGAATACTAATCTAACCAAACCATGATACATGTGTCCTGGGAGAATGGAGGAATGGGAAAAGTTCAATGTGTAGCAGGTGGAGGGAGTGGGTGAGGAGATGGTTACCCATATTTAGAGGTGCATTATAGGCCTGTTTATTTAGAGACAAGGAGGTAAAGAATGAAAGAATCACTAAGAGTCAAAAGTGACTGTCCTGGAAAAAGGAATTAAAAATGAAACATCAAAAGGCTATGATTAACAAATGTATAACCAGAATGAAAAATTTTGAGACAACTGGTTCTTACCTTCATAAGCTCAGAGAGCCTCTCTTCACTAGTCAAAGAATGATTGCTTGAACAAGAAGCACAGTCTGATATTTCCACAACACTCTCACCGTCTTCAAATTCATTATACTCACTAGTATCTTCCCTGTCACTGTCGATCTCCCAGTCAATAAACTGTAGTTCATCTAAAAAAATATAATTTTAAACAATTTTACATATCCTTATATATATATAATAATTTTATATATCCTATATATATAAAAAAATACAGGATATATATATATATTTTCTTTATTCTCAGTAGTTGAAAACATCCATAATGCTGAGTAATTTTTCAAAATATGTATTAAGATTGTGAAAACTCTATTCCTACTCTTATCTCTAGCCATCCTGTTTCTCCTATCTACCCCTACGCCAATTCTCAGGTAACTACTTTTATTAGTTATTTTTGTATCTTTCTATAGTTTTTCCAGCATGTTCAAGCAAATAAAATATACTATAATTTTTTCCTCCTTTTTGATACACTTTTTTTTTTTTTTACTTAACAGAGGTTTTCCATATCAATAACAGGGAGTATCCTCATTCTTTTCTACAACATAGTATTCTACTGCATAGTTGACCCACAGTTTATTTAATCAGTGTTCTTTTTTTTTTTTTAAAGATTTTATTTATTTATTTGACAGAGAGAGAGGCAGCGGGAGAGGGAACACAAGCAGGCAGAGTGGGAGAGGGAGAAACAGGCTTCCCGCCCAGCAGGGAACCCAAAACGGGGCTTGATCGCAGGACCCCAGGATCATGACCTGAGCCGAAGGCAAATGCTCAATGACTGAGCCACTCAGGTGCCCCTTTAATCAGTTTCCTATTAGCAGACTTCTTAAAGGATTTTCACCTAAAACTTTTTTAATAGATTTTGCATCAGTAAAACAAGTATAATTTAGTTTTTAGTTTACTTTATAAGCATTGTTATCTAGGTGCTACTTTTGCAAAATTTAATTTGGAAGTTAAATTATTTTCATATAGCAAATAACCAAATTTAATCTATTTTTAAAGAAATAAACGTAGTTATTAAGGATAAATTAATCTCTGAGGTATCTATGAGGCATATAACATAAACCTCTCCTACACTACAAAGCCCAAGTATTCTCTCACAGCTACTTCAGCAACTCAGAGGGCTAGTAAGGTATCTTGGCCCTATTTCAGAGGTCTAATAGCAACAATCTTATTTCCAGATAGAAGTAATATTAAAAAATAAAATAACTTACTAGCTTTAATACCTGAAAGGGAATTCAAAATAAAAACCAAAAAAGACGAGAAATATTTAAGCTAAGGGTAAAAGTATGGAATAAAGCAAACAAAAATGTAAGTCTTCTTTTATCTGATACTGTTGTTCCAGAACATAAAAGTCCACTATAGTGACTATAAAAGACTGGAGGTCAGACCAGTCTGAGAGAAGCAGATACGTAATGGCAGTAAAATAACTGCAGGAGCCACTTTTACCATTAGGGAATGGCAGGGAAAAACCACATGTAACAACACATTTACTCATGGAAGCCAGGCAATGGAACACATAAAGAAATTCTCCAGGCTGCTGAACCATCACAGCAGAAAACCATGGGAAAGGTAGAGTTCTGAGGAATGCAAGTGCCCCCAGAGCTACTATATTTTTGTACCATTTGTTTATTTATTCCTCATTCATTCAATAAAATCAGTGCCTACTGAGGGCCTACTACACCATCTTAGACACTTATACAATACCAAAATAAACAAACACAGGAGATAATACAGAACACTGTTCCTACCCTGGAGAAGCCCATTGATGAATAACATTTATATTGCAGTTGCTGAGTGTTATAAAATGATATAACACAACGCAAACTAATAAGATCTTTCATTCTTCACAATAATTTTATGAAGCAGGCAAGACAATTACTGTTAGACTAAAATTTGCATTTTATAGATGAAGAAACTGAGTCTCCAAAAAGTTAAGAAGTTTTTTCAAAGTTATGTAAAAGACAAATGGAGGGGGAAAATTTTTTTTAAAAAAGAAAAGATTTTGACAATTTTAATTCAGGGCTCTTCCCTCTCAATCTCAATTCTGGGCCTTAAGACACAGAGACTCTAATCCAATACAGCTGGAAGGAGGTCTGGGTATATTATGTTTAAAACTCACCTGGTAACTCTGTTAAGAAGCCAAGTCTGTTAAGCACCAGAACAGTGTTGAAGCACACAGAACTGAAGCTAGACATCCCTGACTATAAATATTAATTGGCACACTTGTTAACTATATGACTCTGGGCAAGCGATTTGACTTCTCTGAGTCCCAATTTCCTTCTGTAAAACGAGGGTACTCAGCTCACATGATGTAGTAGATATAAAAGGAAATAATATACATAATGTCCAGCCAAGTGTCTGGGGTAAAACAAGAAACTGATAAACAGTAATTAAAGGTAAAAAGGAGTGAGGGGAGGAGGAGAGGGAAAAGGAAGAGAGAAGAGAAAGATAAGCCAGCAGTTACACACACGATTACATACACTCCAAGGGATCATTTACTTGTTCCCTAATAGTCAACTTCCTTAAAGAAGTCAACAATTCATTAACTCATTTCAAAGTAATTAGCTCAAAACACCTTTCCATTCTTAGAATTTTGAAAAACACTATGTCTTTTAATAGAGAAAGACATACACAGTTTTTTGTTAAGAGCAGCTTTAATAATACACAAACCATACTATCCACCCATAAAAAAACATAATTTTAAATAACAAAATGTTCTTAGATGTGTAAAGACCAAGAGTTACATAACAATGCATTTCATTTAATATGGTGGAATTAATAAAATAAGCCCTATGAACTTATGTATAACCTTAAAATACCACCTCACCTGTTTATTACTAGAATGTCAATGGGTAGTTACCAAGATGGCATACAAAGTGGCCAAAGGTATATAATCACCTTCCACAGGGTTTGTCTGTATAAAATTACCCTTAACCAAGTAAACAACTCACATGAAGCTTATTTTGAAAGCATTAAGACTTTTAAATACTCTAGATGAGCTTTATCTTCTAAAATCTGTAAAAGGACATGATTTTGCTAATTCTAAGTCTATGGTTCTCAACTCGGGATGATTCTGACCTTCTGCGGATATCTGACAACATCTGGAGACATCTTTAGTTGTCACAACTAGGGCTGGGGGAGGGATGCCTGGGTGGCCCAGTCGGTTAAGCGTCTGCCTTCGACTCAGGTCATGATGCCAGGGTCCTACATCGGGCTCCTTGCTCAGTAGGGAACCTGCTTCTCCCTCTGCCTGCCGCTCCCCCTGCTTTTGTGTGCACACACACTCTCTCTCTCTCTGACAAATAGATGAATGAAATCATAAAAAAAAAAAAAAAGAAAAAAGAACCACCCAACTGGGGCTAGTGGAGCTACTGTCACTAGTGAACAGAGGCCAAAGATGCTGCTAAAAACCCTATACTGCACAGGAAAGCCACCCCTCCACACAACAAAGAATTTTCTGGCCCCAAATGGCATTAGTGACAAGGCTGGGAAACTTCACTTTAAACTTTCAAAAACACATACAATATAAAATACCATCAGAACAGAAACTTGTGTTATTTTTCTATCACACATTTACTATAATAGTATTTAAGGAAAACAGGTCAGCAAGGGGCAATATAGGTATAGCATTATACATTAGAGACCCTAAGTGGAATCCCAACCAATTCCACTGTTCAAGCTTAAGTTGTTACCTGTAAAAATAGTACTTATTATATTTATGTCTTAGAGTTGTTGTGAGAAATACTAAATGAGAAAATGTTACTGGGGGCAGAGCAAGATGGCGGAGGAGTAGGAGACCTGGATTTCGTCTGGTCCCAGGAATTCAGCTGGATAGGGATCAAACCATTCTGAACACCTACATACTCAACAGGAGATCGAAGAAAAGAATAGCAACAATTCTCTAAACAGAAAAGCGACCACACTTTCTGGAAGGTAGGACGTGCACAGAAGTGAATCCGAGGCGATATTCGGGAAGATAGACGGCGGGGGAGGGGGTCTCCATCAGCCGCTTCTGGAAAGTGATAGAGCAGTGGAGCACAAAATTGGAACTTTTAGAAGTCGGCTCTGCTGAGGGACATCACTCCAGTGGCTAAGCGGGGGATGTAACCCCTGCGGGACAGTGTGGTCTCCAGACCCTTGGGGTCACAGAAAGACCAGGGGTGCCTGAGTGCAGCAAAGGTCCCAGGTATCAGGGCGGGGAAGCCAGCTGCAGAGATGGATAAGAAACACACCGACAACAATAAATAGTGGGGGACTTTAACACCCCCCTCACCGAAATGTACAGATCATCTAAGCAAAAGATCAACAAGGAAATAAAGACTTTAAATGACACACTGGACCAAATGGACTTCACAGATATATTCAGAACATTCCATCCCAAAGCAACAGAATACATTTTCTTCTCTAGTGCCCATGGAACATTCTGCAGAATAAATCACATTCTAGGTCACAAATCAGGTCTCAACCAGTACCAGAAGACTGGGATCATTCCCTGCATATTTTCAGACCACAATGCTTTGAAACTAG